>NC_138517.1:86938250-87538250 GCF_000230855.2 Cajanus cajan
TTATGTTTTATGTCGATAACATTGTAACAATATAATATATTTATTTTAAATTTTATTTTATATTAATTAATGTTGATTTTTTGAGTTGATAATAATGTAACATTAATAAATTTAGTTCAGAATTTAATTTGTATCATTATTTGTTTTATAGGTTGATAACATATAATTTACAATAATGAACAATGTATCAAATGATTTACATCTATTTTAAAATATTTAAATTTTTATAATAAATAAATAAATATAATTATGTTGACCCGATTAACCTAACCTAACCCGTTCATGATTAGGTTCGGTTGGATTGGATTTTTTTAAAAAAGTTGCACAAATCTAACACAACCCAACTCGTTAAATTTTGATTAAATTGGATAATGGATTTATATAAACTCAACCCAACCAACTTGTTGACACCCTTAAATTCAGAGATATTTAAGCATATGAGGATTAGAATGATGATTCCAATTTAATGAATGTTCAACTTATATGAAGAGTACGCACACAGTATCTAGTTCAGTTAAAGACTGAATTGCCGAAGACAGCTGGCCCCCCAAATTCAAGCCTGGTAGTTTCCTGAAAAAAATAGCAATGTTTTCAGATTTATTTTATTTTTTAAAAAATGGAAAATATGAAAAATCTTTCATATCAATTTGAAGTGGCCAAAAAAACAAAGAACTAACAATTGGGTAATTCTTGAACCGCTGCAACGGATTCCATCCCATCCACTACCACAAGGATCTGAACCCACCCAATTTTGTGGCTTGTTACTCCAGGATTGCGTAAAAGAATTTAGGCCAGAATCTGCAGCCATAAAATTTACATTAAAAAATGTCATAAACAAATTGAATTAACAAAACTACATAACTTCTTAGTGTTCCTTAGAGTGATTGCATATGGCTCTAGACCACAAATTACTATGAAAATGAAAACTATAGAAACTCTGTTGTTTCAGAAATTAAATGAATGATAACAAAAGGAAAAGTCGTACAAGAGTTAAGAAATAACGCTCATCTTTCCTTTTCTTTTTTTCGTATAAACTGTTTTTAATTTTAATAGATAAGGCAAACAATTAATCCATGATCAAACTCCTGAGCACTTCCTAACGAACAGTGTTATAGCAGCAAGCAAAGGAGCTTCCAGTCTATGAAGTAAGAACTACAGTTTTCAGTTTGCACATTAGTCAATGATATAAACAAGGTCAACTTCAAAATTTTTTAATTAGCAACAAAAATTTTGTTTCAGGATCTTGATGATAGAGTATATCTTCCACCCTTAAACACTTTCCTAATTTACATGCATAAACACAGATTCTCAGTTTCATTATGTTCAGATGAAGATTGAAGACAGAACATAACTCAATTTCAACGGCATATCTGTATTTCCTTCAATTATATTATTCCTACAATAAATTCTTTCGACACTTTCTTAGAATTCATTTTTTTTCCTCTCTCCATCACATCATCCATCTTTTTTCCCGTTTGTCTCATGGTTGTAAAAAAAGTTGTACAGCCAATTTTCTATGTTTGGTGTAATTTATGATTTGCTCTTGCATAAAAGTGAAGTAGTCCAAAATATACAAAGCAAAAAGAGTTTAGGCCTGTTCACCATATGCAAGAGCACCCCAAAAAAAATTGAAAAATATTCCTTGCTTTTTTCATGATATGTTAAAGAGTATATCAAAAGAAGTGTAATTGAACTTACAATCTCGATTGTCTGTCTGTGATGCTACAAGCAGAACTTGGAAAAGAAGCAACAGCAGAAGAATCACTTTATGTTGTTTGTCCATAGCTCAATATTTTCTTCTGATGCTATCGAATTTGAAACTTTTGGATGGAAGCAATGATCCCAAATAATCAAAGCGGAGCATTAATCATGTTTTAATGAGAAAACAAAGGCTTGATAGTATGAGAACAATGAATGAACAAACGATGGTAGACTTAACGCGTCCCCAAGATGGATAAGGCTAACTAATACCTCTTACTTGGTCAATGACTTTTGCATGCAATTTTCAACGGTTAGAATGGATTAAGTCCCAAAACATCGAAAATAAAATATTGTCACAGGTGGCCACCAACCATCATCATTCATCACATTCTTAATATATTTCAGCAAGGATGTCTAGGAACTTTGGATAGAGTTAGAGTCTTTCAATCAAATATGTAAGGAAGAAAGCTTCAAGAAAACATGAAGTATTGGAATAAACAACCACCTAGATAATGGCTTAATTTGCTGCTTTCATCAGCACCTTTTCTGTATTAAATAAAACTCGAAACTCGAGGTTGTTTAAACTAGTTAAAACTATTGATGATGTAAACAAGGGACACTTGGTGTCATTTATGGGGTGGTAAGATAAGCAAATATGATATTCTTAAGTATAGTAGATTGCCATCTGAAGAGGGTGTTACTTCATCTACAAACTCCCCTTCTGCTTTTGTTCCAATGACAAGATCAAAATTAAATGGTCTTCTACTATAAGACATTTGGCCACTATACGCTTGCCGTCCGTGACAATGATAATGGTCACATTTTATTATTATTATCATATTTAATTTTTTGTAATGTTAGTGCAAAAAAATTATTCTGTAAACTAATTAAATATCATCATCGTATGACTTTTAAAGTAATTATTTGAAAATCAACATTATCAGTGTATAAACTAATTATTATTATTTATTGTCAATAGTTTGTTTGAATGAATTTTTATGTAAACTAAAAATAACATATACAATATATAAGTTAAAAATAAGTTTTTGAGAAATTAGTATTAGAGAATTTCTATAAATTAACTTATATATCCATTATTTTTAACTTAAGTTAAAACTTTTTTTTTTTTTTTTGTAAAATTACTTGTCCAAATATTCTAAACAAATTGCTTTGTGCACAACAACTATGCACGCGGAATGCAGAGAATAAACAAAAAGGTTTTGTTTCTTTTAAGAGATTCAAAGTTTAGTTAATGGCATAGTTGTTTGGACAGGCTTTAACCATCTTCAGATATATTTGTACTTGTGCAAGTTGGAGGGCTAACCGAAGTGGATGCGAGGGAGACATGGTTCTGTAATAGACAAGAATAACGAAACAAATTTTAATAGTGAAACACAGCTCTTCTGTTTCTAGTTTTCTACGAAAAAACAAAATTAATGTTTTTTTTTTTTTTTTTTTTAAGTATTATGACTGATAGTGCAATTCACTTAACGTATAGTGTCATAGATTAACAGAAAACACAAAAGGGTGCTGTTTCTTATGTAGAGTTGACATTATTATGTAATCAAATAAATGCGAGTAGAATGTTACAAAACTAAAGGAATTCTACCGTAGGAGCTGGTAACTCAGTTAATTGATTTTGTTGAGATGATTTTTATATGCAGAATAGAATAGTAAAAAATGAAGAGCTTCGATCTTTGAATGTTCCTAGAAAACCTCAAACTATTTCTCAAGCCTACTTTAAGTTTATTATTGATGTGATATAAAATTTATTTGACCAAATGTTTAGGAGATGAATTATTTCTGCTCCTGTTCCTGATTTATTTAATCGGAAAAATTGTGTATTTCAGGCAGAGTAACATATATAGTGGTATAAATTTCACTATAAATATCATAAAAAAAATGCCAGTTATATATATATATATATATATATATATATATATATTTATCTTATAGCAACAAAATAAATGTGACAAATCAGATAATTTGGTCTCATGCATAAACCCCATATAAGTTATGGTCTATAATGGATCATAGCAAAAAAATTTAAATTTGTTCCGGTATTGGAGACCGCCGCCGAAGAACCCTTAGCGATATCAAGCTAAAAGAACTTGACAGCAGTCTTGACCTAGAACATTTGATGAGAGTAACCTACTTTCTTAGACCTAATCATCGCTATATATAATGGTGTAGCGTTACAGACATGAATCGCACACTCCTCTTTATGATCTCATAAATCACGTCCCATTGTGGACTCGTAACTCCCGGTATTTATTACCGTTCCCACGGATTGTGGGATCTTATTGATTGTCTGAGTGAGCCAGTGAATCTTCCCATATTTGGGTCCCTATTATGGGCTCGGCGTTTTGTCGATGTGCCTCGGGTCGGCCAATGGGAGACCACCACGGTACATAGCCCTCCATGCTCAAGCACTAAAGTGCGAAGAGCATGTTGGGT
This sequence comes from Cajanus cajan, assembly GCF_000230855.2. Lineage (NCBI taxonomy): Eukaryota > Viridiplantae > Streptophyta > Magnoliopsida > Fabales > Fabaceae > Cajanus > Cajanus cajan. Next base: position 86,942,409 of record NC_138517.1, read on the forward strand.
CGGTATTGCATAGGTTCGGTTTGATCGATTTTTGGGGGACCTCCATGGTGCATTTTGTCGATGTGCCTCGGGTCGGCCAATGGGAGCGGTACATAGCCCTCCATGCTCAAGCACTAAAGTGCGAAGAGCATGTTGGGTCGGTATTGCGTAGGTTCGGTTTGATCGGTTTTTAGGGGACCTCCATGGTGCATTTTGTCGATGTGCCTCGGGTCGGCCAATGGGAGACCACCACGGTACATAGCCCTCCATGCTCAAGCACTAAAGTGCGAAGAGCATGTTGGGTCAACATTTTGCCGACCTGCTTTGGTCGGTCTGTAGAAGACCTTCATGGTACATAGCCCTCCATGCTCGAGCACTAAGGTGCAAAGAGCATGTTGGATCAACATTTTGCCGACTTACTTTGGTCGATCTGTGGGAGACCATCATGGTACATAGCTCTCCATGCTCGAGCACTAAGGTGTGAAGAGCATGTCACGTAGGCATTTTGTTGACCTACTTTGGGTCGCAACTTGGGGCGCACCGTTTGACTTGATTTATGTTGATCGTCTAAATTCCGACCTTAAAGTGCTCTTCACACTAAGGTGTAGATCGTCAAAATGCCGACCTTAAAGTGCTCGTTGCACCAAGGTCTTGATCGTATAAATCCCGACCTTAAGGTGCTCTTCACACCAAGGTTTGGGTAGTCAAAATGCCGATCTTAAAGTGCTCTTTGCACCAAGGTCTTGATCGTCTAAATTTCGACCTTAAAGTGCTCTTCACACCAAGGTTTGGATAGTCAAAATGCCGATCTTAAAGTGCTCTTTGCACCAAGGTCTTGATCGTCTAAATTTCGATCTTAAAGTGCTCTTCACACTAAGGTCTTGATCGTCTAAATTCCGACCTTAAAGTGCTCTTCACACTAAGGTTTGGGTCTTCTAAATTCTAACCTTAAGGTGCTATTCACACCAAGGTTTGGATCGTCTAAATGCCGATATTAAAGTGCTCTTCACACCAAGGTCTTGATCGTCTAAATTCCGACCTTAAAGTGCTCTTCACACTAAGGTTTGGGTCTTCTAAATTCTAACCTTAAGGCGCTCTTCACACCAAGGTCTTGACCGTCTAAATTCCGACCTTAAAGTGCTCTTTTGCACCAAGGTCTTGATTGTCAAAATTCTAACCTTAAGGCGCTCTTCACACCAAGGTGTAGATCGTCAAAATTCCGACCTTAAAGTGCTAATCACACCAAGGTGTGGATCGTCAAAATTCCGACCTTAAAGTGCTATTCACACTAAGGTTCGGGTCCTCTAAATTCTAACCTTAAGGTGCTCTTTGCACCAAGGTCTTGATCATCAAAATGCCGACCTTAAAGTGCTCTTCGCACCAAGGTTTTGATCGTCAAAATTCTAACCTTAAGGCGCTCTTCACACCAAGGTCTTGACCGTCTAAATTCCGACCTTAAAGTGCTCTTTTGCACCAAGGTCTTGATCGTCAAAATGCCGACCTTAAAGTGCTCTTCACACCAAGGTGTAGATCGTCTAAATTCTGACCTTAAAGTGCTCTTCACACCAAGGTTTGGATCGTCAAATGCCGACCTTAAAGTGCTCTTCACACTAAGGTTTGGAGTATAATTTTAATTTACTCTTTAGATTTGGCAATCTCAACCAGTCAAAGTCATCTCTGAGATGATTGAACTTGTGTATAAAAAAATAGGAAAATCAAAGCTAGAAGACGAGCCTGGTGTTAGAGTTTCGGAGGGGAAGCTGGTGGTGAAGGGGAAGACGATTCTGACGGGGATGCCGGAGAGTGTGGTGGAGACATCAACGGTGGAAGGAATGTTCGTGGGAGCTGATTTCGAGAAGGAAGATAGCAGACACGTGGTTTCGCTGGGAACTTTGAAGGATGTTTGTTCGGTTCATGGCGTGCTTCCGGTTCAAGCTGTGGTGGATGGCCCAAAAAATGGGAGATCAAGGGAGGGATATTCCCTTGGAGATGCAATTTCTGCTCGTGGAAACCAAAGACGGGTCCCACCTCGAGTCACAAAACGACGACAACAACAACAACCAGATCGTGTATACAGTTTTTCTACCTCTTATTCAAGGCTCGTTCAGGGCGTGCCTCCAGGGGAATTCCGACGACCACCACCAGCTCTGCCTCGAGAGCGGCGACGCCGACACCAAAGCGTCGTCGTTCACCCACGCGCTCTTCATCAGCGCCGGCACCAACCCTTTCGCCACCATTCACAACGCCTTCCGCGCTGTCAGGAGCCACCTCAACACGTTCTGCCTCCGCCACGAGAAGAAGCTCCCTGGCATAGTCGACTGCTTCGGCTGGTGCACGTGGGACGCCTTCTACCAAGAAGTCACTCAGGAAGGAGTCGAGGCCAGAATCCAGTCCCTCGCCGCCGGTGGAACGCACCGAAATTCGTCATCATCGATGACGGCTGGTAGTCCGTCGGCACCGACGAGAAACAAAACACCGATTCGAACTCGGAGTCGTCGCTGCAGAGGCGGTTATTGGGGCGGGGTTCGTCCAGGAGTGAAGGAAATGAAGGAGTACGAATCTGTGATGAAGTACCCGAACGTGTCGAACGGAGTGAGGGAGAACGAGCCAACGTAGAAAACGGACGCGCTTGCTGTTCATGGTTTGGGGCTTGTCAACCCTAAGAAGGTGTTCACGTTTTACAACGAGTTGCACAGCTATCTGGCGTCCGCGGGTGTAGACGGCGTTAAGGTGGACGTGCAGTGCATTTTGGAGACTCTGGGCACGGGGCTTGGAGGCAGGGTGGAACTGATCGCACAGTATCACCGCGCCCTCGACGCTTCCATTTCTAGAAACTTCCCTGATAATTGTTGCATCGCGTGCATGAGCCACAACACGAACGCGCTCTACTGCTCTAAGCAAACCGCAGTGGTGAGGGCCTCCGATGACTTCTACCCGCGCGATCCGGTGTCGCACACGATCCACATTGCGTCCGTGGCGTACAATAGCGTTTTCCTATGATGCGCCGTCGCTTTCTTCTGAGGCCGAGACGAACACACTATCGTCAATCCTCCGCCGCTTCTCTTCCCAATCCCCAATGCTTGCGACGGAGCCCTCACCACCCCGAACCCGAACATGTTCATCACCGACGGCATTTTCCTTCTCTGCTTCACGCTTCTTCGTTCTCTCGTTGCAAGGTTTCTATTGCGGCCAAGATTTCTTCTAGAGTGTGGCCGCCGGCGGCGGGAATGGGATTTTTCAATTCCGCCGGCGCCCCCAGTTATGGCACCATTGACGTCGTCGTTACTAGCTCCTGTCGCATTGCTTCTCAAAATCCTCGTCATTGCGACCTTCTGCTCACGTCAAACAACAAAGGTGTGGGATGCAGTTTTACCTGCCCCACGGTGGGCGCCAAAATGTTCCGGTATTGGAGACCGCCGCCGAAGAACCCTTAGCGATATCAAGCTAAAAGAACTTGACAGTAGTCTTGACCTAGAACATTTGATGAGAGTAACCTACTTTCTTAGACCTAATCATCGCTATATATAATGGTGTAGCGTTACAGACATGAATCGCACACTCCTCTTTATGATCTCATAAATCACGTCCCATTGTGGACTCGTAACTCCTGGTATTTATTACCGTTCCCACGGATTGTGGGATCTTATTGATTGTCTGAGTGAGCCAGTGAATCTTCCCATATTTGGGTCCCTATTATGGGCTCGGCATTTTGTCGATGTGCCTCGGGTCGGCCAATGGGAGACCACCACGGTACATAGCCCTCCATACTCAAGCACTAAAGTGCGAAGAGCATGTTGGGTCGGTATTGCATAGGTTCGGTTTGATCGGTTTTTGGGGGACCTCCATGGTGCATTTTGTCGATGTGCCTCGGGTCGGCCAATGGGAGACCACCACGGTACAAAATTCAATTTAGGTCTCAAAAAATAAAATTTATATCCTTAAAAAACTTACTTATTATTCAAATTTTTTTTTATTTTATGTATTTCACATGCTAAACTTGGATCAGGCTATGATCAAATCAGAATAAAAATATTTGTGTTTAATTCATACTCAAAATTTTCAAACGTTACATTTCATAATTAGTTTTGTCAACTATAATGAAAATATATTATTTTCTCCCGTTCAGCGGGAAGGATAAATGTGACAACTAAACACACAAATTTAATTTTCTATATAGTAAAATTAAATTTCCTTAGAGTTTGGCATTAACAAGAGAGTTGGTACCTGACGGAAGACAGAGGGAAAGTTGACTTTGTTCAGGTTTGCTTATTGGGTAGCTATGGAAAGAGACAAGTTGTAATTGGAAAAAGAAAGGTATTTAATATTTATTAATATTAAGGTTATATAAACCCTAATACAATACAAGTGGCTTTCTTTCTAATTTATTTTTGACGGTAATTACCGATTCTTGTTCAAATTTGTTGGGAAAAGGAGGCGGTCAAACCTAGTAATCTACTCTTTCAATGCTGTCCACGTCTATAACTCTTTTTTCTTTTGATTTTTAAACAATAGAAACATAAATAAAAATAAAAATAAAGTAGTATATAATATATTTTAATTTCTGAGCTTTAACTATTCTTCCCATCGTAAGATTATTTGTCCTCAATGGGCTACCTTTTCCCCTCACCACATCTTCATTCTTTCTTTGCCAGAATCTAAAATTGTAAAATTATAAGAACAGAAAGCTAGGCTTCAAGAGTGTATGAATCAAAACTAAAAAAACAAAGAGAAACTAGAAGAATTAGAAGTTCATTCAAAGAAATCATTATCTTTATAACTTTTTTGTGAAATAAAGTGTATATTAACAATTTTGGTGTTTAATTTAGCTTATTTTAAAAAATAGTTATTTACTTTTTTACAACTTAATGAAGAAAAGGAAAAAAAAATGGGAAAAAATATGATGGAAAAATAGAAGAAATGTATTTTTTTAGATAGATATAAATAAGAGGGGGGAAAAAGTCTCTCCACTTGTTTGAATAAGTGGAAGAGTTGGTGGACATAAATAAATAAATTATGCAAAAGCTTTTTGTACTAGTTAAAAAAATAAATTTAACTCAAAACTTAAACTTTCTAATATATTATATTTTCTTTACACAAACTTATGATTTTTATTATTTTCGTGAAAAAAAATCTATTTAATTTTTATGAAAAGTAAAAATAAAAAATAAAAAAAAGATCTTCTTCCTCTTTTCCTCGATGAGGCGGAATTTTTCGTGCGGGTCTCAAAAATATTATCTCTTCAGTTCCATATCTCCTCATAAATAAATAATAAAAATTAATAATTTAATTATATCTCTTTCACCTTACTTCCTTCTTTATTTTTATTAATCCAAATAAAGTATAAGAGTGAGAGTCTATCCATAAATGTTTTGATTTTTTTTGTCTTTTTTTTTTCTTCACTTCCTTTCTAAATTCTCATTAATAAATTATCTAATTATAACGACCCCTCTGGAAGAATATCTGTTAAGTTTGACGGATTGTTCTCGTCATTTTTAACTTTTATTTTGGAATGATTTTTACTTAAGAGTTTGATTTATTCGTACACGGTGTTTTCTAATGTTTTATGGCTTGTATATCCCATGAAATTTTTTAGAGAGAGATTTTCGTTTCAGATAAATCTGTTTTAGTCAAACACAAGGATTAAGCAATTTAGCATAAAAAGGACGTTGCTGATTCTAATAACTGAATCAAGATTGACCACGTGTGTATACATGTAATAATATTTGAATTATGTTGCCGCTGATTCAATTTTCCAATCACATGAAATTGACCACATGTGTGAATGTAATTATAATAGAATTTGATAGATGTGTTGATATATGAATTATTATTATGTACCAAAAAATATATGAATTATTGTTATGTACCGAAAAATATATGAATTTTTGTTGATATTCGTCATTTGTTAAATTTGATTAATATGATTTTGAGAGGATATTATATTACAGATAAATACGCTATGCATTTAACTGAATTATAATGATGATATAAAGGATTTTTACACTGCTATTAATCAATGCGCCATTTATATACTTTTGGCATTAAAAATAACTCAAAATGAGTCTTTTTAAAGTAATTATTAAAAAAAAATAAACAATCTTATTTTACATGATAATTTATATTAGACTATAGTGTAAACAATCTTATTTAATTTGACTATTTTTACTTAAAAATTATTTACTTTATATTAATTATTCTAAAAGTCATACGTAGAGTAATTTCTAATTAATTGATAACTGTATATCAAAATTATATAAAAAAAATATTAAATCATATATTTTTTAGTTTCTCATATTATGTTTCATTTACTTGTATAAATATCATTTCATGAATGAAATAATACATTTTTTTTCCTCTCCATCTTTCTTCTGTCTTTTTTTATCAACTTCCTCTTTAATTTATATATCTATTCCTTTTTTTTGGTGAAAAAAACCAGAGGATTAGAAGCCTCTCGGAAAAGCAATACACGCATAGTGCTCTCTCAAAGTATTAACAATAAAATTTGAAACATCATAAATATGAATATAATATGAAATTGTATATGCATGTTTTGCCATTAAATCTGCTAATTGATTTGCTTCTAGTAACTCCTTCTTCACTATTTAATAATAATTTTTAAATAATGTGTGAATAATATATTAAATAATAATATTGTTATTAATTGATAGTCCTTCGTCATCATCAATTGCAGCTAGCTATGCACGGATTTGAAAACAACCGTGTGAGCCTTATAAATTGTAGAGTAAGGTTTACTTTCAAACTTCCTACACATGCCGGCCTTCCTTCTTGTTGCCGACCAAGGTAACTGTTTCATAATTGTCTTTTATCATCATTTTCCTAATGAATGCCCACTCATAACAATACATTAATACCGCAATTTTTAAAGTGGCATATATACGTCAAAAAATTGGTAGTTCCTCCACTGTACGAATATAAATATTTAATTGAATGACAAAGGATAATGTCTACGAAGACCTATAAGCCTTGAACAAGGAATTAATCGTGGGCTTATGATTTACCTCCTCTAAAAATTTGATATTTACATCATTCATATGTATATATTGATGAGACAAAGGGGAAAAGCTATGACTGATTTATCAAAGAAAAGAGAAGACTAGAGAAGCCTCAAGGAAACAATGGCTGGTTTATCAACCAATAACTATAGGCTAATTCACTCTGTGCCACCTCAAAAACCTGAATTGACAATAAGGAAGAGACTAAGCATAGCCAAGGAATCAGCCACCTGGTGTTTCCCATGATCCCATCTAATATGGTTGCAATGAACATGATCATCTCCGAGGGCCATAAGCTACCTATTTTTTTCTTGACCAGAGGGAAGGCTAGATGAGAGCCTTGATTCACCATGTGAACCTCTGAGTGAGTCAGATTCAACAATAGTCATCCCAAACCCTCTATTCCATGTCAAGTGAAGACCATGAAATATAGCTCGTAATTCTACAATGGTGATAGAACAGTCTCCTAATGGAAGCACCGCATAAAAAATTGCCATCATTTCTGGCACCACCACAACCCGCCTGGGAAGAAGAGCTACTAATGGAAGCAACAAATTTAATCTCAACCCAACCAAATGGAGAAGTCCAGCCAATATGGTCTTAGCTCGTGGCTGTGATTAGCTTTCAGTCTTCCACGCGTCATTTGCTTGGCCAGAGAGATATCCAACATATCTTTCCTAATATGCCAATGACAAAGCCACGTCAACAGATGATTCTTTATTCACAAAAATAAGACCATTTCTCATTCTCCATAAAACATCTACTGTTACACCAAAAGGCAAATTCAATTTACTAGAATAAGGCGTGCATGCCATAAGATTGTGTGCTACCCAATTAGATAAATCCAGACTATAGAAAGTGATGAGCAAATTGATGATCCATGAATTTTCTCCTGAAGGACCTAGCAAAGGTGCAATATCTGAACACGTGCAGGAAAGTTTCAGGCTTTCGGCAGTGTTGCAACCTCTTGGGAAATTGGCATTCAAGACCATTTGTCTTCTTGCCCTGAGATCATTGGTTAGCGACCCATTTCTTATCAATTTCCACAGTAACTTTAATCCCACTGTCAGATAAGATTGAAAATACTGCATCTAGGCTTTAAGCGGTTAGCACTTACGCTTTCATAAGCTGAAGCAACAAAGAAAATACCATCATTAGTCGGGTTCCAAGTAAGATAATCGGATAATCATTGATATTCTCCCTTATGTCACGCCAAAATTTTATGAATAATCTGCTGAGGGAGGATACGAGAAATGGAATTCAGGTTCCAAAACCCCTGTCATCAACAAAATCTATAATATCTTCACTCAAATTAATCATAACAGAACTGTTATGTCTGTGTTAGGACTTACACAAAGAGGAGAATCCAATCCAAAAGATTAGTCCATTAAGTGGGAAAGTCTCATGGCTTAAGAAACTTATTATGCTACTCAATTTGGCAGCCACTAGTCTGTCCAAAAAGAAATGTTTTTACCATTACCCAACCTCCAAGTAGTGTTACTCTCAATATGAGACCAACTCATGAAAATACCCCTCCAAAAAATTTGAAGCATTCTTCTCTCAATCCAAATGCGAAGGTGAATCTCTCACAACAATATTTGCTTCTAATAAAATTCACCCAGGTACCTCTTGTTTCACACAAATATCCCATCCCACTTTCATAAGAAAGGAAGGATTCATTTCCCATGAAAGTTTAATTCCCAATCCTCCTAAAGATTTGGGTTGGCAAACCTCCTCCCAAGCTACGGTGTGGACCTTTTTGCTGCCCATAGTATCTCACAGATAAAATTCCTACAGCTCCTATCAAGTCATCCCATAAAGCTCTAGGCTCCATGTGGATTGCATGATGACTCGGAACATCAAATTAGGTGACTTATGCCATTCCTTTAAAAATTAACTTGAACTACATATATGCACCAGCAATTCAAAGTACCCCAGTAGGTGTTCAAAAAGTATTTTATGATTTAGAGATTACATCAATTAACCGAAAAAGATATTAACTTCTATAAAAGTAAATGAAATTATAAATATGGTGCAACCAAACTAAAGATATTAACTTCTAAAAATTAACTTGAACTAAATGATGTAATGGTTGAAAGAAATGACATAGTAATACTGGACCCTAGACTACGCTCATGTCCTCACTTGACCAGATTATCACTGGAACATTGGCACAAAACTTGCCATCTCTTGACACATGGTCTGGGCGAATATCATAACTACTTGAATCCATCATCACTTGAGGAAGTTGATATTTTCAAAAGAAAAATACCACACAGCCAAATAAAAACTTGACATCATTTAACAGTATTAAATTTGACAAGATTTAAAGGCAATGTTATATAAGTCAAAATGCTAGGGACACCCATGCATCCAAAAGTAAATAACAACGTCAAATTATTAAAATTCTAACAAATAAATGGAGCTGTTTAGTATTTTAGAAAAAGTCACTCATGCATTGACAACATCGTTATAGGAGTAACCTAAAACAATTTTATCATTAAAAAAACAATCTCAAGTTATTAAAATAAGTTATTAAAATTCTAACAAATAAACGTAGCTGGTTAGTATTTTCCAACAGTCCATAAAAAGCTCTGTAGAAAAGCTCTTCCAAATACCCTTACAAATCCTTTGAATTTGCAAAAGGCATATGAAAAGGAATTGGAGAGAAACAAGCAAGTTTACACACAAAACACAACTTAATATTCTCCAAAATAAAAATTAAGCAGAAAATATATACAGTAAATCCACATTCAAAGGAGGGGGGATTGAATCAATGCTAGTGGTTCAACTTTATAACATGAGATACCCTTTCAAAGAAGATGGGGCACATGCTAGGGCTGAACCTAATGTCCTCCCTCATCCATTCTGGTGCCACTCTTTCAAATGTGCCTAGAGATAAAACATGGTACAGGAGCTCTGAATCTTCTCCTGGTGATTTGCTAATCCAAGATAAACTGAAGGAGTAACCTATCATCGTAGCAATAAAAGAAACAAGTTAACCAAGCAGTTACATATCTACATTCTGCCAAATGTTCATGGCAAGAATTATATTTAAAACCTAAAAATAAGATGTAGCAGAAAAAATACTCTAAAAACTGAGACCAAGATCATGTTTGTCAAAGAATGACCCACTACTGAACTGAGAATTTTTTTTTAACAGCAAATGTTAGTAAATTAGTGAGTTATGTTAGCTAGAAGGATTCGAACCCACTCCCTCCATACCACTCCAGCCCTATGTCTCTCCCTCCACACCACCTATACCACCTTACTGAACTGAGAATAAAATACTAACTTTGAATTCTGTGTTAAAAATAAACTATTTTCCAAAAACTGACACTTGTTTGTTTAGCCCTTCCAAAAGAAATTCTATATATTTGAAAATAAATTGTGAGATGACAGGAAAATTGGGAATAGGAAAATTTAACTGGCAACTGCATCCCGTTTGTGTGTCTTCTCACTCAGGTCCGCCCCATTCTATTTCCATCTATCTGTCTGAGGTACAGATAATGTGCAAAGTATCTTCAACCCTTCTCTAATTTTTCACGCTGTGTTTTTATGCTCATTGAGCATCTGTGATCTATGTGTCATGTTTTGATACTCTCTCTTTTTTTAAATAAAAAGAAAAAGTAACCCTCCCTATTTTTACCTTTTTATAATGGTATTTTTGCAATTGTTATGCAATTTATATTTTATATTACTATATGCTAGGTTATTTGGTGCACTTACAAACGATAGGATAAGAGATGATGCTCATTTTCTTTTCGAATTTTATCTTGCTCTCTTATCCTATCCATCTTTATCCTACCTTGACCACCAAACAAGCCATCAGAATTCTAGAAATATATCTAGATTGAAATATAGCCAAGCATATCTATTATTAATATCCCGACAAACTATTAACTCAGAAACAAGGTACAATAAGATTAAGAAATAATAAGACAAAGAAATTGGTTACAATCCAAAGTTATGAATTACCACTTGATTGATGCAGTGCAGACAAAAGGCATATCTGTCCAGTTTGATAGTCAGTGGATAATTTCATGCCCAGTGCATGCTCAAAAAGAACTTGAGTAAGCCAGTTACCACGATCACTTTCCTGTAAATCAATGCCTGTAAAACACAATGAAGGATATATAAAATATACCAAAATTCCAACCAAGTAACAATTCACACATAAAGCAAGAATAACAATTGCTAACACCAACCTGATTGACCATTAGCCTTGGTGCAGCACTCCAGCAGCTTTTTCACAAGAAAATGTCAGCATATCAAGATGATAACAGTTTCCCCCCAAATGAAGTAAACAGAATACACACACACTGACACACATACTGATATATTCCATTTTTAGGGTTTTAAATGCTCACCTCACCAGAAGCAGTCTCCTTGGAAGCACTTTGCATTGACTCTCTCTCTACAGAATTACCTTCATTCTCAAAAGATATAAGCCTTGCTTCTTTCTCCAAAGCATTCTGCCTTTTACGTTTTCTTGTCATTCTTAAACTGTCAGAGTTAGAATTATCATCAACGGTCATGATCTTACTGTTATTATTTAAATCTTGAGATGTTCCTTCCTGACGAAGCCTCAGCAATTTCTCAATTTCTTCAGAAAGCACTTCATCTGCCAAAAGTTCACACCCAAATCATCAATAGAGAAGAACAATAAATGAAATTGAGACACATATAAGGACAGCGGCATGGAAATACTGTGAAGTTACATTCATGAAATGTCCATTGAAACAAAATCCAACATTGAACATGAGTTTTGAACCAAAGTTCCTAAGGAAAACATTAACTAGGTAGCTATCTCAAGGGTAAACCGTAAACCTTGCTTTCTATTTCAATAAGAAATTAATCAGAAAAATACAAAAAAGTAATTAAAGGTTTGTTTGGATAAACTTTTCCAGAAATATTTCTTGGAGAAAAAAAATAAGAAAAAAATTGAAATAAGCTTTTTCATAAGCTAAAACTAGTTTATGCACAAGTTAAAATAAGATTTTGAAGAAGTTAATAAGAAAAAACCTCTACAAATTAATTTATGCATACTCTGATTTTAACTTATGAAGAAACTTATTTTTTTTTTTTTTCTTTTCTAAAAATGTTTCTAAAGAAGTTTATCTAAATAGGACCTAAAACAAGTTTAGACTCACAGCAATGAGCTAAAAACTGAAGTTAGTTAATTAAATTGACATGCAAGTCTGAACACATCTGAAAGATTAATAACTCTACAAAAGTCGTTGTTTTTTTGGTATGGATAAGTAAATCACGAACTATAGAGTGTCTCACTTTTCTGGCTTTCCTCCATCAAGAGCCTCTGATAATCAGCAACCTGTTTGTCTGTGGCAGTCCTGGCGTTCGAAGTAACACATATGCATAAACAAAAGAAATCTAAGACTAAAAAAATCCACAAAAAAAAAAAAGGCTCCATTGTTGGAAACGTGCCTAATTGAAGCCAGCTCAGTTCTCAAATCATTGACTTGTTCAAGAAGCTCTTCCTTTTCGCTCTTCAAGTGCTCTATTAACTCTTCCGCAGCTGCAAGAGACAAAATTCAGAAGGCATTCGGTGTTGTTCAGAGAATTCAGGCGGAAAGGAAAGAGACGAAACGTACCGGAGATGCAATTGATGAATTTAAGCTCTTGTTCTTTATTTATGTGATCCAGATCAGAGAGTTTCTTAGTCTAAAAGGGGAGAGAAAAGGGAGAATGAGTAAGAAGGTGTGTATGGTGGTGAGGGAAACATGAATTGTAGAACAAACCTTGAGTTTGGTGTACTTGTCGTAGAGCTTCTTGTAGAGAATCTCCATTGCGGAAACGCGCGTTTCTCTGCACTCATTCAAATTAGGTTCAACTTTTCAACGACAACGGGGTTTTAATTCACTTCGCTATATATATTCATTTTAACCGCCCACACGTTGGTTTAATTGTGTCAGAAATTTTCGAATTCAATTGAAATTTTCATAAAATTCTTTCATTCTCCTTCATAATATTTTTGTTTCATATCTTTGCCTTATACTATATGCATAATAGTTTACATATAAAAATATTAAATATTTGGGGGAGTGGGGGCATGCCCCTACCCTACCTCCGCGCCTGAATATTAGTAAAGGTATATAAAGTTTATTTGGATTATAGAAAAATAAAATAAAATAATATTTTTATATACTAAAATTAGTTTGTTTATAAATTATTTTTTTACAATTTTTCTCATATTAACTTTTCTAAAATTTTATTTATAATTAGTATATAAACTAATTTTAACTAATGAAAAAGTTTATTTTAATATTTTATCCCCTTTTTTTTCTAAAAATAATTAGAAACTTATCCAAACAGTCCCTATAATTGAGAGAATAGAAATTAAAAAACTAACTATTTTTGTTATAAACCAACTGTTTCATGGGTATGATATAAGAGATTTTACCGGAACTTCCTTCGTCTACATTATAAGGTTTCTGTTTCGTACATCAAAGCAAGGGATGTACATGCAAAAATTTTGACACCCAAGTTAAAAATTGACATAGTAAGGATATTAGTATATGAGAAATGTGTACTTACTTCGCTAGGTATTTTTAGAGAATGTAGATGGTGCGTTGGGTCTTGGATCATGAGTTTTATCCAGAAAATCTACTAAATGATGTGGTAATTGCCTTTTTCATGTTTAGGACCATGTTTGACAATGGTCATTGTATAATGAATACCAAGGGAGAGAGATCCAACAATTAATCGGTCGACACCAAACAAAGTACTAAAATAATTTTCGAGTGAACTAAAATAATGTACAAATCGTCAACTCCTGCTATTTAAGTAACACCCGGCCTTTAGACTAAAATAATGAACTAATTTTGTTACTTTTTCTTTTTTTCACGTGACTTAAACCATTCGTCGTGAAATCGTGATTAAGGGAAATTACAATCAGAGCTTCTCGTACATACTGGTTTAATTAAAAAAAAGATTTTTTTTTTCAATTTTTAACCGTTCGTACCAATTTTTTTTATTCTTAAGAGTAAAACTAACATAACCCCAATACAAGCACCAATATACCCTGCGAAACTATACTAGAGTGAAAGTGGATTAATAGACACATTTACTTTAATTAAATTATTAATATGTTTAAAATATTATATTCTGTACCCTTTAATTTATGTGTTGAATCCACCAATAACTTTTGGCATTCATATTTTATTCTTTGTATATGGGATGATGTTTATTATTTTTAATTTTTTAAAAAATTACCCCCCACAACCTAGAGTCTTAGATCCGCCGTTGATATGCTCAATTTCAGTATTTGGATCCGACTGTTTAGAAATATTAACCAACGGTTGCAGGCAAACTACACTGTATACTATTTAGCTAAACGTTTGTAGCGAAGGGGGAAAAACGCAAAGTGTTAACTTGGTCCCCATGTGGAGATAAACGTCTATATATGTATAATAACGATTTTTAAACCAGAGAATATGAAAATAATTGTATTACATGTTACCAGCTTGGTATGGTAATACCATTATAAAGCTAGATGGACACAATGTTGGAAGTGTAGTAAGAGCACATATTCCTCCTACTAATTGGAGTAAATTTGGCGACATGACATTTTCCAGGAAATTCACTTGCGCGCCTCAGCCTTCTTTTGCTCCTTTGCTGAAAAGAATTTACTTATTAGTTTCTAGCTTTTCATATGAAAATAGAGTAAGCAGAACAGAAGGTTTTAGAGCCAACCAGCTTTCTCTTCTTCTCTCTTTTTAGCAGCTTCTGCCCTTTGCTGACGTATAAGTGCTAAACGTTCTGCAAGACAAAGAAACTAACTCAACATCAAATTGGAAAACAAAAAACCTCATTACAGAATAATTCTCCCTGCAAAGCATATTTTAGTTTGAAGATCTCATACGGCTTAGAACTTGCCATATCAATGAATCAGTAGTTTACACATGTAATAATAATATCACAGGCAAAGCAGAAAAAGTAAAAGAAAAAAGATGAGCAAATAATTAGAGAAATTATTTCAAGAGCTAGAGGTACCTAAGTCTTTCCTTGCTTGCTCTGTTTTTCCTTGCTCTTGCAGCCTCATATAGCGCTCATGGGCTCTTTGTTTCTCTATCTCCTCTCTACAAACAGGTGGGAAAAATTAAAGATATTAAAAAACGTGTTTCAAAAGTTTCACTTTCAATATTCTCCAAATGTAGAAATGGAACAATTAAACGTGAAAGAATGTTCTGCTCCCCTTTTAACAATAAGCAATACACTCTCTTAAGTGCTATGCACAACCCTCCCCCCTCCCATTGTTGATTAAATAGCAAGGTATATACTGGTAGACGTAGGGTCATATGAAGCAAATGAAAAGTAGCAAACCTTTCACGCCTTGAAAGTTCTGTTGTTTTTTCAACCTGCATCCACAGGAAAATGCAATTATTCTTCCAACCTCTATAAAAATGTCTATATAAAGACCAAAAAAGGAAACTTGAACTCACATCAACATCTCTAGCTTTCACACTCTTTGGCTTTACCAAGTTAGGATTTTCAATCTCAATAACCCCTTGAGTTCCTTTTTTCTTCTGCATATATTATATAACAACCAAAGAGTAAATTTTCATATAGATGGGGAAGACAATACGAAAAAACAAATCCTTTTTTAAAAGCAAATATGTAATCCATCTAAATTAGTAATTACTGCAAAATACTAACTGAAGTTTCTTCTTCAGATTCTTCTCCAGATTCACCCCCAGATACTTCTTCGGGTTCTTCTTCATGCTCGGCTTCTTTCTAATGAGTTGTATAGATAATGAAAAGAAAAAAAAATGGAGAGCAAATTAATTAATATCATGTGCATATAAAAATGAATTGTTGCCACTTATACTCTATATAAACGAAACCATTCTGCGTGTAAGTGATCACATGTATGTGTGTGCACTTTGAGAGAGGTGCAAACTGAAGAGGACATAAGTATGCAGAAGAAAACCTGTTTAAATGTTCGAGGACGATTAGAGGATCCAGCAACTGCAGTAGTCAAAAGCAACATTTAAGTATTCAGAAGTGCTCATCATTCCACCATTACAAAATACCATTTTTCTGTTTCTTTTGTCAAGAGGGGAAGGGGGGCCAAAGGGTGTTGGCATCAACAATAACTTTACTTCAGCTAAGTTTCAAAATAAAGGAACTGCCTTCTAACTTAACTAGTAATCCCTCTAGAAAACATTAACTTACTGGACCAGACCTATGGTGAATGGAAATCACAACAAAATAACAGGCATTTAATTTCCCAATATGTACGTTACTACCTCAAATCAAAAGATACTAGAAAGGAAAAGTATATGGTATTGAACTAAGATATTTTTTAAATGCAATCAAAGGGTTGAATAAATATAGATATCAATTTCTTCCTCAATACATTTCCTTTTTCAAACTTACTAACTGTTAAAATTGTCGCATCCACTAAAACTTTCTAGAACTTCTAAAAAAACTGTCTTTGAGTATCTGCCTGACTTATCGGTCCTGCTTCCACAATCCAAGCCTTTTCTCACCGATGTCCATTTTCAAAATGTAACGTCAACAGTTAGTGAACGACAAATAAGCCATACCCTCACAACAGGCTGTTCAAATTCTCTTCTCTTTCACTATTTTCAATAAATCCACAAACACAACAGAGATATTTACAAGTTACAGTCTATAATTAAGGATGGAGACACTGTCCTCATTTGGAGTAGCCGAAGTAGAAACTCACTGAAACCACAGACAGCTAAACGACAATCTCAGCAAATTAAAGGGGCAATCAGTACTTTTTTTTCTCCATTGGTATTCATCATACAATCAAGGGTGATGATATGCAAACACTCGCATATAACAAACACTCCATCAACACCTATTTTATCTCTCTATCTCTCCCTATCATATCATATTATCACCTATCATACCTACACTCCTCTCTCTTCTCTCTTTATTTTTGTAGATGTCATTTAGATATTAGGCGTTCATGAATTACTTTCCAAAAGCCATAAAAATTCCTAGTTCAACTGAGGTCCAAAACTCATGTCTATTTACAACTGTAGCTCACTCTAAAGCTTCACAGAAAATAACCAAACCAGAAGGCACATAACTCAACAGTTAATAAAAATAAATTGTCATTAATTCAAATTCAATTCAAACAAGAACAGATACTAAGAGAGTCCCCAACCAGGCAGTCTCTCCAGATCTAACAATCCCAACAATTCCATTCATACATCAAAACATCTATGCTTCACCCTTCATCACATTCTACAGCTTCAACAATACACAAAAACAACAACAAAATAATCCCTTATAGCTCAAAACCATATTTCACAATAACAAATTGGATTAAGGTAATGAGTTGAGGGGAAAGAAAACAAAAAATGCCCACAAAGGTAATAAAATAGCAATTGAAGTTAAAAGACCAGCAACGTAAACTTTAGCGATAAATGAGAAAAGAGTCTCACGGAGTTCTTCCGGGGTGGAGAACTGGCGGCGACCGGTGGGCTTGCTCTTGAACTTTCCTCTTCCCATCGTATCGCGAATCGCACCAACGCTACGCTACGATTGTCGAATCAAATTCTTCTTCCTTCTGCTAATTTATGAGATTTTGAAGTTCGACAACTACAACAAAAAGAAGAAGATGCACTCTCTTTCCCTTTATTCCAAATTCCAAAAACCCTAGTTAAACTCCACACAGATTCGGAAGATAATTATATATATTTTTTGGACAATACGAATTTAGATGATTGACTTCTTTTATTTATTTATTTATTTATTTTTACTTTTTGTCTGTTGTCTTATTATAGGGTCCGTAATATTTTTTTTGAGAAAATATAGGAGTGGACCTATATATGTTTATTTGGGCTAAAATGGGCCGAAAAGACCGAAATTGGCCCAGCACCACGATCTTCAACCTAATTCTAAAACCCTCGTCTTTTCTTCCACTCTGCGACTGGTATCAGTGAATTGATTTCAACGAGATTGAAGCTCAGGAATTGAATTTTTTTGCTTCCAGTAAGTGCACAGATCTTTTCCTTTAAATGGGCATGAAAGTTCAGTTTTTTTTTTCTTTGGTTTAATTGCAATTTTACATGAAAAGGGGGAAATTCATGTTTCTTAATTTTAACTGGTTGCCAATAAATTTGATAACTTTTAAATTTTCTTTTACTCTTAGACTTTTTTTTTTGTCAAATTTCGTTTTCTGTGGGTTTAAATTTAAAAATGAGTTTCAATTTTCTTAACGTAGCCTAGCCTTGCCTACCAAGTGTTTGATGAAATGTGTGTGTTGGTTATGAGGTTGCAAATCGGGAGAAGATGAAGAAAGGAGTACATCCACAGAAGCAATGGATAACTTACGTTACACAAACGGGAAGGTTGATGCATGTGATGATGACAAAGATACACCCTGTTGGGAAAGTCTACCACTTCCGGGCTAAGCGTCAAATGGCGGAGAGTTTAGGACAGATTGCTAAGTTCAGACGCCGCTTTGGGCTAGAAAATCCAGGTGGCAATGAAAAATAACTTGTTCAATGAGCAGAGGGAACTTTGGCTTTTATTTCGTTCAAGTGGATGGAAATAACAGGGAAATTGGTGATACTCTCAAGCAGGTTTTCGTAGCATTCAATGTATCTAGTTAAACTGCAGAAATGTTTCGTTCTTCAGTTCGAGTGTTGTTTTTAGCAGTTGAGATTTTTTGCAATGCTAGTTTAAGCTGGGATTCTTTGTTGGCACTTTTGGACATTGCAGGAAGAGAAAAAATGAAGTTGGGGACTAGAACACAGTTGTTTTTATGTTGAAGGATCAAATTACTAGTTTGAACCGAATAATCATGCTGAATGATTATTTGGTCCATTAGCATAGATCTTGTCGGACACCAGTGCAACCATCAAAGTATGCCCTTTTTAATTTGTTCATACGTTTTTGTTTGGGATTGGCTCTCTATTATCAACATTATCTTTGTTTGTTCATATGTTTTAGAGAAGTTCAAGAACATAATTATGCTACGACGACGCATTACACCTGCTTGTTTAAAATATCCCATAATTGAGCTAGGAGGAAAATATTTAATTTTTGTTTGTCATTCGTATAGTACAGGATAAGTTTGTTTCCCGGCAACAGGTTCTGATTTCGGTCTACTAACAAGTCAAATTCAGCTTATACACCAAAGTAAAAAATGCATATATCATCAATATATTTATTCTCCCTTAATACTTGATGCTTTTTGTTTACCTAGTCCCTTCCAAGAGTTATGTTTTTTTCTGAATCAAGATTTGAGCAGACCATGCAACTTCTGATCCTAAGGATCCACATGGAAGTTTTCCAGCCCCTTACTGAACAAAAACTCCCTCCATTTGGCATGATTGGTTCTCACTATTTGACACTCATTCACCAGTTGACACTCATTCACCATGGCCTCTGTTAATGATCTGGACCCACAATGAGTCACAAAGCAACCCACAGATGGGTGGTTCAAGATCAATTGCTGCTGAATCCAATCCCCATGTACCACCCCTCTTCTCTTTGTTCTCTCATTGAATCCTTCAGGCAAAGCTGATTCTATTATTTCAGCTTCAATAGGGGCTTTTAAGGCAGCTAGGAAAAGCATTCCTGTGCGTTCAAAACCAATAAAAGTTCCCTAAACTGAGTACTCTTCAAAATGATTTTGCTTCCAAAGGCACAGAAAATCATTGTTTTCAGCTTGAAACTTCCCAGCCAAGTCATTCATTTTTTTTTTCTAAAGTAGAGGTTGGTGGGTCTGGCAAAACTGGCCCTGCCAGAAACACTTGATGTCTCATTTGGCGTTCAAGATAATCACAATTAGGACCTTCTATTTCTCTTCAAGTTTTGAAACTGATGCTGCTAGCAAAAGAGATCAACTGGCGCTCTAAAAATGAAATGCCTTTGCCATAATCCTTTACTGCAGCGATGGCCAATTCTCTTGCTTCATGAGGCTGTAGCCTGAGGGCTGATGGTGGAAAGGTTGGTGGAGAGTTTATCACATCAGTTTCTTTTAATGGATTTTCATGGAGATTTCTTTCGGGGCTTATCAGATATCCCACTCTGACAGGACCTATTGTGCAGTAATGCAAAGCCGTAATGCCTAACTGACATGCCATTGCAGGTAACCAATGTGTGAAATCAAAGAAGACCATATGGGGTCTGAGTTCTTTTAGAGAACCTTCAATAAGTGGCTCAGTGAGGTCCATTGCAGTCATGAGAAGGAAGTGCAGTGAGAAAGGAAGGTCTGCAGTTGTTTCAGAGCCAAGAGGGAGACCGTCGACATGCAGTATGGTGATTGGAATGAAGGAGATGAGATCTGGGTGGAGATTGAAATGCCTCAATTTGATTGAGTATACAGTTTCCAGGCATGAGAAATGAAATTTTGTGATCGCGTTCAGCAAGTTTGTTGGACATGTGAAGGAATGAGGTGAGATGGCCTAAGGCAAACCAGGAATACATTGCAACATGAAAGGTGTGGTGTGGGCACCCATGGTTGATGAAATGGAATCAAGGCTTTGCAAATAATCTGATCTGAAGTCACAAGAATGTGATACTTCTGTTAAGTTATTCTTATGTGGGAAAGAACTCAAAAGGTGTGTGGGTTACATCACATTAGTGATTCTTTGAAAATTGAATTAGAGAAACAATGAGATGATAATCTGGCTTCATGCCCGTTGTCATTCTAAACAAAGCCAACGGTTTGGAAAGTCAAGAAATACATGAGTTCTTCAATCTTCCGGGCGACCTGGCTTCTCTGTCCATTTTGCTAGGAATGGTTTCGTTATAATTATTTTTCCCATTGTTAGAAAATTCGCTTTTCAAGCCCAGTTATAGCAATTTATTAAGATATCAAACTAATAAGAAAAAGGAACAGAGAACAAACCAAAAATAGGTATTAGATTGCAAAAATTAATGTTGTGGTATGGTCTCTATCCGACAAATTTGTATTAGTTTAATTTAAATAATTTATATTGCTGGATAAAAATCCAAAAATCGGCAACACATTACTGAAGAAAAGTACTAATCAAAGATACTACTGAAACTTCAATAACAGAACCAAGGGCATCTAATGGTTAACAATTTAAGAAGTAACTTCCATATATCTATAATTTAATGATTCAACATAATCGCAATTTTCACCAACAGTGCTATATCGGCAATAATGCTATGTTTGAGAAATTTAAGAACACCGACACTTTTAACCACAATCACACACTATCTTATTCGGTAAAATTTATAGAAAATTGAAAATTGATGTAAGTTCCTTCTTATTTGACCAATCTCTCACGATAAATTTTAACTAATAATAGTGTTAAATTTTTTTTTTTACAGAATATATTAATAAAATATAAAAAGATAGAGAATGGAAAGTGGATAATAATAAATAACCAATCTTCTTTTCCTTATACTAAGATAAAAATAAAAAATAAAAAAAGTTTATATACATATATATGTGTGAGAGAGAGAGAAAAAAAAGGTATTCACTTAATAATTCATATTTTACATCAAATTTTAATTCTCAAATTGTTGAATTAAAAAATTTTATTGTATTGAATCAAGTTTTCAAAATTTTAAAATATTTAAAAAACTTTTTAATACTTTATTTCAATAATTTAAATTAATATATAAAATATTTTTATGATTATCTATCAATTATAATTAATGAAAAAGAATATCAAATAATTTTTAAATTTTACAAATTTAATCTATACATTAAAAAATTTAATTAAACAATTGAATTATTAAAATTTGATATTAAACATGAATTATTGATAATCATAAGAATATTTTATACATTAATTTAAATTAAAAATCTAAAGTACTAAATAGTTTTCTAATTTTTTTTACAAATTTGTATTAAGTCTTCAAATTTTTAAAATATTTAAAAACTGTTTGATACTTTATTTCATTAATTCAAATCAACATATAACATGTTTTTATGATTATCTATTAATTGTAATTAATGTAAAGGAGCATCAAATAATTTTTTAATTTTTTAAAATTTGATAAATTTTAATCTATACATTAAATTTTTTTAATTAAATGATTAAATTATTAAAATTTGATGCTAAACATGAATTATTGATAATTATAAAAACATTTTATACGTTAATTTGAATTAAAAAAAAAAAACCAAAGTACTAAATAGTTTTCTAATTTTTTTACAAATTTGCATATTTAATCTATTCATTAAAAAGTTTTAATTTAATATGTAAATTATCTTAAATTTTTATATAAAACAAATTATTAAATAAAGTAAATCTAATTACATTTACTCTTAAAATAAATAGATACCTTTATATATATATATATATATATATATATTATCTTTTTTTCTACACACTTCCATTTATTCAAATGGTCAGAAATTTGTTTTTCCATTTCTTTCCTTTAATGTTTTTCATTTATCCAATATTATCTCATAATGCCTTTATCTCTTGATTTTTTTTGTCAGCCAATTGATGCATAAATGATTTTCCAAGTAGATTCATATTGAGAAAGGGTTATGCACCATTTTGAAACAAAGTGGTGGAGCAGATTTCAATTTTTCACAAAATAATAAGAAAAAATATTCAGGATGCCTATTTAAAAACTGATCAAAATTCAGGGCATAGCTCTTCCGCTGCCTGAAAAGTTTCACTTGGGGGGTAATATAACCTTAAATCTACAATATTACGATTAGTTAGTCAAACCAGTATAGTAGGGCCTCAGAAGCTTATAGCCGTTCAGATTACCCCGAGAAAAGGATCACCGGAATGGCCTGGCTAGAGCAAAATATGAATCTGGATTAATTGACATTAATAACTCTACAACGATAACCTTTTCTGGAAGGGGCACCTTGAGACCTGGTTCAATAATACCTGCTTGAGAAAATCCGAGAGAAAAGTTAACATCTTTAATAGCAGGTTAAGCTGAAAGATGAAGTATCAAAAGCAATTAGAACCTACTTGGGGAAAGCTTTTTCCCTCCATAGAGCTCCCTTGCTAAAGGATTAGCAGCCCAATGATTGACAGCCACCCGACTCAAAGGTTGAAAACCAACAATCTTCCCCTCGCTAGAGAAAACAACCTGAATTTCAAACAAATGCAAAGGCAATAACATTACCAAATGCAGTAATAAGAGTTGCCTGACAATATTGTAAATATCTAGGCTAGGCTAGGTTTAATAAAAATCAAACATGACACCACACAATTTTTCCTCCATGTTCAGGAGACTCCAGTAGTTAATGAAATTAAATCTGAATGATTAGTCATGTCTCAACTTTGAAAAACAGCATGCAAGCCAAAGGTGAAGCTTGATAATTATAATATTCTGAAATTCTGGAGTACCTGGTAACTAGCAATGTCTTGTATGGATACTTTTGCATCTGCATCTATATTTTCTGAACTAATAGAAAGAATATCAACACCTTCACCTCTCAAGTAAGCCAGCAATTCTCCAACCCAGACACCAATACCATCTTCCACCTTAATTTCATCCGACCAACCGAAGGTGTCCTTCACCTTAGCAATAGCTAACATGCAAAACTCTTCCAACTATCCATGTGAAAATTCAAACAAGGACTTCTTAGAAAGAAACATAAGGCACCATAAACCATTAAACAAACAATAGAAATACAGCAAGAGGAATTCATTAACAAAGCAACTACTAAAAATGACCTATAGATTTTGCACAAAATAATCAGCGTTACAACTTGCAACATAGGACAAGAAGCAGTTTCAAATACAACAACCATAGGGTACAGGCCAGTGGCAAAATTTAGACAGTTTTTCAACATTATAACTTGTAGAGATCAAACCATTTCATATGAGAAGCCTTTTGCATAATGTCATCATTGTCTAAAGACAGATTTCTTGTTCAGCCAATTTTGTATGTGTGCAAACATTCAAGCCTATCCCTGAAATGTTATATTATAACCATATGGTAAAGTGTTGGCATGAAAGAATTAAGGTTCTAAAATTTTTAAGATTATACTAAGCCTTTCTATGAAGGAAATGCAATAACGCATTTTAGTGTTGTGCATTTAGCAACAAACTCCTTCACGTCTTTATTGGTGCCTGTTTTCTTAGCTTCCCTTATGCTCATCAATTTTGGAGGGACATTTGTTTGTCTGACATGCAAAAGCAAAGGCTGGCTATTTTGAACCAATATTTTCCACTCGTGTACACACACATTACATATATAGGAAAAGAGGGCCCACTAGGTGGGAACCCTATGGACCTTAGGACTAGCTACTTAACACCACTATCCAAGATTGATAACTATGATGGTGATAAGACATCTAAGATGCTAAACAAAAGACTCAATGAGGTCTACAACAAATTACCAACTAGTTCAAATCTTAATAATTGTGACAAACACAGACTCCAAATAATTTACTGCATAGTCATAGACTATTGGAAGTACGAATGAAAGAAAGGAAGCACAATAGAGCAGCATACAAGGCAAGGAGCTAGTTTAATAATAAGCCCTGTATTCATCCATTCATAAAAATGGGACACGAATTTTGCATAAATTACTTGTGAATACTCTCAACATAATAATCATAATAATTACATAAAATAATAAAAGAAAAAGGGATAGAGTGCATACCATAGTTGCATCCAAAGAGTCATGCATTCCAACAGTGACTTCAGATGATGGTAGGGATCTATGTTTTACAGAGTGTTTCCTTTCCTTGCTTAACCAAGGCAAACAAAATTGACCCATAGCACTGATTGCTACAAGAAATATACCACTTGCAAGGATGACTGACAATAATTTTGATAATGAATTCCCCTACAAAAAAATATAGAAATCCTTTAAATAATGTACTCTGTTCAACGGGCATATTAAAAATAAATTAATGGGCAAAAGATATAACTAATGAAAAAAGTCAATGAGAATTTCCCTTGTTTCCTTGTTTGTATTAGTACAAAGAAACTATATTTTTGGCATTTATCTTAACATCAACAACTAAGTTTCTACACTGTCCTTCCATTAAAAAGAAAATTTGGTCTTCCCATTTTTTTGTCCAACAGCAATGAAATCCATGAAAAAAAAAGTTTTTAGAAAAAATTATCAGAAATTAAAACACAGTGAAAAATGGCTTTGATTCTCCCATTCACATTTGGAAAATTCTACAAGTTTCAACACCATGACATTGAACAAGGAAATCATTGGAAAACTATATTACTATGTAAGATCAAAATCTTGTAAAAGCCAAACGAGAGACATTGGATTACCTTTTCATTGGATACAGTGGCAAACCTGGCAGCTACACCACAGGATAATTGCTTATCAGGTAGTGAATAAGGATCTGCATAGTACATATCTAGTATTTCTGCCAACTGAACCTGCAGTTGTTTTAAGCATATAACTGAAAGGCATTTGTTTTGTATACATGATATTGATGACAGTTATCACATGACTTCAGGTGACCCAAGTACATCCCTTCTATAGCATAGGTGTACATGCAATAAGTAAATCTAAATAAACAGGGCAATAACTAAGTATTGAACTAAAGACACCGTATAGAGACTTACAAAACATAGTCATTGGCACTTAGCAAAGGGTCCAATCAGTTTATAAAATTTTCTGCAACTGTCCAAATCTCTTATCAGAAATCTTTTAGACAATTTTGAAGTCTGAACAAGGTTCAACATAGGATTGGCCCAATAGTGAATGAGGCCTAAAGCAAACACTGAAATAAACTTTTTACTTTAAATGAGAAAGCTATATGTTGGGTCCTTTTACACCAATATATGCGGCCTTTTTGCTTTATAAAATCAAGAGTAAATATTTTTTTATTATTGCATCTAAATGCCTTAGTTCAACTGATTGTCCATGTTTCTCTTTTTTTTTTTCTTCCTATTTCAGCATGTAAATCATAAAGAATCAAATGTTGTCACAAAACTGACATGCTATTAGTTTAGGGTTTAGGGTTTCTCTGTCATTTTTTTTCTTCAATATTTAATTTTAATCCTTAGTAAATTTTTGTTTTTTGTTTGCCTATTTGTTTTCTCTTCCCAACAAATTGTTACAACTGGCTTCAACAAAAATAATTTAAAGAGAAAATTCAGATGATATTATACCTATGTTTTAATGGTTTTGAAGAGATATGCTTTAAGGATTTGCTTTGACCCTGTATAGTCCAATTAATCACCAACAATATTAGCCAACAGCACACTCTTGGGTGGTTAAGGCAGACTATCATTTGGCTATCTAACAACTTGAAGTGAGAAAGACAGGAGGCTACCCACAAATCATAAAAAAAGAATATTGAGCAAAAGGTCCTACAATCTTCTTTTCCTTCACTTTTGATAAAAACAGAGGAGAAAGATAAAGTCCACTGCTAAGTTTACTTAAATAGTTGTGCCACAATTCCCAATACAGCAATAATTGAGAATAAAAAGTAACATAAAAATACAAAGGTCAATGCAAAAGGAAAAGATAAAGTACCATTTGAGAGTGGGTCAAAAGAACTTCCCACCTATTCTCTGGAGACTTCTTCCAGCCCTCAATTTTTGCATCTCCCATTATCTTGGTGTCAATTTCTAACCGATATGCAGGTACATACTCAGTTGCCCAAGCACTGAAATCAGAACCACCAATTTTCTCTAACTTTCCATAACATGATGGCTTCCACCAATGATGCCCTGACTTAATTTTCAGGGGCTTGAACCCATCCTTCATTAAATTATAGTTATCCAAAAGACTCCTAGCATTTTCAACTATCTCATCTTCAAATAATTTGGATAATATAACTGCAGAGTCTTTTGATTGTACCCTTTCAGGCTTGCGAAACCAGTGAAAGAAACCACTTCTATTACCACCTGGGATTTTGTCAAGAAATTGTATTTGGGTGCTTTGGAGTGCAGAGATGCAAATGGCTTCAGCTAGCACAGAGATAAGATATTCATCGGACGAGCTGAGAGCAAAAGATGCAGGAACCTGCTCATATGAAATGCATAAAAAGAACTGAACGCATCAGTATCAGGCCCACCTGCAGGACAGACATTATAATATGACATTACAATTTACAAAAGTAATAGAAATATCAAAATTTGGAAAATCTGCAAAAGAAAGAAAAGGAAATGAACCTCTCTTGGTGTTTCAAGATCCTCCATCTTCCGTTCTTCTCCCGGTTGAAAGACGGTCAGGTCAAAGCTCCACATCTGCTGCAAAACTACTTGCCTAAAGGTCATAGCAAGTACATTCTTAGATTCAGAGCTGGAAAATACATCTCTAGGGAAAGACTTCCTGAGCTTAGCAGCTTTTTCTTTAACTTTCCTAGCAGGTAAGAACTGTCACAACAACAAACTTCGAAATTTAATCCTCAAATTGCATTGCCACAGTTTCCCACTAAAGACAACAAACAAAACTTACACCAAAAACATTTCAATACACGAACTTACAAAACACATCCCAAAATTGCAGCCTAACACATTGATAGAAGCGCACCTCAAGCATGCTCACATCACAGTTTCCTCGTTACAACATACAACATGTTTCATCCCTAATGCACTCACTTTCCCTCGCAGCTCTACGTACAAAACTAAGTAACAGAATCTAATAACAACCACATTTATCACATTATGCAGCTACCAACAATATTTCATTTTTCAATTTAGCCATGTTATATGGTACGTGCACGAAATAGAACGTGTAAAGCAGATATACAGTGTGCTTTGACAGAAATGAAATCACCGTTCAATACGGCTTTCGAAACAAAGCAGAGAACGAACCAGTCGAGTGGAGACGGTGGCGTGGTCGCTGGACGGAGCAGGGAAGACGGTTTCAACGACCATGGCGTCCATGCCGGCGTCGATGTGGTCGGAGGCAACTTGACCGCCGTCAGAGGCGGCCGCCGTCAAAGATTGCTGGAAATCGACGGGTCCGACGAGAGTGAGCTGAGAGAGGTCGTTGTCGTAGGTTCTGACGCATGGGAGGCTCTTGCCGTCGGAGTCAGCTATGGCTTGGAGCACTTGCTGCTCCGTCACCGGAATGCTCTTCGGAGAAGAGCACGAGAGGACAAAAATGGAATTTCTGGAGTGCAGAGTTGGTGAGAATTTGGTGTAGGGGAGAACAGGGGAAAACAGTGAGGAAGCGCCCATTGCCATCGCCGTCGTCACAACGCTTCTTCGCCTCTCTCCGCTCTTCATTCAACATATAGCGCTATGGACTATGGCCCACTTTTTTCTTCCAAAATGGGTCACACTTGGCCCAAATAAAAATACTTCAAATTTGTGAATGGCACCCTTAAATCAAGTTAATTTTAAATTTCTTTACCATTGTATAAAAAATATATATCTATTAATTTGTGAATGGCACCGTTCATTCATGCTGAAAAACCTTAATTGTCACATTTATAATAACATATCTTCTTTCACTTGTATTGTTTATCCAAAGCAAAAATGATAATAATTAAAGTAAAAGGGTATGTGATTGTTTCACAGTGGTGAAATTGAAAAGAAAAGAAAAAGTAATTTGAGTGAAGATACAAATGTTTTATCAAATAAGGTGGACACCAACAACAACAAGTTGTTGATTTGAGTAAATTTGAATTCAATTTCTTTAAGTAATATATTAAATTTGAATTTTAAAGATGAAAAAAAATATGATTATAAAGAGAAACTCTACTAAAAATAGTAGTTAGATTTTTGGATGAATATTAATTATTAAAGTTAATGAATCCTTAATTTCAATAATAAAACTTTTTAAAATAAAAAGAAGGTAAAGCAATTTGTTTGATTTGTGGTTGTTACCATGCTAAGATTTGTTAATATGGTGTGACGGTAGTTAGCGGTTGTGGGATATGATGATATGGCCAAAATGAAGGGTGTGTTGCATGGTGCATTGAAGGATCTACTATGATGTTGTTAAATCGCTTTTTTACTTCTTTTTTTTCATTGATTTTTCATTTTTTTCCTTGCTTGTCTTTGGTTGATTATAAGTCTCAGATTTTATTTAGGAGAAAACTTAGCTTAGTTAGAGAAAGTGATGATTTTTCTCGTTGTGTTTTTTTTACGATGGAGGTTGTTTATGTGGAGATTGTTGAGAGAACGAGAAAAGGGAAGAAAAAAGAAAGAAAAAAAAATAGGAACATGAAAGAAAAAGAAAAGAAAGAAGAGTTAGAAATAGGAAGAGAGAGGAGGATAAATATGGAAGAAAAAAATCAGTGCAGAAATTGCACAACAAAATAGTGTGATGAGACAAATCCATTAGTATGTAAAAGTGGTGTACAAAAAGGGTGCACAATGTGTGACCATATAGGTGTTTAGATTAAAATTCATCTTAAATTTAATGTGTTAATTTAATTTAGATCTTTCTTTAATCCTTTTAATAAAAATTAGTATAAGAGAGGTATTTTATGCATTTATAACATAAAGAGTATATGAATAAGTACATAATTTAAAAGTGATAGCGTTCGTGTTGTTTTTTATAAAAAAAAAAATTAACATAGAAAATAAGTGAGTTATGTGATTTTTTTATATAACATGATAATAATAGTTCAAGGATAAAAATATTTTAAAAAATGTAACAAAAAGAAGTTATTAAGAGTTCAATATTTTATTTTTATTATATAGTTTTTTTTATAAAAAAAAATTTAATTCACACTAAGAATATTTCATAATTGATAGTTTTTTTTTTATTTGGACAAAATTATTTTTAGTTTATTAGACTAGAGATTAATCTCACAATTAATATTGTGATTGTAATTTATTCAAAAAATGAATATTCATATTTTGTGAAAATATGTTTAAAGAATTCAATTATTATTAGTTGGTTAGGTTTTTTTTTTCTTTAATCATTATATTATTTGTTTTTCTAATCTGTTAATATTTTTTTACTTCATTTTAATTCTTAACTTGACAATCTTTTATTGTTTAATGACGTGTTTATTTATCCATTACGAAAGAGTATTTTTATCGAACATATTAACTAATATCATTTTAGAATTTGAAAAATATTAAATAAGTAAATATTTTTTTTTAACTTCAATTTTTTACATATGCAAAAAACTAAGATCTAAATTATCATTATTTAATTAAATAACAAGAATCTCTCACCAATCACGACAAACCAAATTAGTATATATTAGCATGGTTGATAATAATTACAAAAGAATCTTGATATGATTAAAATGATAGAAATTAAAATAAAACATTAAATATAATACAAATCTTCATTAAAAGTCTAGACTTTTCATAAAAAAAAATTTAGAAAAAATCAAAAGCTTACAATTTTAAAAAAAAATTAAACAATGAGATTAGGGAAACAAAAATTCTAAAACAACCAAAATAAAGTCTTTAGAAAATAATTATGCATTATAGGGGAATTTAAAAAAAAAAACTAAAACTATTAAAGTCTTTATAAAATTTATTTTAATTTTTTTTTAAAATAGGCGAGCAAAGGTGGTGGAAAAAGGTAAAATTGAATTTGGCGTTTATTTCTAATCCTCTCAGCTATTGCTCTCTTGTCTTGATCATTACACACATCACACGCTCTTTCTCTCTCTCTCTCTCTCTCTCTCTCTAGGGTTCGATCCAGGTATGTTTTTCTTTCATTCTTTTTCCTTCAATTTTTTCTGGGTTCGCCTAGTGTTTAATTTGATTTCCCTCTTTTCCATTCCGCCCTAGAAAATTCGTGGAACATAATGGGTAAAAGGCATAACTTTGTTTAGCAAGATTCTGTGTTTTCTTTCAACTGGGTAACGAAAATTATTGAAATTTCGATATATACCGCTGTTTACCCCTTAAATTTTCACGGCGCGGATGCAGCAGAGACTTGCTGAGAGATTAAAAAAATAATACTTTCCCTTCAAATTGTTTGTTAACCGAAAATTCTTTCAAACAAACAAAAAAAAGTATGACTTTATCCTTTAGATTTATATTTCATATTGTGCGGTGTTGCTGAGCATTGATAGATGTAAAAGGATTTGTTACTTGAGTGGATTGCAGGAGAAGTTTGATTGTTTTATGGGACTATGGCTATTTTTATACGAATCATCTCTGTATTTTTCAATTTGTGGAATGCAGAGAGTTTTCATTTCGCTGTATAAAGGGATCTACCTATTTCATCTTAACAAAGTTTTCGTAGTCTAAAGAGATGAACCCATTTCGTTCTTTAATATTAATCACACAAACTAACCTATAGTATGTATTTTTTTTCCATGTTTTGATTTTTTTATGGAAGGCGGGGTTTAAGCTATGGGAAAAAGAAAGGCAAAAGCAAAGCCTCCTCCAAAGAAACGAATGGATAAGCTTGATACTGTCTTCAGCTGCCCTTTCTGCAATCACGGCAGCAGCGTTGAATGCCGCATGTAAGCACTTCTTAATTATTTGTAAGGGGTGTGGAAATATGTGTGTGTGTTCTTAACATGCATCCAAAGGCATTGAGGCATATATGCTCTATAATCATTTGGATATCTTCTGTTTTGTATGTTAGAGATGGAATATACTTGGTTTGAAGCTCATTTTTGGGGTTCTTTTGACAGTGACATGAAGAACTTGATAGGGGAAGCTTCTTGCAGGATATGCCAAGAGAGCTTTAGCACTACCGTTACAGGTTTGTTTCAATGGACTATGTTTGGCATTTATGACATTGATTCATAGTGAAGTAGTTAATTCCAGTTGGACTTTAATAACAGGCACTGAATATAGAAATGGGAAATAGCTAATATATTTTGGTGATATATTGATGGTGTTCCCCTCATTATGTTTTGAAAATGCAAAAATGGAAGAAATTTGTTCTTACCGGTGATGAATTATCATTTTTGTAGTGTTTTGCAGAACACCAGGATTAAATTTATCTCACTTTCTCCTTTTTAGCTATTTAAAATTTGAAAGAAAATGGAAGATGTTTTTCCCTTTTATATATCTGCCTAGAGTACACACACTACAAATGTTGCTAATAATTTTTCTTTTCTTGTGTTTGCAGCTTTATCAGAGCCAATAGACATGTAAGTTTAAATAATATGTGGGGAACATTTTTCATCCCTGTATGTGTGTGTCATTCGTGACTTAAGGAGCTTGTTTCCAACTATGCAGATACAGTGAGTGGATTGATGAATGTGAACTGGTGAACCACCCGGATGATGATGGTGCTTAGCACCGATGCGCAGATTCCTGTTCTTGTGGTTATGGACGGATTAACAGGCCATTGTTATATCTTCAACCTGTAATTATGTCAGTTCCTGATGTGAGCACCGGTGCAACTATAAGATGCATGTAATAGCTGAGTTATGTAATATCATGTGCATGAACATAAGAATAATTGTCCTTATTTAGATGAAGCCACCTTGATGGGAAGCTGGTCTGTAATATTAAATTAATATTATACTTTGCAGTATATGTGCTGGTTGCATATGTAAAGCGTGTATTTCTTCTCCTTTGTGGTGACCGACTTGGGAGAAAGGAGTTAATATATAGCTTGATGGACTTGGCTTTTGATTCACATACACTCGATAATATTTTCCCTACTAACCCTTTTCTGTTTGATGTCATATTTTGCTCCAATTGGGGCTATACAGTTTTTGTTTCAAATTATCAGACATTTTACAGAAGAGTAGCAATGCTAACTTGAAACTAGTAAGCATTTTTCAAGAGTTAAATTAAGATTCATTGCCTCGTGAGATTATGGTGGGGATATTGTTAACAAATTATCATGTTTTGGGTAAAAGATAACAAATTAGCATTGAAGATACCTAGGAGTGACATGATTTAGTAAATTTTCCTCGGATAGGTATTCTGGTATCTATTATTATTGTTAGAAAAATAGTTACGTATAATACTTTAGATATTGTTGGTTCCATTTTTTAATCTAAGTTGGCATTTTATCTTAATAACTATTGCCTTTTATATTTGTAATTAAAAGTGGCGATAATTATTTGAATAAAATGATTTTAGTAGCTATTGCTTTTCGCTGGTAATTGGTATTAAAACAATTATCGAAATAAAATGTTGATTTTAATTAGAGCCAAGATTTTAGTTAGAAAACAACGTGAACAATGTTAGATAATAGATTCAATGAGCTCATATGTTGTCTTGTTTTAGTAATTTAATTCTTATTTATTCGTTATCTTTATATTCTCTTAGTCATTTGATTGTAATCAGATTTTGCATTTAATAAAATAAGTGTATTGATGTTGTTTTTCTCTATTTTTCATTCTATATTTGCATTTGCATTCTTTGTATGGTATTATAGCAAGTTTCAATTTAGGTTATTTTTCATTCTATATTTGCATTTCTTCATTTTCATTGGTTGGATTGGAAAAAGAAGTTTTGGTGCGAAAGTTATTTGGTTCATAGAGTACTTACTCTATTTTGGTTTCTTAATTTCTTAGCTTCTCATTTGTAAGCTTTTGTACTTACTTTTGTTGGATGATTATAAGCATATTTTGTGATCTTGTTGGATACTTTCTTGTTTGAAGTTTTTGGTGTACTTAGGATTTGCACTAACCTGTTTACAAGAATTAGGGTTTTCTTACAAGTTCTCTATTTATCCTTTTCTAATTGTGATTGTAGTAATAACTAGTGAAAAAGATGTTTCACTTTAATTTATTAGTGTGCAATTGAATGGGCAAAAATATTCTTATTGGAGTTATGTCTTAAAAAACTTCTTGAAAGGCAAAAAGATGTGAGACTCCGTGTCTAGAGCACATGTTATGTCAAGGGATAAACAAAGTGAGAAATATGAAGTTAAGTTGGAATCTTGGGAAGTTAACAATTTGAAGATAATTACATGGTTTAACAATTCTATTTACCAATCTATCAGGATTTAATTGGCAAAATATGAAACAGCCAAAGAGGTTTGGGACCATTTGAATAAGTTGTATGTTCAGTCCAAGTTTGCATAGCAATATTAATTGGAAATTAACATTTGGGCTCTCCAACAAAATAACATGAACATTCCAAAATTCTATTTTACTTTGTCAAATATTTGAGATTAGTTGGCTCTTACTAAATCTGCAGGATTACAAGCTTTCAAACCTTACAAAGATTGGAGAAAAAAACGTTTGGTCAAATTTTTTATGGCTCTTCGAGATGACTTTGAAGAACTTCATGAAACAATTTTGCATTGCAATCCTCTTCCAGTAGTTGATTCTATTGTTAATGACCTTTTAACTAAAGAGATTCGACTCAAAGATAATGATTATGTTTTTAGAGTACCTTCTAACAAAGACAACAAATAAAAGAAGACTAAATTAGCTTTTAAAAAATAAGACAGCATAAGAGTCCATTGGGTCTATTATCCAACATTGTTCATATTGAGTACAATATCATGAGGCTATGCTTGACCCCTTTTGGTAGTAGGCTATAGCAAAGGAACCTTTTGCCTTGCATAAAATAAATACTTGAGGCATTGTCTCTCTTCCTTAGGGAAAGTCCACAATTGGCTCCCGTTGGGTATTCAAGATCAAAACCAAGTATGATGATTTTGTTGAGAGATACAAAATTCGTTTGGTTACTAAAGGATTTTTTCAACAATATGACATGGACTATGAAGAAACTTTTGCTTTTATTGCTAAAATGACCACTTTCGTGCTCTCATTGTGGTTACTTTTGTTTGTCAATGACATATTTCTCAAATGAATATTAAAAATGCTTTCTTGAATGGTGGCCCTTAAGAACAAGTTTAAATGGTTCCTCCCTTAGTGGTTCTCATGATCTAGGTGAAGTTTGTAAGTTGAAGAAAACCTTATATATAGTCTCAAACAAGCTCCAAGAGCTTAGTTTAAGAAGTTCTCTATTGTAATTGCATCTCTTGGCTTCCACTCTAGCCCTCATGATTCAACATTGTTTATACGATGTACTTCTCATGGTTGTATATTGCTTTCCTTATATGTTGATGATGTGATCATAACCCTGGATGATGTTGATGGGATAATGAAATTGAAATTGCAATTAGCTCGACAATTTGAGATAAAAAAAATTTGGCCACCCTTTGTTACTTTTTAGGGATTGAAGTTGTTTACTCTCTCAAAGGTTATCTTCTTTCTCAATCTAAATACATTGCTAACATTTTTTATCAGACATGTCTTTCTAACACTCACATACAAGATACTTCTATCGAACATAATGCACTATATGCTTCTTTTGATGGTTTCCCTTTGTTAAACCCCACTTTATATTGTACTCTTGTTGTTAACTTAGTATATCTCATAATTACTAGACTCGACATTGTCTATGTTGTGCATATTGTTAGTCAATTTACTGCTTCTCTTATTATAGTTCATTGAACAACTGTTCTTTGCATTCTTCATTATCTTTGGGGCACTTGATTTTAGTGTCTTCTTTTTTTCTTCCTCCTCTTCATTGGACTTTGTGCCTATTCAAATGTTGACGAGGAAGTGATTCCACTAATTATAAGTCTACCATAGGTTTTTGCATCTTTTTAGGGGATTCTCTTATTTATTGGAAGAGTAAGAAACAAGTTGTTGTTTCTCATTCCTCTATAGAAGTTGAGTATTGTGTCATGGCTTTCACTACGGCAGAGATTGTTTGGTTGAGATGATTACTTAACTCTATAGATGTTTCTCTTTCTACACCAATTCCTATGCACTATGATAATAATAGTGTTATCCAAATCACTCATAATTCAATCTTTTACAAACACACTAGGCACATTAAAATTGATTGTCATTTTACTAGGCAACACTATATGCAAGGACCATTACTTAACTATTTATCTGTTCTTCTATGCAGATTGTTGACTTGTTTATAAAATTACTCTTTTAAGTGGCTTCATTTCTTAACTAGCAAACTCTCGATACTTCTTATTAACGCATCTTTTTTCTAAACATGCATTTGCATTCTTTACAAATTATTTGAGTGTACCCTTGATTATTATAATCACTTTTGTTATGATCAACTATCAATTAATTTCAAATATTATCTTAAATAAGGATTGAAGTGTACCCTCAATCTTTAGGTAACTTTTTTACAACCAACCATGGAGTAGATGGATGAATTGTTCATTAACCTCCAATTGATACATTTAAAATGATTACATGATGGGGTTAAATAATAATGTTATACCAATGTTGCCAGTGAAATAATCTTCACTAGAATCATTTATATTTTGTTCTCATTTAATGGAGTAATTATTTTAAATTTTTTAAAAGCCACAATGTAGTTTATCTAAATATAAAAATAAAAGCAAGCTTATGGCATATATTCTAAAGAAAGTAGTAGCTTTCCTAGTGATCTGGTAGCTTTTTGAAAGGCTATATAATACTCTATTGATGGGAAAAATAAAATACTAGTTATGATTGTTTGCGAAGGGAAGATCCAAAGCGGTTCAAGACTTTCACACGTGCGACTTACCACCCTGTCGGATGCTAAATTCAAGACTTTAAGTCTGTATAAATATGATATTTTTTAGTTTTAGTTTTTCTGCATTTTTTATTTTCTTTTTGATCTTTATAATATTTATCGTCACCTATTTATCACTATAGTATAGACTAAAAATATAAAAGCCTTATTGCAAACGGCAAATTCACTACGGAAAATTAAAACAAGTGAGACCAAACATCATAAAGATCAAGAACTAAATTCTTTACAAAAACTAAAACAAATAAAAGTTATTTGCAAATACCACAAACATATCTATATCGCTCGAAAATTAATCGAATTGGATGCTTAAGCTTACTGTAATGTTGAGATAGAAGTGAAGTGACCTTGTACCAAAAAAGAATAACACAAGACAGATCATTATCAGTGCTGACTTTCCAAGATTCCTTTTCTTTTTCTGAGTTATTGATAAATTAAATTCTCATGAAGAGACAGAAACATTTATTACATAGCCAATATTTATGTGCCCTTGAAAGTCTGCCCTGCAGAGTGCAGAGTGCATATCTAACCCCTCCAAATAAGTGGCATCATTTTGAATTAATGCAACTTTGTGCCTCGGTAAAGGGTCAATTTCCGAAATGCAAATGATTTAGAGTTGGTAATCTTCCAAAGTTAGAATTCGGTATCCATCAGCCTCTCATGCAGCACTCCTGTGAGAATGAGCTATTCACACTTCACAGTGTCTTGACAAGGAAAAAAAATCACCTTGTCTTGTTGTTCCTAAGAAGAAAAAGTAGAAGAAAAAAAAAGACCAAGTTATGCAAGATCAATCACGTGACATAATAGTCACTTGTGTTGTCAACAACATAGTCACATGGTGCAGTTAAGCCGTATTGATATGGTGCATTTAGTAGAGTAACTCTGTTAGAAGCTGAATAAACACCACCTCCTATGCCAAGCTTTGTTCTACTACCTTTGGCAGAGAGGCTTCCCATGTGCTTCTGCAGATCAGCAACTGACTCACCTGTTACTAGCTTTGCCTTTGAGCTCTTCTTCCCATCAACAAGCTTTAGTTCCAACCTGTACAAGGCACAAACATCACACTTGCTTATTTCATACTCATAAAGGTGCCACTCAAAATGGTTCAGTGGTTGAGGGTCCATGTAATAGGATCTCTTCAGCCCTCCAAACTCATTCATCACTTGCTTTCTAGATTCATGCCATCCACGCCCACTATAATCTGGCAATGATCTCTGCTTCCTGTTTCCACTCTCAAATGCTCTTCTAGGCTTGTCAAAGAAAAGCCACTCCCTAATAGTCTCACCCTCAAGAACACAAATATCAAAGAGCTCTGCAATCAAAAAAGAATTCTCAACTTTTATAATGTTAACTAATTAAAAATCACTCTCACTATAACTTTTAATAATTAAGAGTTTAATTTTTATGCACTGTCAGAAATCACTGTTGATTTAACTTTTAAGATACTTATGGTAGAGTTAATAAACTTGTCTTACATGACAATTTATGATCAGATGATAGTATAAAATTTTTTACATATAAATTAGGTACTCTTACTGTAACTATTACAAAAGTCAACAATCTTACTAATTAAATTCTATATGATAATGCGGCATCAAATTTAAATTACCAGGTGCATTCCATGGAGATTTTGTAGTTGCTGCTCCCTCACATTCTGGGATGCCAACAACTTTTCCTTGTGCCTTTGCACTAAGAGCAGCAAAAAGTAGATTATCCTTAAGTCCAATCCCCCCAGGTCTTAGAACTGGAGTCATGCCTGGTGGTCCTTCGTTTAAAGCTAGAGAAGCATGAAAGCTACTGCAATAGTCTTGACACCAGTTCAAGCCTTGTACAGGCCTCGGACAGTCCCAAAGTGCACATTTCGGACCTAAGAAAGCAGAAGGAGGAGGGCAGGCACTTGGCAGATAGCTAGATATGTGAGGAACACCATCTTCCTCACAAAATCTTGTACCAGCATAAAAGCTGTGGTCCAAGTTCTTATTGAAGTCAAATTGATGATACTCTAGAGCAGGCCCATCCAAGTTGGGAATTCCTACAGTGGAGGGTTTGCATTCGCTAAGCAACAGGAAATCCTGTTGATGTTGGCCCTGATTTATAGTTAGACCAAGAAAATCATTACAATTACGGTGATATATGTATAAATACTGACCAGCATTAAAATAATGATCAAACTATACTGCATAAGAACGAAAATTTGGCTTTGAGTTCTAGGGGAGAATTTTAGTATTAATTATAAGTTTTCTAAAATATGACTAAACCATCAAAGCCACACTATTCTGTCATAAGAAAATGGAAGATTCAAAAAATACATTAAAGAAAAAGCTTATCACAAGTGAAAGATAATATATCAGGTTATAATTTTTCAGTTTGCATTAGAAGATACTATCAACCATTCTGAATTGAAATAGGGCACCAACAGAAAGAGAGAAGCCTCAAAATCAATAATTTTAGAGCCACAGAAAGGAATAAAGAATTGAACTCTGATCAAAATGGATGAATAATTCTCCAAAAGTAAAAAGGGCACACACCTCTTGGACTATGACCTTAGCCCCAACCTGCATAGTCAGATCATTAGGTTCAGGCTTAGGTGCAACTAATGGACTAGTGGCATCATCTTCCTCCTCACAGAGCTGCAATAGCCTATAAACATCGGTCGAGAAGGATCCAAGACTGCCACCCTATAGTCAGCCATAAATACAACAACTCAAATCATTCCTTACCAAAAATAGTCATTCAAAGTTCACATGTGGCCACCACAAATTCACAATTGGAAAAGTACAAATTACGATCACCATGACAATTAAGTCTGCAAGTTACAATTGAGGAGACTACTACAAGCCTTTTTTTATGTAAGTTATAAGTACTTTTGAAAAATTTTCTATTGAAAAAAGTTCTTTATTTTCGGTAGAGAAATTATCAAAAGCTCTTATAAGCTTATATCTAAATAGGCTCTATGAGCTTACTTGTTGCAAAGAAGAAGCAGGAGATGGTTCATTGAGCTCAGCCTTCCACTCACGAAGCATTTGATGGACTTGCTCCTCAAGAAGTGCAGCATCAACCGTACGGCTCTCCTTCCTGGCAAACTGCAGATCCAAGAACATCACCTGAAGATCATCAACATGGTTCCTTGCCTTGTCCTTAAAAAGCCTGTGTGATGCTGACTTGCAGCTGCTCTTGGAAATTTTCTTCATCACCAAACTTCAAGTCCTGCCTACAAGACCCTATATTCACCAATAAAAATGAGTTTCAGTCTATTGCAAATAAAACCTTGGTGAAAGAGAGAAAACGTAAATGATGCAAACAACTTTGAGATAAGTTTATCATGATCATTGTCATTGATCAGGAGCATATTCCAGCTCAGCCACCCCACCTCAAAAGTCCAGAGATTCTAAAACCAAGATTCCAACATCCCCATCACAAAATTAAGTCAAATCATAGTAAAAGATTCATCCCATTTTCAATTAATGAACTAAAAAAAAAAAAAAAAAAAAAAAAAGAGAAGGAGCACGAGCTCAATTTCTGATGAAAACAGAAAACATAAATGAAGATCAAAACAATTAGATTATTTAGAAACAAATTTAAGAAAATGAAACAAGAAAAAAAAAATTAACAAACCAATCAAAAACATTGGACAAAACATCATTAAAACAATCTCCAACTCTGAAGCAAAAGACAATATTAACTC
This sequence comes from Cajanus cajan, assembly GCF_000230855.2. Classification (NCBI taxonomy): domain Eukaryota; kingdom Viridiplantae; phylum Streptophyta; class Magnoliopsida; order Fabales; family Fabaceae; genus Cajanus; species Cajanus cajan. The sequence goes on from NC_138517.1 coordinate 86,982,380, forward strand.
GAAGGAACACAACTAGGACACTGGAAAGCAAAACTAACCCAAGTCATGATCAAGGTTTTCAACCAAGAAACCTGACTTAGAAAACGAAAAGTTTTACATGCTCACCTGAGGCTCCAAATTCTCTATTAAAGATAGAAGGTTCAATACTCTCTCTCTCTCTCCGTTCAGAGAAAGATTTATAAGGAGATGGAAAGGGAGAAGAGAGAGAATATGCTTCCTTTTTTCTTTTTTTCCTCTTTTTAATCTGTTCTCTTTTCCTCTCCTTCCCTTTCTCCACTGACGAGATCAGTGTGTGTGAAAGGGGACAACCAAAAAACAGAAGAAGAAAAAAGCATAGGGACAATACAGTTACAGTTAAGTGGAGATTGAAGAATATATGTTGCTGGATAAATAAATATTAATATACCCAATGTCTTACCAGAAATAACGGTTGTAACCCCCTTCATTATCTTCTTTGTATTTTAATATTTACAGAGGAAATTCTTTATGAAATTCCTATTTAATGGCTTAAAAAATATAAAAGATTTCCTTTTTACTATCTTTTCTCCTTTTATAAGAAATAAATTGTAATATTTTACACTATAACTTGTTTTTTTTTTTTAAAAAGATCTCAAGGAGTACAATATTATCATGAAGAGAATCATAATAACATCTATTTTGTTAGACTTATAGTAATTTTATTTACATAATGTTTTTGTGGTGTATATTTTATATCCTTCGATTGGAGCAATTAATTTAGGCTGGTTAAAAATTATGTGTCGTATGCTCATAATTATCATCGATAGGAATTATACTACATATATTTCAAAAATAAGTAAAACACGGTATCAATTGTCAACAAAAGAAAAAACAAAATAAAACAACACGAAAGAGGTATAAAATTTATATAAAAATAATTTTTGAACTGTAAAATTTAAGAAATACTTCTCAAAATCATTTTTTTTCCTTGAGATATAGGATGTCGTTGTCTCCTAATTACCCCAATATTATCACTTCTCAAATGTTGATGGCATACATCACAGAAAGAGTGGTCCTTCAACGAGTGTGCCATATTTCAAAAATGCTTTATTTTCTAGGTCACGACTCGAGAAAAACATATGTAACAAAATAAAATCAAACTTCATTTTATATATACAAAAATAACATTATAATTTTTTTATATACGAAAAATAATTAGATTCATAATCCAAAGTTGATTTTGGTGTAATTAATGAAATAAAACACGTGTTTTCCTTCTTCTTCTTTTTTCTTCTTTGCTGAATGTATCCATTAGATTTTACGAAAAAAATAAAATAAAATTGGCAACTATTTGTTGGTGGCCCAATTTAAATGCTCAAAAACGGAGAAGAGAAATGGAAGGAAGAATAGAACCAATCCAAGAAAATAAATAAAAACGAAAGAACAAGGTGATTGGTGTGTTTTTCTTTTCTTTGCATAATTTTCCCATTGGTTTTTAAAAATGTATCTTGACAACTATCTGTTTGTGACTCAATGAGATCACGGCACAAAAAGGGAGAAGAGAAATCAAAGAAATAAAATAAATCATACAAGAAATCTAAAAAAATAAAAAAGGTGATTCCCCTTTTCTTGCCAAATATTACAAAAAAATTAAGATGAAAATGTTCTATTGGGTGAATAGGTGAAAGATATCAGGGTAAGGAAGGAATAAAGTACTCCTCCACTACCGTCCAACATATTCCTGTTTTGATGCTTCTCTTAATGGAAGAGCTTTACAGGAGGCTGCTTAATGGATATCATATCCACCTGCATCCCATGGCTTATCATTCGGACCATCCACATGTCATGTCCATAACCCTCTATTTTCCCTAAGCAAAACCTAGAAGGGGGCATAGTGGGGTGGTTGATTGTGCTCGCGCAATCGGGATCACATGCGGTGGATACCTTGTCATCAAACTTCATAATCACATAAATTGCTTCACTATTTTAGCCAGCTAAAATGGTTACCATCATCTGAAACACAACATTGCCTGCAACAGATTCTATTGCCATGATTAAATGAATAAGGACGTTAGGTCCTTACCATTATGCAATGCAGATAAATCCAAGCACTACCCAATTGCATATTCATTTATGCTTGAAAGAGAAAGAAAGTGAATACGTGAAAAATAAATGTTCTTTTAAAAAATTAACAAGTGGACTTGAGAAGGCGAATGGAACATTTGAAATGATGCATTTACAATTCAATTGATAGCGTCACCTCCTAACCGCTATGAATTATACTGTCTCTGCAACTTATTCTGGGCAATACACTAAGGATTTCAATCTGAGTTCTCTTTAATACAAAAGAGATTTTGAAATAAATGGATGGCCGAAGACTGCAGTCAAAAAATATGTTGAAGAAACACTCAGATGAATCAAAAGTTAAGCCTGAATTACATTCATCCCAAAAGACGAATGAAAAAATGTGATAAATTATTATATTCTTCATCAGCTCAACCAGTTTTCTCTGCCTTTCCAGTTTCTGTATTACCATGTTTGAAGTTTAGAATGCCAGTCAGTCCTCGTCCCCTGGCCATCTGTTCCAGTTCTTGAATTCTATGCTTAAGAAGTTCTACTTCTTCAGCCAAGTTCTCAGTTTTTTGCTTCACAGCCTAAAGAAAAATAAACAATGGTTGGGGAATGTTAAATTATGAAAAGTTTACTATTAGATATTTTTTCTCAGTTAGCCTGAATTGGGAACCAATGACAGTGAATACAGAGTTTTTTAGTGTCGTTTTATTATTTTATATACCAATAGAAGGAGGACAAATTGCCATGGATTATTAAAATAAGCCACTTTTCCTTTAACAGTAGAATCTAAAAAAACAAACAGTTCAGATAGCTAAAATAAACTGCCTGGCCTAAAACCTTCCCTCAATTTAACCAATGCAGACTTGTAACAATATCCAGTCCAACACTAAGCACATTGACAAAAGCCTTCACATTGTCCTATAGCAGCTTCTTCACAAAAGGTCAAATACAAACCACATTTAAAGATTTATGTTTTCATTCTCAAATTTAGTAATTATTATGACTCTGTATTACTGTCAACTTAACCATCCCATATAGAGTTTTTAAAATAAAATATATACACCAAAAAACATTAACACAACCTTTGGGAAACACTGAAACAGTAATGTAAATAATTGATGGTACCATCTGAGAAATATAGGTATTGAATCAATCAAAAGCTGAAAAGTTTGTAATCGTGTATATTGATATCTTCAAATATGAAGCCCTCTCTATGAATCATAATCCATCACAGCCTCCACTCAGCTGCTCTAGAAATTGATTTTTAATTCACAATGTGATACGGGCAAACAGTTCAGCTGTTTCTACTTAGGCAATATAAGCAAAGCTGTGAAGTAAACAGTTAGGTCTAAACTAGCAGCATTTTGTTGTTTATCTGAAAGATTGATGATTATGGCTTACAAGTTGAACAATAAATCATGAGAATACAAGAGCCGCCAGATGTTTCTTAAATCTTCAGCATAAGGTGGGAATAATCTCCCATCATAGTAATAATACTACAAACAAAATTATTTGTGTATTGAATTTGGTCAAGTTTCTGTAAAAAAAAATCTTGAATATATTGAGGGATCATGATTAAGCAAACAACAACGATATCACAGAATGATACAGTGTTGGTATAACATCCTTCGTATAACAAAATGAGAACAGGTAATATATGTAATATGTTTAACATAGGAACATAGGAGGCATGACAATTGATAAGAATAAGATAATTAAAGTTAGGAGGAAATAACATATAAACAAAAAGAATAAAGTAAATTTGAAAACAAGGATGAAAGAAGTAAAAAAACAAAAAATTGAAAGAGAAAGAACACTTGACATATTTGAAACCAAAAGAAACACATAATGTCAAAAGCTATTTAAACAAGATTATTATTTTGAAATTACCCCCAGCTCTTGCTTTCGTACTTCCTCCTTTCTTGCCTCAGATCTAGCACTTCTTTGTACCTCAAAGATCAAGAGAACTCCTGCAACCTATGAGTATAGCAAGCACAAAGGCACAGAAACAAACAATTAAGGACAAGGCCTGTGAGTATGTATACAAATTATTTTGGTCAAACATGTAAAAATGATTTACATTCTCACGTGCTGGGTCTGAGAGTTAATAAATTCCCAACAGGATCTCTTTTTCAGTTTCATTGTGATGGGGGTCATGCTGATCTTTCTTATTATAATAAGACACTTAACTAACGTGTACCAAGACCCCAAGGTTTCATACCTTTAAATTTCCATCTCTCCTTCGATGGAAATACTGCTCTTGTAAAATAGTATTATTTAAACTGAGATAAAAGAAAAAAAAATCTTTAACTTTAAAGATCACAACTCACAAGCATTTTATCTGTCCATTAGATCATAAGCCTTTTGTTATTTCAATTTTGTTAAAATATTTAATTGAACGTTCTGCATATATGATATAAGGCAAGATAACTGCAATTTCAGCCATTTTGTACCATTTGTTTGTCTACTTATAGACATATTTATTTTAACCATTTATCATATTATTAAACACACACAACTTCTGACCAGCAACTGACAATAAACTACCACTTAACTTAAAGTGTCAATTGTTCTGATAACTTTTCTACATAGGATGATTTGGTTTTCTCCACTTGAAATCACCCTAAACCTAGTACATAGTACCTACTATCATACTCTAAAGTTAAGCTAAACTCCAGGAGCCTATTAATCTCAACTTGTAAACTTGAATGATAACGAGTCAACATGCTTTAAAATACTAGGTAAAGAACATATCTTGTGACCAAAAAAAATTAAACTGCATATTCATAACTAATATTTGATGTTCCAAATCTATAACAAATCAATTGAAAGAAATAAAAGTTAAATATAACTCAACAATGGTCAAACAACTATACTATACTATACTTATATTATTCTGTATTTTTTACAAAACAAAACAATAACAAATACATAAGATTAGCGTCATAAGCCCAATACAAATTTCATAAAATTGGTAACTCAACTCAAGTAACTAACAAAATTGTGCTTTGAGAGCAAAACCATGGGTAAATTCAGGTCATAAACATGACAGTAGGGTCGAGAGTAACCAAATTTGTCAAAGTTTGCTTAGACTTGAATGAGTTTGATAAAAGGAGTGTTTGTGTATGAGTTAAATCATTTTTCTGTCCTAGCCTCGTAAACTCAGGAATTTAACAACCATTTTACCTACTCAGCCAATTGTAAGTAAAAGCTCATACTTAAGTCTCGATTTTCAATAATTACAAACAAGGATTATACCTCAAAAGCACACACACGGAAAACAAGAAGGATAAAACTTGTAGAATCATAAGTGTTGCTAGCGTTATTTTCCAATCAAAATCAAAGTTTCACCTTAGTAATATATGTAATAAAGGACTCCATTAAGTGTCAATGCATATTACCAGGATAAAACCCCAATTCTGATCGTAAAACAGTACCTATGGTAATGTTATACATTGAATGTAATTTTAAGTAAAGCAAGATTGAAAGAGCTTCCAATTTCATGCCTGATATTAGGAATTGGGCAACCTAGTCCTATCTCGTAGAATAAGTCTCATATGGTTGTGAGCAAAATTCTACACCAGAATGCAGCACAGAGCAGATTGGACCAACAAACAAAGTTAAGTTGCTCTTACAGAATGGTTATAAAGTTATAATAGTGTGTTGAGTCTTTGTTTGCACAAGTAAAACGCACCGAGAAGACAAAGAGTTCCCCAATAAGGTCAACAGCAGCCTGAACAGCCTTTTCCTCGTTCAATGGGCGAATCTCAACATCCGTGGCGTGGCCGTAGATGCGCCTCTGCATCTTGGTGGTGATTTGATGGTTGGCCTGATTGCAAAATCATGAGTATGAATGAAAAAAGCGTGCGAGCGAGAGTTGAAATTGAAGAAAGAAGGGAATGAAGGCAGCTACCTGCGCCATGCTAACGATGATGTGGCGGAACCTGGGGTGAAGAGCGGCCTGCTGCTTGAGCCTACTGGCGACGGGTTTGCTGAGGGTTTTGAGGGCGAGAGTTCCGAGCTTCACGAGTGGAAGAGCCATGCTTCGATTCAGATGCAGCAACTACCAAATGCTAAATGTTGTTATTCTTGGTGAACACGCGCATAGACATGGACCTAGCTTCAACTCAATCATCAACGCTTGCAGCTTCCGCGAAACTCACACACCAATTCACCCTTCACTTCTCATCTCTTCCGACGCCTGCACAAAGTCACAAACACATTCATCGGATCACCACCACTAAATTACACGCCTAAATTTATATTTTACATTATAGGTAATTAACTCATATACAAATTTTAAAATATCTGTTTTTCATTATGCTAGTTTGCATAAAATTTTAAACTTTAAATATCAAATGTATTTGTATTTTTTTGACAAATTAAAATTCATTTTAAAAAATATTAATTTGCAAATCAGGGAGAGAAATGTTAAATAGTACCAGACGAAAACATACGAAAATTAGAAATTCATGAATCTTGCATATTTTATGTCAAGCTCAAACTCCTCATATTATTATCATTTTTTATTTAATTTTCAACCAATGAAAAAATAAACAACAACCTTCATAAATGCTTTCGTAATGAATAATTCGTACCAAATAGCATTATTCGGTGAGAATGTGAGAGTAGTTCCACCAACGCTCTAACACATTTATTTTAGGTTAAATATCTTTTTTGATCTCTGATAATATTTTTTTGTTTCAATTTAGTTTCACTTTAATTTTAAGTTTCAATTTAATCCTCAATAATTTAAATCATTGCAATTTGAGATTTCCGTCCAAATGATTTAAACGTGTTGCAAAACCCTAGTCATTGTCCGCTTTGGGACTTAGCCCTCACGGTTTTGCTTTTAGTCATCACCCAAAAGGTCTCTCAATCATTGAAGTATGTTTGTATTATATAAGTTATTATTATTTGTCATATTTTATCGATGCGGGACTTGTTTGTATCCCAACAGGACATTTATTATTATTAGAGTTTGTTAATGACTAGGATCATTTTGTTTTAAGGGAAAAGACATATCTTTGAACCAATAGTTGATCCTAAGAATTGGATGTAAGATTATACCTTGATAACTTTTGTTGAACCTTATAATCTCCTTGTTTTGCTTACTGTTTTGTTTATTTTTTTTTCTAATTTTAATTTTCTACTCGAATTCTCCCTCTGGATTCAACTTTACTCGAATCATTTTCTAAAAGGAGTAGAAATCAATTTTATAGGATTGACACTCATCATAAGTCTTGTTTAGTTTACTAATGCTTAGTGGTCAACTATTATGTGTAACTTCTTTCTGGTGGTTAAATGCTTTATCTATGTTAACTCTGATGACTAGTCCCATATTTGAGATTTTTACTTTGGTGATTTGATTGCATTTCGGTTGATACTACTTATCAGAGTTGTAAGTGTAATTTTTGTTATAAATTAATTACTCCACTCATTATCAATCAACACTCCCTTTCTTGAATGATTGGAGAGGTAGAGGCTGAATTATATATATAGATTGAAAAATGGCTTCTCCATCTTAATGAAAAATTATTTTTATTATTGAAAGTCAAATAATAAGTTTTAACATCAGCACAATTCAAGTTATTAATTACCCTGCAAATTATTCCATGCTATGACCAAAATTTAACTAATATAATTTGGATTAGTAAATCTAGTTCTTCTTCAACTAAGTTACTTTTGCGATAGAAGAAACTGACCCTCATTTTGTTTATATAAAAAGTCAAAAGTCACCTCTACTAGTTGTACAATTAATGAAAAATAATAATTAACGAGCGTTGGTTCAACTTCAACGATTCTGGTCTTGTATTTCAGTCACGGCTTTCTTTGGCAGAAGAAAGTGAAACTCATACTTTTCTAGAAGTCAAAAGTCAAGGAATAACAAAACAACAACAACCTACTAATTCAGATCAGTTGCGGTTTTGTTTGTTATAAAAAGCAGAAGTGATCTAAAGAAGAGAATTATGCAAAAGATGGATGTTGAAGAGTTGTTTCAGGCTCAGGCCCTTTTATATAACTACACTTATAGCTTCATTGGTTCCATGTCTCTCAAAAGTGCAGTTCATTTGGGAATACCAGACGTAATCTCAAAGCATGGCCAACCAATTACTATTCCTGAGTTGGTCTTGGCACTTGAGATCAACCCTAATAAATCAGGTTATGTGTATAGGCTCATGCGCTTGTTGGTGCATGCTGGCTTCTTTGTGACAAGCAAGGTTATAAAAGAAGATAAAGAAGAAGTGGGGTATGATCTCACACCTTCCTCTAGGCTACTCCTTAAAGAAAATGTTCCAACATTGTCTCCTTTTGTTCGAGCAATGTTTCATCCGGCTCTGGTTCACTCATCAGAGTTTTTGGCTGAGTGGTTTCACAAAAATGAGGTAACACCCTTTAACACTGCATTTGGCATGAGTTACTGGGAGTATTTAAGCCAAAACCAAGAGTTTAATGGCCTCTTCAATGAAGCAATGATCAGTGATTCCGGGATGATGAATTTGGTCATCAAAAACTGCAAATCTGTTTTTGAGGGGCTGAATTCGTTGGTTGATGTTGGAGGTGGTAAAGGAGCTGTTGGAAGGATAGTTTGTGAGTCACTACCTAATTTGCATTGGACTGTGCTTGATCTTCCACATGTGGTTGAAAATTTGCTTGACAGCCCCAATTTGAAATTTGTTGGAGGTGACATGTTTCAGTTTATTCCTTCAGCAGATGCCATTCTTCTTAAGGTATGTGAAATGTTCATCTTTATAAAACTATTACATAAATGTTAAGTTTGGTTAGAAGATATCTTAATTTGGTTAATTATGCATGTGGCAGTTGGTATTGCATGCTTTTAGTGATGAAGAGTGCATTAAGGTGCTGAAAAAATGCAGAGAGGCTATATCAAACAAGGGGAAGGAAGGGAAAGTAATTATTATAGACATAGTGATCGGGGAAAAGAATGAAAATCATGTATTGACAGAAGCAAAGCTGTTTTTTGATATGTTAATGATGGTTCTGGTTAATGGAAAAGAAAGAGAAGAAAAAGAATGGGAGAAACTCTTCTTGGAAGCTGGATTCAGTCATTACAAGATAACATCCATCTTTGGTATGAGGTCGCTTATTGAAGTTTATCCTTGAATTACCCAAATAATTTCTATTCTCAGGAGTAGTGATTTATGCGTTGCTTTTGTGTTTCTTTCTATAATAAAGATTGTGTCCTAGTTTCTGTTGATCTTCACGAATGTAACAATTCTACTGCCTGTATTTGGTATCACAACTATGTTTTAGTAAGGTGTGTAATTGTCAATTGTGTATTATTTGGATCTTAGTGTTTTCCCTGTTTCCTCTATGGGTATCAGATTAAGCTTAATTTCAGGGCAGGGCTGTATTTTTTTGACTTAGTCTCAACTCCTTTTATTTAGCTTTTTATGTGTTAAAAATAGTAAACAAAACATCATCAGACACGTGTCCTAAACGCATGGACTAACCTGGAGAATAGTCAGAAGTTGCTATAGAGCTGCATCACACATGAAAATGACAAACTTAAAAATTTGTAAACTTTTCTTCAAACAACTAAATCCGACTATAATTAGGTTGTATCTTGTCGGGTAATTGGGTTAAATAATTGTGGGTGAATCATTACTTACTTATATCCTAAGTTTTAAATTTGAATTATGATAACGTTATTATAATTTGAACAATAAAAAGACTTAATTACATTTTAGTTCCTAAATATCTTAATTATGTGATTTTTGATCCTTTAAATTTTAATTAAGTTATTTTAGCTCCTCAAGTACCACAATTATATAACTTTTAACATATTTCAATTATGTATATTATAAGTTTTATTCATGTACTAAATGATATAAATTTATTAGAGTAAATTAAACTTCCCTCCATAAGATATACAAATATTACACTCATTTGAAGTTAAAAATTACAACCTCCTCCTTTAACAGATTTCACTATACAATATTTTATTCATTTTAAAAAAATATGTTAACTTCCATTACAAAAAAAAATTATTATCAAAATACTATTTAATCTAACATTCTCTCACATAAATAAATAATAATTATCTTTATGCTAAAATAATTATTTTTTCCTTAACAAATTTAAATATGTTACAGTTTAACAATTTATTTCTCAATTTATATATTTAATTATTATTTTTTTTAAAATTGTACATTTTCCAAATGAATTATATATTTAAAAATATATTGTTCATTATTAACTTTACAAAATATTTTAAATTTATATAGCAAAATAATATATTTATATATATATATATAAGTATAATAAAATTGAATACAAGTATTAAAATAATATTTAATATATGTAATTAATATAATATTTTTATAAACATTTGAATAAAGTAGTATTTTATTATATAGTATTAATTATATATATTAAGATAATATATAAATATTAAGGTATTATTTAATTGATGTTTTTAATAAAATAATTTTTAATATCTATAATAAAATCACTAGTTTATCATAAAGTTATTTATTATATTTAATTAATATGATGTTAAAATATGCATATTAATTATATAATTTTTTAAATAAATACTTTTTTATATTAAAAATTATCATTAAATAAAACATTATTATTACAAAATTTAATACTTATATATATATATATATATATATATTAATTTATCACATATATAAAAGTATATATATTGTGTCACCCTCTATCTCATGTGTCATAACACAAAAATAATATAAAATTAAAATATCTCGTGTAAAATAATAAGTTCAAAGTCATGCAGGTAAAGAAAATCATATTATTAATATAACCAAATTTGATAGAAATAACAAAGTTACAAAGGAATAAAAATCAAATTACTTAAATTAAACAACATGAATTAAATCCTAACTAGTCATAACTAAGTTTTGATATCACATGCCCTATTAGAGTAAAACTCAACTCTAAGGATTAGACCTCGCCAACAACATCTTCGGTACCATGTTGATGATCACGTGCAAAAATCACAAAAAAAATGACACAAAAGAAAATGAGTGAGAAATATTTCACTTTGACTCACGATATAGGGATGTAAACCGACTAATCAACCACAAACAACACTTACAATAAGGTGTAGCATACATGGATAAACAATATCATCACAATTGTTCATTCATAGCATATTAAGCAATAATAGACAAGATTAAAATGCAATATGCAATAGACACGAACTACATGTTAACATACATGTGACGCAATAAAAACATAACATTTGTGCATTGTAGTTAACAATACACATAGAATAGTCAAGGAGTAGATATCGGGTCACACACTTCGTGTACTCTCACTAAAAGGACATATTACCAAAGTCTAGTTGGGATAACTGGACCGTGCAAGATACATCTCATGCATACAATTGACAATATTGGAACTTATAAACCAAGTTATCTCTAAGGACTAATTCCCAAGCTTTTACACAAGGGATCTACCCTAACAATGTATTTCATATCATCTCCTTAAAAACACTTTTATGCATATGATGTATGTCAAACATAACTCAATGCATTACATCTACATGATTTCACTTCACATGTCACATATTTCTCATATCACATCCTCATTCATTTCATGCATTATATGTCACTATAAGTCATCATCATAATAACATCACACAACATAGTGTTACACATAATAACATGATTTATCAATGTCTCAAACATTGTACACATTATTCTCAATTCAACATCCACATTTCATATCACGTGTAAGCACAAAGTCTCGAGATTAAATGCTTAAGAAATAAATAACTCACAAACTCTTTCTTTTTATCTTAACCTTCTATGATGTCGTGTGATTTATACTAGTTATCTAGAGATGTACTTATACTATCAAGTTGATCTTAATTTTATTAGAAATATAAGATAATTATCAACAATTTTTATGCTTACTTGAAGAGTTGATTTTACTTCCTACTATTTTTTAAAATTGTAAAACTACAGTGTTTTAGCCTAATTATGACAGGTTGACATTCACTCACTAATTTGATCATAACTTGAGTTTTAGATCTCTTTTCTAAGTGATTCCCGTGTCATGAAAAGTTAACATCTAAGGCTACAATGGTCCAATGTTGTCTCCTTATGTTCGGGCAATGTTTCATCCATATCTAGCTCGCTCATCAGAATTCTTGGGTGAGTGGTTTAACAGAAATGAGCTCATGCCCTTTCAAATTGCATTCAACATGGATTTTCGGGACTATGTCAACGAAAACAATGAGTTTAACGACCTCTTCAATGAAGCATAGGTTGGAGATTCTGAGACGATGAATTTTGTGAACAAAAACTGCAAATCTATTTTTGAGGGACTGAATTCATTGGTTGATGTTGGTAGGATAGTTTGAGTCACTGCCAAATTTGCATTGGATCGTGCTTGATCTTCACATGTGGTTGAAAACTTGTCTGACAACACCAAATTTGAAATTTGTTGAGGGTGACATATTTCAGTTTATTCCTTCGACTAATGCCATTCTTCTTAAGGTATGTCATTTTTCATCTTTGCACAACTGTTTGTTATGTTGGATTTAAAGCTAGTTTATTTTATTAATTGTGCATGTGGCAATTATAGTATTGCATGCTTTTAGTGATGAAGAGTGCATTAAGATACTGAAGAAATGCAGAGAAGCTATTTCAAACAAGGACAAGGAAGGGGAAAGTAATTATCATAGACATAGTGATCAGTGAAAAGAATGAGAATCATGAATGGACAGAAACAAAGTTGTTTATTGATATTTTAATGATGACCAGGTCAATGAAAAAGAGAGAGAAGAAAAAAAATGGATGAAACTCTTTTTGGAAGTTAGACTCGGTCACTACAAGATAACACCCATGTTTGACAGTTTGGTTTGAGGTCGCTTATTGAAGTTTATCTTTGAGTTATTCTAATAAATAAGATCGTGTACGTTGTTTCTTTTATCTTTGTGCTAAAAAATTGTACTCGAGCTATACTATATATTTTGAAATAAATAGTCGAATCATCCACCGAACTAATACTAGCTAGCTAAATTGATACGAATGAAAAATATATTTAAATGGAGTAATTATTTTGAAAATTTTTAAATACTTTAAAATAGAATATTTTTTGGATAAAAAATATATAAATAATTTAAAATTCAAACATTTGTAACATTTTATAAAATTGTAGAATTTTAAATTCTCAAAAAAATAAAGAATTTGAATTTTTTTTTCTCCTACCTCCCTCTCTTTAAATTGTTAAAAGATAAATTAAAAGCAAGAGATTGAAAAAAAAAACTAAAATGATTCTTGTGTAAGAAAATCAACTAACACCATCAAGATAGCTATTTTAATTTATATATGCAAATATATTAAATATTATCCAAATAAATTTATGTATATTTTTTTATCACTTCATTTCATCTTTAATTTAAGTAAAAAGGCCTTTTTTATGTTGATATTAAAAAAATGTAATTATCACCTAATTTTTAAAAAAAATATATATAAAAAAAATTATAAAGATGATGATAATTATTGTCTAAGTCTAAGAATTGGTGATGTAAATATCCAAATATATATTATATTATAATTTATTTGTAATAATATATTTAATTTAATTATATATAACATATTGTTGCCTTCTATTTAGGTAACCCTCACGCAGATCAATGGTTTATCCCATTCAGATTCGAACATTTTAGAATACAAAAGTTGTTTCTCGGTGTTAACGCCTCTTGTTACCCCTTAGCCATTTTCTTTCTTCCTTTCACTAGTGTTCTAGGCTTCTAGCTGTACTAATCAATAATTCCGAATAAAATAGAGTGAGAAAATTAGCAAGTTGCCATTGGTTGTCAAATTACGTTAGGTCAATCTAAACATGTTAAGTGTTAATCGGAAAGACGACCAAGGAATTCCCCCTAGTTTCATTTGTTTATAACTGAAGGCTTTCATAATTAAAACACAATCCTCCACCACTAGAAAGGAACAACATGAATATGAAGTTCCATAAGGAGTATCTGGATTTGGTTTTGGTCCCTTCTGGGTTGCTCATCATGTTCGTTTACCACCTCTTCCTGCTTTATAAATATGTCAATCAGCCTCACTCCACAGTCATGGGATTTGAGAACAATGACAAGAGAATTTGGGTTGAAAGAATTATGCAGGCAAGTAATTCGTATGACCCTTGATTAATTTGGTTAGTTTATGCATAAACTAATTTATAAAAAAAATTCTTACTGATTTTTTCAAAATCTTGAAGAAGTTTATGGTGATAGATTGTGATAGAAAATATCCTTTTAATTGTTTTGCTTGTTTTGAACTTGGTTATGGCCAGGTTGACAAAAGAGATGTTGGCACAGCACTAACTGTTCTTCAATCCAACACTACAGCTGCTACATTCTTGGCCTCAGTTTGTTTGACTCTTTGTTCCCTAATTGGAGCATGGATTGCCAACAGTTCCAACATATTCTTCCAGAGCCAACTGATCTATGGTGACACAAGACCAATAGCCATTTCCATCAAGTACATTTGCCTTCTAACATGCTTCCTGCTTGCATTCTCGTGCTTTGTCCAATCAGCAAGGCACTTTGTTCATGCAAACTATTTGATAAGCACCCCAGATAGTTTTGTCCCTGTGAGTAGTGTGGAACTGGCAGTCATAAGAGGAGGTGATTTCTGGTCACTTGGTCTTCGAGCCCTCTATTTTGCCCTTGATTTGCTGCTTTGGTTTTTTGGGCCAATTCCCATGTTTATTTGCTCACTGGCTATGGTCATGGTCCTCAGTTATCTTGACTCTAATTCAAGGCCATTGCATACTATGGGAAGCCAGTTTCATATGCCAAAGAGAGGCTTTAACTTGTGAAGGAATAACTAAAGCAATGGTTTATAATGCAGCACAAATTCAGATATGTATCAAACCAATTTTATCTTCACGATGAATTAAACATAATATACTTGCTTTTGTCAAAGGGAAAACAAGAGGTTGAGATTACGTTAGAGTTGTGCAATCATTGGACATAAATACTTAGAATAATAAAAATAAAAATTGTTGTGTTTTTTAAATAAATAAATAAATATGATTAGACAGTTGAATAAGAAGAAATATTATTCTTAGAAGCAAAGCTGTGTTATTGACTTGTAATGGCTAATTGCTTGCAGCAAAAGTGAGTGAGTTGCTTGCACGGAATTGGATAACAAAACTAGAATCATAAACAAATATGCAAATCGTGCGACTTTTCTCTCATTCCACATTTGCTATAACCTAATTATTCAAAAGAGTGGAATTAGATTAGCATGTCTGTTGCGTGTTGCGCGTCTTAGGCAGATAGGCTCTAATTTATATAGAGGTTAAGTTAGATATATTTATTAAATAAGTTCAACTAAGATTTGCTTATGACTTTATTTGATTAAAACTTTAGATTTTGACTTGTCTTAAAAGTTTATTAAATTTACTTATTTAAGTAAATATAATGGTGATGGTATATGACTATAGTAATATAATTATTATCAAGTTAAGTTTATAGTATAATGTCTTCAAACTAAATATTTGCTATTCCATTTAAATACTTAATTTTCTTAGCCTACACATAATTTTAGGCTTTTTAGCTTATTTAAATGTATTTTTTAACCTATTTAAGATATTTCACTATTAAGTATTTTTTAAAAAAGTTATTAGGCTATGTTAGACTCCTAAACTTGTTTTTTACTTAAAAGGAAAGTTTATAAACGCGTTTAAAAAAAAATATTGAGTCCTTGCTCCTAGTTATTGTGGGCCTTGTCATATTTGACTGGGCCGTTTGATCCTCGTTTTTAAACTCTGTAGCTCACTGGACTTGACAGATTGGGCTAAATGGACCATGGAAATGACCTACTTTTCCAAGTTACTGAATTAAAATACTATAGCGGTTTCAGCTTAAATTTTTTTAAAAAGATTGGAGTGCGATTTGAATCCCAGTATATTCATTTTTGTTGGTAAGAGTATTTCAACAAACCTACGTTATCGTCTTAATTAATGAAAGAAATCGTTACAACTTTAAAATAATTTTGATAAAAGGAGTTGATGGAATTTCTTTTGTGTGCGAAAAAAATGGTAAAAGAGAAATGAAACTGTCAACAAACGAAAAGTCACTCAAAATATTACTTTACATACCTAAACCACGAGGAGCAGTTCAAGAATAGATTCGGTATGGCAAATCCAGGCCAAAAAAAAGAGTCATGTTTAAACTTCGAGATATTTTGAAGTTCAAGATTTTTCTTGTTTAGCAAGATAATCATACAAAGTGAAGCACAACTATTTTCTTTTTGTACTTGAATGTCTTTCGAAAATTAATGACAAGTAGAGGGATAAATTGTTAATTATTAAATAAAGGATAGAGTTATATTCGAATATTCGTTTTGTCTTGAGATTAATAATCCGTGGCTAGACACATACCTAATATAAGATTTATTTTACAGAGAATTGAGATATATATATAGGATGAAGAGAATGTGAAAGATATGTTGAAGATAGTATTTATATTTAGAAAAAAATGACGTAGATGATTAATTTATAAGCTAATAATAAATTGCATGGTCCATACTCCATAGCTTTGAAAGAAGTGAGGCAGTCTATTATGATAGCCCGAATTCAGACATGCGTGTGACGTAGACTACTCAAGTTCCACAAACGCAAAATAATAATTAAAATTCTTATGACTGCAAAAGCTCAACAAGACCATTGAAAACGACATATTCTGTTTCTCAGAAAAATTTAACAACATAAGAATACAAGTGCCACAGCTAGAGAGAGGGACCACCACCTCAACCCAATCCACACTAAAACTCAGATTCCAGGGTGGGCCAAAACTAATCAACAACATCATATCATAAATTATTCATCATAATCAACTAAATACATTAATCTTTTTCCCATTCTTTTTTTTTTAGTCATACGGTTAATCTATGAATCATTTTATAACCTCCCCATTGTTTAAAGGAGGTATTAGTCATGTTATTCACAGTAATATTTCTGTTTCTAATGATTTGGTGAATGTTTGAATAAAACTTCAGTTCAATGTAATTTAGGTTAAACTCAGAGCAAAAGTTTAGTTGCTCTTAAACTACATGTATTAATAAAAACACACATTCTAAAGCTTTGAAATGGATAGCAAAACAAATACTTAGAGATTCAGATAGATATAAAAGAGATTAAGTTCTATTTTTATTATTGTAGTTACAATTTTTTTCTAATGATAAAATAAATATTTCTGTTTGTAATAACTTCGTAAAAACTTAATTATCAGCTCTTTATTTATTTTTCTCAAATTCATTGGCCAAAATAAGTAATAGACAACACCTCATGTGAAGTTTGTGCAAAAAAAATGCATGTTTATACCAAAAATAATAATTCATTCTCTGATTTGACGTAGTACTTGACAAAATGTAACCTTGTTTATTTTATCAATCCCAATCAATTTTATCCTCAATACTTTCATCGAATGGCACCCCACATTAGCTGTTTGGATTATATTCTTTCTTCTTTTTTTAATAAAACCCATTTATCTTATATATAAGTTTAACTATTTTATATTTTTTAGATACGTAAGATAATAGATAATTTATATTTTAAAATAAATTTTTGAGGTTTTAATAAATTGAAAAGTAGTTTAAAAAAATAAGTAATTAAGATTTTAGGTGGACGAATAATAAGAAAATAGTATAGAAGTACGTGGTACAGTTAAAATTTAAAATAAAATTGGAAAGTAAATAATATTTTTTTTGAAATAATATAAAAAAACATGTCATAAAAAAAATAGAATAAAATATTTTTCATTTTGAGGATGGAAAATTCAAATTACAATATAAATAAATAAATGAAAATAGTTTATTAATTGAAATTGAACCCTTACGGAAAACTAACAACCACTATAGGAAAAATTAAAGGAAAGTACATTTTGTTGACTATATGAGTGACACACATAGTGCATCAATCAAAGATTCCAAAAATTGTTAAGAAACATTTGCCTCTTTTAAACTTTGTTTTGCCAAATGAAGAAAAGAGATAGACTAATTATTTCCAATCGAAGAAAAGGGAAAGATAAATCATTTCAAAATGTATTTGCTACTGAACGAACTGATCCAGATGTCTTTGCTATTGAACGAACTGATTTTTTCTCTCCATCAAAAACTACGCTCACAAATCTTAAATTTTGACGGAATTATATATATATATAGAGAGAGAGAAAGAGAGAGAGTGAGTGATTCATTTATTTCAGGATTAAGTCTACGTCCAATAATTCATGTTCTACGTCAAATTTTAATGTGTTAAATTTAAAATTTTTAATGCATAAATCAAATCTGTAAATTTTTATAAAATTTTAAAATTATTTGATACTTTGTTTCATTAATTCAAATCAATGTATAAAATAATTTTATGATTATCCGTCAATTTGAATTAATAAAACAAAGTATCAAATGATTTTAAAATTAAAAAAAATATAATGTATAAATCAAGTTTATATTTTTTTAAATTTTGAAAATTATTTGATAGTTAGTTTCATCAATTCAAATTGATAGATAACTATAAAAGTATTTTATACATTGATTTAAATATATATAATGAAGTATCATATGATTTTCAAATTTCTAAAAAATTGTAATTTATCTATATTTGGAAAAGGGAAAAAAATTGAGGAGAATAAAAGAGAATAAATAAGAATTTATTTGATAAGAAATAGGTAAAAAAAAATAATGTAATTTGTAGTTATTTGATAGAGTGAAATTAAGTGAAAAATAGAAGAAGAAAAATGATCTTTTAAAAATATATTTTACATACTTAAAAATTTATATAAAAATATGTTATTTAAACAACTACATTTTTAACATTTGTTAACTAACTATTTAGACAATATAATGTAGGAATTGTCTTATCCATGTATTTTTTGTTTGAAAATTTCACACAAATCCATTCTTAAGATAGTGGAATTAAATTCACATGGGTTTCACCATAATTTTCTTAAAAATCTACTTAATCATCTCCTTCAAATACACATTTTTTTTTTAATTCTATGATAACCTCTCGTTTTCTTCTCCATTTTCTACTAAATCACCTCATCTAAAAACATCACTAATGCTTGGATTATTCAAATTTAACATATATCATGAATTATCAAGTGAATTAACTTTACAAAAAAATTGTTCTTGCAATAATTTGATCTCTCATCTCTATATATATATATGAATTTCCTTATTTAAAGTTTTTATATGAATAAAATTAGAGTCAAGACAAGTTTCAAAACTAAAAAAATACGATTACAGAAGTACTTACAATACAAATTATCCACCAACAATATCATGTATGTAAAATATGAAGTTGTTTGTCTTTTTTATCCAAAAAAAAAATTACTTTATATCTATATCATTGGATGGAACTTACCACTAAACAATCGCCGGTGTTTTTTTTTTTTTATATATACATATGAATTTATTCTTTATCCATTCATCCATTTTTTCTTGTCCTATTTTAAAAGTTACTTATTTGGGTCATTTT
The DNA here is from genome assembly GCF_000230855.2 of Cajanus cajan. Lineage (NCBI taxonomy): Eukaryota > Viridiplantae > Streptophyta > Magnoliopsida > Fabales > Fabaceae > Cajanus > Cajanus cajan. The sequence goes on from NC_138517.1 coordinate 87,001,904, forward strand.
TATACACTACAACACAATTATAATATAGTGACACATACCTTATAGTGACACGTATTACATACAATATGTGTCACTAAAAACTATTTTTATCCACACAATAAATATAATATATGTTGATATATTATTAAAAAATTGTAGATATAGATTATAGTGACACACAAAATATGTTGTTAAATCTCATTCAAAATCAACACTAAAATTATATATTACTATATGTAACATTTTTTTTAGTGATAAGACCTTACTACCTACTATTATTTCATTATGAAGTTGAAATTTTTACTCAATGTAGTTGATAATGTTAAAACTATTCTTAAGTTTATAAATTTTTTTTCCTAAAATTGTCTCTAATATTTACGAGACTCATTCTATCGACTTCAATTGTCTCTAATATTAAATTGTGAACACAATTGTCTCTAATATTAAATTAAGAGAGATGACTTCAGTTGACGATAATTATTGTAAGAAAAATAATTAATACAAAAATATTTTAGATTTGTTCTTGCAAAATGATCTAACAATAATTTTTATTTTGAGTGATGATTGCAAGAAGTAATTTATTCTGATTAAAGAAGGTTGATTTGATTTGTTATCACTTCTTTTAAAAGATAGATAACTGTGATGTAATTAAAATTTAAATGAGGTATATATGTATAATTTTTAAAACAAAAAAGTACAAAATAAGGTGGATTTGTATTCATGTCAATGGAAATACCGTAAAATTATATTATAAGAGAATCAAATACGAATTTTTTACCTAAATAATATTTTTTAAAAGAAAAATTACAGAATTAACAACTGTGCAGGTTTATTTACCATACTAGAACCATTTAGTGTGCATGCTCAGAAAGGAATAACTCTAGAGAGGAATAACTCTAGAAAGGCTTCAAAGAGTCATCCACACAAAGCTACATCGACAAGATTCTGAGAGGGTGGCTAGCATACATTTTCGGTACCCTATTAGACTTGGCCCAGGGGTTAGTAACTATACCTGTGTTGAGTTGACGGATGATGAAGACGTTGAGGCACTTTTCAATGTTCACGATTCTAATCAACTTCAATCAGGTATTGAATTATATGCTACATTTACTACAGTTGAATCACATGCACCACAAGTTTCACCTTCACGTTCACCTTACGAAATTTATCAAAGTTACCAGAACACTAACCCATCTAGCCCTTCTTATGATATCCCCTCCAACTATGACATTGAGTCATACACACAGCTTTTAACTGGTCCAATCATGGACCTTAATTAAATACCTTCTCAGCCATTTGAGCAAGCTACACCTTCTGCTTCTCAACCCAATGTTGAAACCAACATTGAAGATCATGTTGTTGTTGGTCTCCCAACAGAAAATGTCTTTGATCCTTTTAGCGAGGACGAAGACGAAATTCTCTCTGCACATGAAGATGATGATGAAGAAACCCTCCCAATTCCAAATAATCCACCACTACAACCAGTAGCCATATACAACCCACCTCCACACTTTTTAGAGTTTCCCAATGAAATCCAACAAGACACTGAGTATAACCATTTGTTGGAGCGTGATATGGTTGTGTATCCACCTGGAACACTATTTGTTGGCCAACGCTTCCAAACAAAAGAACAAATGTAGGACGCCATAAATAGATTTCACATTGTCAACCATTGCACTTACAAGGTTAAACACTCAAGCAGTAGTAGGCTTGTTATGGAATGCATTCACCACGACTGTGCCTGGAGATGTCGTGGTATATTGCGCACCAGGGAACAACATTGGGAAATCATGATCCTTGAGGGCCCCCACACATGTGTTTCCCCACTTATCTCCCAAGATCATAATAAATTGGGATCACAAATGATTGCTCAAAGCATTGGTGAAATTATTGAGGTTGATCCATCGGCATCCATTTCAACCATCATAGCCCACATCAAGTCCACCATGGGTTATACAATTAGTTACAGAAAGGGATGGTTGGTCAAGCAACATGCCATTGAGAATATCTTTGGAAACTGGGAGGAGTCGTACAACAAGTTACCAGGTATGTTGCAAGCAATGCAAATGTATGTTCCAAGTTTTATTTGGAAATTAAATACGCAACCGGCTTACCAAGGTGGCTTATTGGAGTGTTATATTCAAAAGGTTATTTTGGACCTTTAAACCATGCATTGATGGTTTTGCCTTCTGCAAACCAATTGTACAAGTGGATGGTACCTTTTTATACGGGAGATACAAAGGTACACTATTGGTCGCAGTTGCGCAAGATGGTCGCAACAACATAATTCCTATTGCATTTGTTGTTGTTGAAGGTGAAACTAGCGATGCATGATTTTTTTTTCTTAAGAACTTAAGGCGGTATGTAACACCGCAAGATGGGTTGTGCCTTATTTTTGATCGTCATGAAGCTATTCGAAGTGCATACTCAAGAAATGGAAGTGGCTAGACGGAAAACAATTCTGTCCATGTCTATTGTATTCAACATATTGCACAAAATTTCATGCGACGATTCAAAAATGCAGCACTGAAGAAGGATGTTGTCAATATGGGTAAGTTTATCATTACTTTTTTAAAATCATTTGATTATTACTTTTCATTATTTAATAATTTTTTTTGTAGCCTACGGGATGACTGAACCTAGATTCTTTTACTATTACAACATAGTAAGAGATAGCAGCTCAATGGTTAGACAACATTCCTAGGGAAAAATGGACACTAGCATGGGACAATGGACGACGTTGGGGACACATGACAACAAACCTAGCTGAGTCAATTAATTCCGTATTGAAGAAAACACAAAGTTTGCCAATTTGTTCCATGGTAATGGCCACATACACTCGTTGCAACAAGTTTTTCGTTCAAAGAGGTAGGGAAGTGGATGCAATGATTAATGTTGGACATGTATACTCAGAAATTGCAAATAAAACTATTCAAGATGCACAGTCTAAGGCAAATACTCATAGAGTTATCAGCTTTGACAGATCAAGCAGTAGATTTCTAGTGGAAGAAACGCAACATTCCAGAGAAGTTCGACCAGCTGGGAGATTTGCAGTAAGGCTTGATGAATTGTGGTGTGATTGTGACAAGTTCCAGAAAGTTCATATTCCTTGCTCATATGTACTTGCTCATTTTGCTCATTTTGCTATTACAACAGACCTATGCTCATTTTGCTTCCAGAAAGTTCACATCCCTTACTATTACAACAGACCTATGCTCATTTTGCTTCCACAACAACATTTTTGATATTTGGTTAATGAAAATTGAACCAAAAAAAGAATTTCTTACTATGAAGGTGAATCAGAAGCAGTACAGGGAAGGAATAAAGGAGAGAAACTTAGCTGAAATCGTATGGAAAAAATGAAGGGGAGAATGCCTATTTATAGGAAAACAATCATTTTCACTGTTTGCCCAGAACGGGCCGTTCCAAAACCAGAACGGCCCGTTCCAAACCACGTTCTATTTCGTTAAAACAGCTCATGGAACGAGCCGTTTCAAGGCCGTTCCACATTCAAAAAAATGTGTAAATTTATATTTTGGAACGGGCTATTCTAAAACAAGAACGGGCCGTTTCATGGGTCAATTTTTCCTTTAAATCTTAATTCTGGAACGGCCCGTTCTTGGCCGTTTTAATTTCAAAAAAATGACTCTGTGGCTTTAAGCAGAACGGCCCGTACTGCTTTCGGAACGGGCCGTTCCACTTCCAACATCTGCCCAAAATCCCCCACAAACTCGGAAAAAAAAAATATTAAAACAACTCAGAATTCGGTTCCCGGGGAACCAAATTCAGAGAAGAAAAAACAAAAAAAAATAACATTTTGAAGCTCAGAATTCGGTTCTCGGGGAACCGAATTCTGAGCATGCACAGTAAATGATTCTAGTGTGGTAAATAAACCTGCACAGTTGTTAGTTCTGTAATTTTTCTTTTAAAAAATATTATTTAGGTAAAAAAATTCATCAAATACAGGAAAATATATATATATATATATATAGATAGATAGATAGATAAAGAGAGAGATAAAAGAAGAAAATATGAAATAAATTTGATAAAAATTATATAACTAATAGATCAAAGTCCTTATTTGAAATTACGGTGCAGTTAAAAATTTTACTGATAGTATTGCGTTGAAAATTACAAAAGAATGCATTGAAAATATTTTATAATTCTATTTTTAATTCCTCAGTCATTATTTTAAGATATGTGTAATATTTTATTGTAAAAAATTAATAAATTTACTATAATTATTTGAAAAATGCTAGCATTTATGACATACTAAAAAAAATTATGATACAAATAGCAATAAACATAATTTTTAATTGTGTTAAATTAATATATATATATATATATATATATATATATATAAAATAGTGAACACTTATATTTTATAAAATGGTTATATATGATTGAGATAGGTCCTGGTTTTTTTTAGATGATATAAGAGTGTTTTACCATGTATAGTATATTATTTATATGACTCAGGATTCATATTTATTTTATTTGTATTCTATTGAAACACACCAAATAAGGTATAGATTGACTAGTTTGATGATTTTTGAATCAGAAAAATGATTATAGAAGAGCATGTTGTAATTATAATTTTCTCTAGTTAGAAGGTGAAATTATGGTGTGAATAAATACAAGACAGAAAAATTGAAATGTTAATTACTTGTGATTCCTCTGACAACAAGAGTCCCACCTACATTGCTAGACCCCTAGCTGGCCCTTTGCGTTGCAGTGTACTTCCCTCATTTTCCGTATTTGAACAAGCATTCAATCCTCCTAACCCAAAACAACAATTTAACTGTCAATAAATAATTAAATCGTGTATAACGAACCTCTCCCCTGTGCTAAAAATTTTCAAAACTAATGAAGCAGCAACAATACTTTTTTTTTTATATTTAAATTTTTTGATTGAGTGAAAAAAAGAAAGAATATAGAAGAAGATAGTAAAAAGAAAAGAAAGGTGGGTGGGTGTAGGCGTGTAGCGTGTAGCGTGTAGCGTGTAGCGTGTAGCGTGTAGCGTGTAGGAGCAGTTGAGCAAATTGTGAGCGTTGGATGGAAAGGCACTTGACGGTAGCCGACAGGGTCTGATGGAGACAAAGACCGGTCTAGTTCCTTTTGGTAAGGGTCCGGCGGGGCCCACATGGTGAGATGACGAAAATAGCCTGAGCGCGTGTGCGTTGGGGCGCGTGCAGATGAGAGGGATGACATGACTAAAGTACGATGAAAGGGTGAGAGAGAAAAGAAGGACAGCACCGGCGTAAAAGTCGAGGGTTTCTGTACCCCCCACCCCTGCAACTCTTTCTAAACTCTCTGCCCCTCCTTTTTCTCGGGCAGGGCGCGTGAGGAGCACTGCGCCTGGTGGGCCTGGGCCTGGGCCTGTTTGGGTAAGATAAGAAAATGAAGGAGGTTTGGGACGATGTATATTATAGTCAGGAGTGGTTGGGAAGCACAAAAGGAGAATCATAGTGTGGGGTTGGGTTGGGTTGGGTTGGGTGATGTGTATTGTATTATCATATGATGCATTCATGACGGGCCAAGTGGGGAGGGTGTTCGCATTTGGATCATGTAGGTGACTTTCGTAAAGGGAGGCTGAAAGTGTCATTATGATCAGGGGCAATTTGCCATCCACATATGCCCTCCCTGTCATCGCCACATGCTATCTAACTCAGAACACTCTCTCTCTCTATATATATATATTTATATTTGCACCACACCATCTATTCTTTATACAATATATTTTTCTTTCTACAATTATTATACAAGGTAAAAAAAATTATCAGATTATTTAAAACAGAAACTCAACTATATATAAACCAATTGTGTTAAAACAACTCCTTGCTAATATTTTTTTCATAATTGCAATAATGGTAATCACATTTAAGTTATCTTATATTTATTTTAATTTGATTATTCTGATTGATTTCATATTAATTACAGAAAATTACAATCACATCTCTATTTATAATTTAGAATTATAGTAACATTCTTTAAAAATTGAATAAATGTTATATCAACCTGTCATGATTTCAAATATGTGTGTTATATGATATGATTTTTAATGATTTTTTCTCTATCTAAAATGTATTCGTCTTCTCTAATTGCTCCACTTACCTCTCCCTCTTTTTAGCTTCCTTCAATTTTCTCTCCACCTCTTTAATTACACCGTCGATACCAATACTCATGCGCTTCCTCCTCTCTCTCTTCCTCCTCGTACGTAGTAGCATTCTTTGTTGTCAAAGACAAGACCCTCACCCCCAACAACTTCATTTGCACAGGATGCAACAGCATGTTGTACCTAGACATGTGCTACACCTCCTTCTCTAGCTACACCAATGCAATGCAATGGTTACCTTATCCAAGGAATGATATATGTGCTAAATATGTATTTATGATATTGTGAGGTATGATTGATGTAAATGATGTGAAATAATATTAGCAAATTGGCAAATTGATGTCTATGAATTATGTGAGGGTCACATAATAATAACATGGAAATTTGTGAATGTGCATTGTAATAACATGATATTGTATTGAATCTTTTGTAACATACATCGTATGCATAAATGCTTTTTATGATACGATATGGAATATGCTGTCAAGGATGGTCCCCCTATGTAAAAGCTTGAAGATTCATGATCTCGAGGACAATTGGGTTTAGGAAACCCCAATTTTGTCTACTTGTGTGCATAGGGTGGAACTCACATGACACAATTATCCCGATGAGATCCTGGTATACCTCCTCCTATTTTAGAGCATGACGAGGTTACTTGACATGTTCTCCAAGATATGTTAATGTGTAACTGTGTAATGAACCTTATATTGACGCTTCATTGAATCTATTTCGCCATCTTGTCATTGATATATATTATTCTTATTATATCCTGTTGTTATGTGTGTGGCGATTCGACTATGTTTCATGTCGTGAGTTAAAGTGAGATGTTTCTCACTTTTTGTTTCTTGTGTCCATTTTTGTGTGTATGTTGTTACATGTGAGACTTATCACAATGTTGATGATTCTAATGATGAGGCCTAAATCTTGTGTTAATATTTATGCTTTAACAGGATGTGATATTGGGTTTAGTTAGAATTTTCATTGAGTGGTTTCTTTGTGTTTAGGACTTTATGTTAGATTTCATTTTTTAATTGTTATACTTAACATTTGTTTTAGTTTTTTAATTGATGTGATACCATGTGATACCTTTATTCAAGGAGATTTGCAAAACTTTGTTTAATCTGTAAAATTTATTTTCAAGCACCTTTCTGTCTTTGTTATTTTATACACCTATGTTAATGTGTGGGATAGGAGGTGTCACTCATTGGTTAAGTCCTATAAGAGAAAAATGATATTTTCAATGATGACTTCATGCCTATGACATAATCAAATCTTATATTCAATTAAAGAGTACAAGTATCAAATCAGTTAAATTAAATCTTTTGGTAATTAATAATTATCTATACATTTGATTGTGTGTGTATCGAGTAAGAGAGAGAGAGAGAAAAAAGTAATAATTTACTTATTTAAAGAATAAATTTTGGTATATTTATTTTACTTAATAACTTATATTTTATATCAGATTTTAACGATTTAATCGTTGAATTAAAAGTTCTTAATTTATAAATCAAGTCTACAAATTAAAAAAAAAATCATATGATACATTGATATATATATATATATATATATATATATATATATATATATATATATATATTCAAATTCACGTATAAAATACGTTTATAATTATTTATCAATTTGAATTAACAAAACTAAGTATCAAATATTTTTCAAAATTTTTTAAAATTTGTAGACTTGATCTATATATTTAATTTTTTTTAATTTAATAGTTAAATTTTTAAAAATCAACATATACAATGAGTTATTGAATGAAATAAATTAAATAAGAGCAATTATTGAAGTCATTTAATCATTCCTCAAAAAAAAAAAAAATATATATATATATATATATATATATATTACGGTTTGAATTTCTTGTGATTTCCTTTTTGGTTGTACCCAAAAAATGCAGTTTTAATTTTATTAGTTTATTTTGTTAAGATATTGTTTAGCATTTTTTTTATATAAATATACTTGGTGAATACAAAAATAATTATCCACATTCTTAACTTTTTAACTAATGCTCAAATTTACAAATCATAAATAAAACAAGCTATGTCGATTAAATAAAGATTTTACAAATCTCAAGCGTGTAGTTCAACGGTAAGGGTTGATTCACGCTTAAGCAAGGTCAGGAGTTCAAATCCTACCATGTGTATGCAGCCGCGTTACAATGTAGCGAGAAAATAGTCACTGCTATCGGCCTTGGATACTCCAAGGACGAACCACAACAAAAGCTTCAATTTTTTGTAAAAATTTATATATTTTTATCAATAAAACAGTAGTTTATTGATTAAAATAATTTCTCAAGTATTTTTTAATTTATAACTTTATATTAAATTTATCAAACACATGTATAATTCAGGGATTTTTTAGAATACTTATTTAAAAATAAAATAATGAAATGTTAAAATAATAAATAAATTATTTAATACAATATTTATAAATATTTAATACTTTCCCCCAATAATTTATTTAAAAAATATTGGTTATGAAAATCGTAACCCTAACAATATTTGTTACCTAAAATTCAAATTCAACCCTTAACAAATATTAACAAATAACCCAACTAATTAATGGTTGGTAGGCAACTGTTTTCTTGAATAATTTGATCAATAATGGAATAGATGGCTGATGTTGATGTTTCAAATGAATCTAATTTTATACCCAAAATCAATTCTTCTGTTCCCTTTCTTTTAAACATTAGCAATGTCAAACAAAAAGTAAAAATAAAATACAAAATTGCCAATTTATTGAAGTTCATACCATTTAGAGTATGACATAATCAACATAGAGAAAAGTACCCCGTCCTAAGGAATAATCATGCGTACTTTTTAAATAAATAAAAAAATTGTCATGCATACTTTCACAGACATGTATAATTGATAGGGATGTTAATGATTCATTTCATCTTTTTAACCCGAATCGGTCCAAAAATTTCAATATATATATATATATTTTAAGAATCAATTTTGTTTTATTTTAAGAATTAAATCAATTGAGATTATTTCATGTGAGTTTAGAAACCTGTTCAGAATGCCATAAAAGATTTCAAAGCTACAATTAATTTTTAAGAATGTGTTTGGTAGTGAGTTGACAAAAATAATTTAAATTAATTTAAGCTAAAATTTATTTTGAAGTGATGTGATTTGTTTGAAAATTTTTATTATAAAACAAGTTAATAATAAAATTTATTATAATTATTTTTATTCAATACAAAAACTACTAAAAGTTATTTCAATCTATAATAAATTTTGGACTCAATCAATTCTTCAACGTGAAACTAAATATTTGAAGATTTACGTACTATAAATCACGTTAATTAGTATTTTAACGTGATTAAAAAAAATTAATATCAAATCCAATACACACCAAGTATGTGTTTGGATACCTAATGATATAATTAATTTTGAATAATGTGAATTTATATTAATTTGTATATTTGATTATGAGCAAATATAAATTAAAATAACGTGATTTTTGTCTTGATATGACTTTTATTTTTTTATTAATATTGTCTAAAAGTTTATTATCAACCATACTTGATATGACTTTCATTTATGTTAGAATATTGTAATGGTAAATTTTAATAGCAATGGGTCTTTAAAGAACTTGGTTACAAACCATACTTGGATATGGGTGAATCATGTAATTTGAATTAAGAATTCAAGTATTATCTTAATAAAGAAAAAAAATTAAAGAAAACTCTCAAAGTTCATGTGACATTAATATCTGGTTCTTGTAAATTTTATCGATAGAATAGTTTAACGTGAATAATATAATGTAAGAATCATTCTTATTAGGATCATCAAAACAGGTTGGTCCAGCCCGTCTGACCTGGTCCACCTTAATACATTTTTTAAGTGGGTTGGCATGACTTACCAATTTAAATGTTCAAAATTTTCTAATTTAGTATGACCCATCATGGGTTAGCGGACTAGACGGGTTGACCCATCAATCCACCTATTTTTAAAAAATAATTTAAAATAAACTATAATCTAAGATAAAAGTTGTCAAACTAAGCATCATATATACAATATTAAACTTAATTAAAAAAAATGTATAACTTTAAATAATAAAATAATAATAATTTTTTTGTCGTTAGAGTAGTTATCCATCAATATTAAACTTTATTAAAGGCTTAGTAGATAAATATATAGCAATTTTATGTTATTTAACATAAACTTTATCTTCCTGTACTATTAATATATATATATATATATATGAGAAGGATTATAATAACACCGGTGTAACTTTTATTGAGTATTACACCGCTCAATAACTTTATATTAAATGTGAATTTTGTAAATTTAACCGTTAGATTGAAAGTTCATATCTCTTAGATCATATATACAAGATTTTATATCAATCCAAGATGATTTAATACTTCATTCTTATAAAAAAAATTTGACGTAATATATTCATTTCAAAATATATTAAAATATGAATAATTTGATCACCTTCAAATTGTTCAATTTTAACGAAATTTGATATACACATATAAAGTGATATAAACTTTCAATCCAACGGTTGGATTTACAAAATTCATATTTAATATAAAGTTATTGAGTGGTGTAACACTTGATAAAAGTTACACCAGTGTAATTATAACCCCATATATATATATATATATATATATATATATATATATATATATATATGACATGATGTGCTATGTGAAAATAAATGTCTTGAAATTTGAACCCTTAACCCTGAATAATTTTTTCATATATAAATAAAAAAATTAATTAAAACCTAAATTAGAGATATATTTACTATTACTAAATAAAATGATGACATACATAATTAATAATAGTATAATTGGTGAATTAACAAACAATAATATTATTTATCAATAATGAAATGTATTTTTATGTCGCATATTTGTAATTCAAATTCACGATCTTGTGATAAAAGCATATTAATAATATATTTAAAAACTAAATTGAGAATGGTGATTGGAAAGATAATATAATTAATTTAGGTTAATGGAAAGGAAGGAAGAAAGGTGAAGTATGAAAAGGGTTATTTAATATTTAGAGAATAATTGAATGTAATAGTTGATGATGATTTTGGAAGGGGCAACGGATTAGGCATAGGCAGGAGAAAGTAGGTAAGAGATTGGGTCCTACAGCCCTACAGCTGCATGCCTCTCTTTTGTTTTGTTTTGGGTTCTTTCTTCGCATTTTGCAATTCTTGCAGACCTCACCCTTTCCATTACTGCACACTTTCTGCCAATTTACCCTTCTGCCCTTCCATGCCACATGCATGAGTGAGGAGTCAAGGTTGAAGATTCGGTGGTGCCAAGGATGAGATGAGCTTGTTGTGGATATTCCATAGGAATTTCTCTCCCTTATTCATCCCATTTTCTATTTATATAAATTATCTATTCATTATGTTAATAGTTAATCTCCATCAGTAAAATCCCTTTTTTTTAATCAATTTTTTTATACATAAAATCAAAATTCAAGACTTTAATTTAAAAAAAAAAATTTAATATACACCTGGTATTTATTCATGTCACAAAAATTTTGGGAAAAAATACATTTTCTCAAAGTTCACCATTTTTTTAATAATTTTTTTACAAAATAATAGTACATAGGAGGTAACAACTAAGTTTTGTAAAATAAAAAAATTAAGATAAGTTATTATCATGTATTTGAAGTTTATAATTATGATTTTTACAATCTTTTCTCTTAAAATTAATTTACTATATGATAATAGAATCATTTTATTATATTTAAATAAAACTATATACTTTATGAATGCTTTTAATAAATCTATTTACATAAAATATTATTCTAATTTTGATTAATCATAACGACAAACGATTATGCATGTAATTGACATTAAAATAATACAATTTTTATAAGTTACTTTAAACACACTTCAAATCTAGCACTCTAGAAAATGATGTTTTTGTCGATAATTCAATTATATATATATATTTGTTGAGCAAAAAAATTATATATATTGTTCGCCATCAATAATTCTCGCGGAAGATTATTTCCTCTTCACCATTTTTGTTACATGTAAGATTGTTACCGCGATGATCATTCGTTGAAAACTCACGTGTTATAAAGTGTGTCACCATAAAAAGGTATAAATTTATAAATAATGTTTGCTTTCGTAGTATTCCAATAACGACTTGATGGTGTCACGTAGATATAAGATATGTATATCATATCTTCCCACTTCATAGATTATTTTCTTCTAAATCTCCCTTTTATTCCTTTTTCACCATATAACGGAAACATTCCTTGCTAGTTACACAAGGTTGACAAAAATAATGTTATGTGTGTAGAGTGTAGTTGAAGAAATCTGGATTACGAGTTTCTGTCATCCCATTTAAAGTGTCTCCTTTGAGTCTAAGGGCTACTAGCCTATTCGTGAGTAATTTGTGCGTAAAACATTCTTTGAAGTTTGAACAAATATCACGTAGGTAATTCTTTAACTAATTAATATCACATAGGCTATCCTTTAATATACGTATGCACGACCTTTGAAATTTGAGGCATATCCCTCGGGGCCTGATTTATAATATGTAAGTTATATTGTCTTATTATAGCTTTTTAAGATAAGAAAAGAAATACCATGTTGATAAATACTACAGTCTACTATCAGACATAAATTATCACACACAGAGGTAGCTAGGTTAGTAAAATAAAATAAAATAAAAAAGAGAGAGAGAATTTTTCTCAGGTATGGGGAGATCAATGATTAAACTAACGTGTGATATTAAAAGCAACGAATAAGTCCAAGTTTGCAAATGAAGACTTTATGATCTAGGCTACAAAGCATAAAGCTGTTCATTAATTTACCGATTGCATAATTGGTTAGCCAGAGTGATCTGGATTTGTCATTACTTTTTGTCTAAGAAAACAGCTAATAATGATGATAGGACCCGAAAGGTAAAGTCAAAACTTGGGTAGGCAAAGTAATTGGCCGTTCTAAAGCCAAAAGATGAATGCTTCAAACCATTATGCAACTTTCTATATCAAAACCCATTTGTCTTGCACTTGTCCCTGTGTTTTGGTTAATTGTCAACATTAACCACCAAAGCCTGCCAAATAGGAGCAATAATAAGGTGCACCTATAATGCTTCAGCCTCAACACCATGCCAAATACTCTACACCAACGCCATCTCAGTTTCATTCTTTCAACATAACAAAATTTCACCCTAGATTCGTACCATGCTTTTTTTAATTATCTTTTTATGCGTTTTAAATGCATTTTAAAATGAAAAGAAACAGTCCTTTTTTCATTTTTATTACTCATAAGCACGTAAATTTAATTAAAATAGCATGAAAATTTGATGTAGCGACTAGATGTCCTGTATTCGAATGTTATATGAATATGTTCTATTTAATAGAAAATTCGTATTTAATCTCCATCATATACATAACTCAAAAGATTAAAAAATAACTTGACTAAAAAGAAAATTTAATCAAGATACATCATTAATATTTTTATATTATCATCTAATAATAGTTTTTTAACCATCTATCTCTATCTCCTTTTTAATATAGAAAAAACACATATATTAATCATTATGAATGATAAAATTTTCTTCTTAAATATTTAACACACAATTGTATCAATTCGGTCTTTGAAAACTTAAAATAAATTATACATTTATCTCACAATTTTTATGAACAGTCACATTATAGTTTCAACAACAGAAATAAAAATTACATCATACATTTATTTTCTCTTGGATCTCATTCACCATATTTTTCGTCTCTGTCACTCAAAATGTGGTGGATGTTGATTAATATTCATAACGAAATTGTATAAAAAAAAAATGATGATGATGATGGTCAGTTATAATTATAATAACTGTATGAGCAGTTGGTCTTGAAGATATTGAGATACAAATACTGGTATTTTGGCCTCTTAAATCCGTACCAGTAACTGTGTGAAAGTACTAAAATGTTTGGAGAATCTCCGTAGACAAGAAATATGATGGTGAAAGTGAAGAAAGAAAATGTGGAGGAAAGGGGGTAACAGGAAATTAAATTTGTGTGATGATGAAAAGGTGATTAAGGAGAGAGAGAGAGAGGGATAGGTGTGAGATTTGGTGAAGTAGAAGGGGACAGAATAGACATCCGCCCGGAAATACAGGGATACCGTACAGTCTTAAATACCTTATATTCAGTCTGTGATATTTTATTGGTCTTTAACCTCACAAAGTGAGTCACTAGCACTACTACAGTCTTTCTTCTTCTAGCTTTCTCTCTCTGCCACACATCACACCCAACAACACTCTCAGCATTGCAGCAACTGCACCACTGCTCCTGCCCTCCTACCAGACCACCAAACACAAGCACACATTTTTAAATTTCAATAAGCAAAAAAAAATCCCATTTTTATAAGACCCCAACTTAAATCTGAGTGAAAGCTTGATTTGATGCTACCCCAAAATACACACACATGACACACCCCTTCCCCTCCCCTCCCAGCCAAAACATAAAGTAAAAGAAAAGAACCCCCAAAAAGAAAAAACAGCAGAGAGAGTGATATCTCATACTCATAGAGGGTAGAGAGAGAAAGAGGGTGTCTTTCTTTTTGGAGTATTGGGTCACAGCCTCTTTTAGCAATGCCAAAGTTACTCAACAACACCTCACGCTCTCTAAAAATGCATGAAGCCACTCCTTCAAATCCTCCACACTTGCTCTCCTTCGCTCGTTAGCATTGCAAACGCCACTCTCTTGCTATGGGGCTCATCGATCTGAACACCACTGAGGATGATGAAACTCCATTGTCTTCTTCTGCTTCATCCTCTTCTTCTTCTTCTCATCACTCGGGCATAAGCACTTCTGCTTCCACCGTCGTTCCTCCTCCTTCCGTCTGCTTGGAGCTGTTGCACGCCTGTGCGGGCCCTTTGATCTCTCTCCCCAAGAAAGGAACCGTTGTTGTCTACTTGCCACAGGGACACTTCGACCATGCTCAGGATTTTCCGGTCACTGCTTACAATATCCCACCCCATGTGTTCTGTCGTGTTCTTGATGTCAAGCTCCATGTGAGTGTGCTTCGCTTCTTCACCTTTTTTCCTTTCATCGGACAAAACAAAACCAATGTGTCGGTCGGTTCGGGATTTTCTCTCTCTTTTTTTCACTTCTAAAAATTTGGTTTCTTTATGGGGTTTTGTATCTGGGTTTTTTTGTTTGTCTGCTTGCTGAGGTAATTCATCATTTCTTTTCAACTTTAACAATTTATGAATGGGGTGGTCTGTTTTGGATTTTACATGAAATTCTAATTAAAAAAAAATTGTGCTTTTTTTTTTCCTGGGCAGGCAGAGGAAGGGAGCGACGAAGTGTATTGCCAAGTTTTGTTGGTTCCTGAAAGTGAGGTGAGGTTTGTCTATGATATTGATATTAATATTGATCTTTGGTTCAGTTTAGGTTTGGGGGAAGCTGGTAGAAAGAAAAATATCTCAAGTCTCAACCTGTTAGTGTCTTAGTTTTAGGGGTCTAATAAAAATAATGAATTTGTTTGATTGAGCAGAATGTCATGGCTTCAATAATCAAGGGAGTTTTGTTTTCTTTTTATACCCGTGTTACTAGCCCTTTCATTATGCTGTTATCTGAGATAAATAGATGCAAAGAACAGTTTCTCATTGTTATTTTATTATAGTAATGAAAAGGAGAGAAAAGATGGGGTACTAAGTGAATGGAGTGTCTTTATTTGCTGATTTTAATTTTGCTTGAACTTGTACTTTATTATAGCAAGTGGAGCAAAGCTTGAGGGAAGGGGAAATTGATGCTGACGGGGAAGACGGGGATACTGAAGCTATGGTGAAGTCAACAACTCCCCATATGTTCTGCAAGACTCTCACGGCTTCAGACACCAGCACTCACGGTGGATTCTCAGTGCCTCGTCGAGCAGCTGAAGATTGCTTTCCACCCCTGGTAAATATGAATTATGAAGCATTGATTTTTGTCCGAGGGATCTCCTTCAAGTGTTTCACTAACTTTTCTTATTTGATTTATCCTGCTTTGAGATGTTAAATGCATGTCCGTCTTTTATACATGTTTTGAAATATGTCTATGGCCGTGATATCAAGTTCTTGAAATTAGTCTATATTACTTTTAGGATTATAGTCAACAGAGACCTTCACAGGAGCTGGTGGCAAAGGATCTTCATGGCCTGGAATGGAGGTTTCGACATATATACAGGGGTATGTCATGGGTTACATTTATGTATTTATGTACTAGTTAGTACATATTCAGTTGACTAGGGGTTTTAAATTTTTCTCTTTACGTGAGTGAGCAGGCCAGCCACGGAGGCATTTGCTCACAACTGGGTGGAGTGCGTTTGTGAACAAAAAGAAGCTTGTTTCTGGAGATGCTGTGTTGTTTCTTAGGTATCATTACCTCAATTGCTATCTAATATATTATGAACTAGTATTTGTACTTATGACTAACATTTTATAACTTAAATCAGGGGTGACGATGGAGTACTGAGGTTAGGAATTCGTAGGGCAGCTCAGTTGAAAAGTGCTTGTTCCTTTGCAGTTCCCTCTGGTCAGCAATTGAATCCTGCAACTCTCATGGATGTTGTTAGTGCTTTATCTACAAGATGTGCATTTAGTGTTTGCTACAATCCAAGGTATCTTTCTCTCAATTCATTTTCACTTTCCTCAAGAGTTAGTGAAGGCAATTTGTAAATATCTCAGTTTCTTTGTACACCATTGTGGAGTGTTGAATGTTGGGATTGAGATTCTAAAAGATCTTTCACTATAATGGGTTTGTTGGGAAAACTTCTCTTGAAGCACTTTTTGGAGGGATAAATAGAAAGGTAAAATGAAAAAAGCTTCATGAGTTAAAATTAGCTAGTGCATAAGCTAATTTACAGGAGCTTTCTCGTATTAGTTTTTCCAAAATAATTTTTTTTTAACTTATGTATAAGCTAATTTTAGCAAATAGAGAAGCTTATTTTGATTTTTCTTCTTATTCTCTCATAGAAGTATTATTGGAGAAGTTTATTCAAATTGACCGAATATCTAAATTGGAGAATTTGCCATTTCACCTAAGCTCTTCTATTTTAAGGTGCTAGACACGAGATTTGGCTAAATAGAAGAAAGCAAATTTCATTAAAGCTCCTAGATTCTTCCTATTAGTTATTGAATATTTTAATGCCTTCTAAATTTCCATTTGATTTGCATGCTTTGTATGTTTTAATAAGATTATAGTGAACTAGGATCGGACTAATGATGAGGGCTTTGATGTAGATGTATGAGAATTTAGGTTTGATTCCCATTGCTATCATTGTTCACAAAAAATATAAAATATTAAAGATAGATAAAAAGGAAAAGTCAAACTAACAGTTCACTAATTCCATGCACTGAAAGTGTTTTTGTTGGAAGCTATTCTTTATGAATGTCATTTATTGCTAATCTTTATTGTTATTGCTTTGGTCACTCTTTTTGTTTTCTTTCGTGCTACCCATAGTATGTAGTGTTATATATTTCACTGTTCCTTTGTAGGGTCAGCTCTTCGGAGTTCATCATACCCGTTCAAAAATTCTTGAAGAGCCTCGATTGTTCTTATTCAGTTGGAATGAGGTTCAGGATGCGTTTTGAATCTGAAGATGCGGCAGAGCGAAGGTTTGTCAAATATCATGCTTGTTCATGCACACATTGAATGCTTATCAATTACTGATCTTGGTCTAACTTCTATTTGGGCAGATTCACTGGATTAATTGCTGGAATTAGTGACGTTGATCCTGTTAGATGGCCCGGATCAAAATGGAAATGCCTACTGGTATGTCAACTTTGGCCCTTTTAACTTTTGTAATATTATTGTTCATGTGCGTGAGATTGTGTGTTGCAAGCTGTAAGGCTTGATGCTGTAATGTTTATGATCAATCCTCAGCTCATTATGAAAGATACAATCTATACTCGTCTTGGGATTTGCAGCTCATGATTTTCTAGATTATGTTAGTTCTACACTTCTACATTATTGTGCTTTTCACATTGGTTTTGGATGTAAAAGTAACTGGGTAGAAGGAATACTACATATAACTGCTTTTTTCTCATTATAACCAACAAATTTCTTATCTTTTTTTGGCACATTTTTTGAATAAACCAAGTCCTTTATTATTCCATATATCTTTATTTGACAATATATTTTTTATTGATGAATATGTACACCTTTCTTTGGTTTCCATCTGCTTCAAATTCACCTAACTCCAATAATTCACTAGAAATAATTCCATAATCGGGTTTATCAACTCTGAAGAATGTATGAACTATGAACTTCCATGGATCTTCCTTTGAGCATACTAGTCTTGAATCAAAGGAAAACCCCTATGAAAGAAATATGCATTTAGATTTTTTTAAATAACTCATGGGCTTATCAGTAGTATTCCCCACCCGTTTGTTGTGTAGCCAATAATTTAGGCTACCTGCTTGACAATTATCATTTTGAAACAATTATCATAGTTCATCTCATTCTTTTCAGCCATAATCCATTATTTATGGTTTGTAAAATTTCATTAGTGCGTTATTCAACTAAAATATGAACTTATAGATTAAGGTGTCATCCCACCTTACCTGATGGAAGCTTAGTGCACAAATGATTATTTTAGTTCTTTAGATTGTTATTTTTGCATTAGTTTCGTGCATACCTTTGTTTTGCATGTCAACTTGTTAAACTTGTATTCATTCATAATGGACACAGCGTTTCTTGTATGTGATTACCCTTTTATCGATTATGATTTGTTATGAGATGTCACTTCTATTGTACTATACAATTGATTTCAGCCATGTGTTCTTAATCTTCTATACAGGTAAGGTGGGATGACATAGAAGCAGCTAGGCACAATAGGCTTTCCCCATGGGAAATTGAGCCATCTAGTTCTGCTTCAAGTTCCAGTAACTTGATGGCTGCTGGTTTGAAGAGGACCAGGATTGGAATGACTTCAGCAAAGCTGGAATTTCCCGCTCCCAGTAAGTTACTAAGAGCTTGTTTGGTCCAGCTTATCTAAAAACACTTATAGGAGAGAAAACTAAAAAGAAAAATTGAACTAAGTTTTCCTATAAGCTAAAATTAACTTTTATTTGAGTTAAAAATAAGATCTTAGAGAAGCTAATAGGAGAGTTTTTACAAATTAACTTATGCAATAACTACTTTTAATTTATACAAAAAATTATTTCATTTTTCTTTTATATTTTTTTTTCTCTTAGAAGTGTTTTTGGAGAAATTCCACTAAATAGGCTCTAAACTTTTTCTTTTAGTTAAAAAAGAGAAATATATTTGAGCCATGCTTTCCCCATCCAATAACATTGATAATGTTGCTAATGACAGATGGGATTGGAACATCAGACTTTGGGGAATCATTAAGGTTCCGGAAGGTCTTGCAAGGTCAAGAAATTATGGGTGTTAACACTCCCTTCGATGGTATTAATGCTCAGAGTCCTCGGATATATGAGTTAGGGAGGTGCTATCCTGGTTCAAACTGTTCTGGGATTCCTGCAATGGGAAACATCAGAATGCCACCTCCGGCATCTGATTTTTCCGGCAATGGCATAGGCTTTAGTGAATCTTTCCGGTTCCAGAAGGTCTTGCAAGGTCAAGAAATTCTTCCAAGTCAACCATATGGAAGAGCCTTGTCGATCGAGGAGGCTCGAGCTAATGGTCGTTTTGGACTTTATGATGGTTATCAAATGCTCAACTCCAGAAATGGATGGTCTGCTGCACAGATGCATGACAATGCTCCACATCTGCATGCATCTGTTACACCTTCTCAAGTGTCATCTCCATCATCGGTGTTAATGTTCCAGCAAGCAGTTAATCCGGTTTCAAACTGTGATTATAGTAACAAACGCAATAAGGAAATGGAAGGTAGAGTCCATTACAAAGGTGGTTTATACACATCTGAAGTGAAAGGTAGAACATTTGCATCAGCTCAGGAAAGTGCAATTCCTTTTGGTATGTTTGATGTTCATAATCAGTTGGGAAGTTCACGGTCACACGAATCAGTTTCGGCACTGAGAAACAGTCAAGAGTTGGTTTCCTCATGTAAGAGTAGCTGTAGGCTGTTTGGTTTTTCACTGACTGAGGACACACATGGTACAAATAAAGCGGCTGAGTCCTCTACCATCACTTGTCCATTGAATCCTGGACCTTCCTTTACTAGACTTGTTGAAGATGAGTTCCATTCTGGCGGTTGGAAGTAACTGCACCTAAGTAAGCAATCTTTGTATCTTGTGTTTAACATGAAGTCTATTTAGATACAAGTTAAAAAGGCTTTTACGAGTTTTTTTTATAGGAAAAAACTCTTTATTTTCAATAGAGAAACTCTTACAAATTCTTTTAAACTTGTGTCAAAATAGGCTTCAGAATGATTTACTTGTTCATCTCATGTTTCACACTGATTGTGGATAATGTTACTATTGTTTGCAGGGTGTGTTGCAATATTAAGCTTAGAATCATGATGTTTGCTAGCTACATGACACACTTGAATGAGATAAGCTGAAGAATGGGTCCATTGTTTGCTCTGGTTAGATGTATGTGCTTTGCTTTGCTAATATGTCTTTGGATTTCAGTAATGAGGAAAGTTGTTATTATTAGCCATATTTGGTTAATTTTATCTTAAGTTGGCTATGACCAAGTTGAAATGCTTGTGTATTAATGGTTTGCGAATATGCACTGGCCTGTACGAGATGCATAAAAACTATTGCGGTAATCCAATGCATCTTTATCCAACTCTTGGTAGAATCATGGTAGATCTGCTGCAGATTCGGCTATAAATTACGAATCACACAAAGTACATAAACTACAATGATGAGATTGCTACATGTATAGCTTGATGCGGCGTCTATTTAATTTTAAGGATAAATCATGCACAATTTTTATCTGAAGGGTACGATAAGTTAATTGGAATCACATGCAGGGTTTTTTACGGTATATAATTGATAAAATCACCATGGTCTACCTAGTGGTACTTGTTCGGGTAGTATTGATAGGATTGAGTTTGAATCTTCTCATAGTTGTAATTTCTACTAATAAAAAAACATAATTGATCATTATATATTTTTTTATGTTTGAAAAATCTTTTATTCTTTCTTCTCTATGATCTATTGCATGAAAATATATATATATATATATATATATATATATATATATATATATTTTTTTTTTTTTTTTTTTTTTTGAGGTAGATATATTTTTTTAATAATTATATTATTGATGTAAAATATCTAATGATTTTGTTTAGGACTAATCTTTCTCTGGAAATATTAATAAGAGTTTTTCTTTTGATTACATTTGTTTTCATACATAAAATTAATATTTTGATATAAATGAAAAAAATGAATATATTTATTAAAAGAAAAAATAATGTTATAACTTGGATAAACAACTAAAACGTAACTTTCATAATTGCTAGTATATTAAGAAAAAAAATTAATAAAATTGTGGAAGCGCTCTCTACATATATATATATATATATATATAAAAGGAAGAATTTATTTATTTTAGAAATAAGTTTATCTAAATTTATTTTATTTAATAAATTGTGTTATATATTAAATTTTAACGATAAAACTGTTAAATTTAAAATTTTTAGTACATAAATCAAATGTAAATTTTAAAAATAATTATACATTTAATCTAAGTATTAAAAACTTTAAATTTAACCGTTAGATCATTAAAATTTAATGTGAAACACGAGTTATTAAATGAAGTAAGTTTAGATAGATTTATTATTGGAGTAAATAGACCTCTCTTTTTTTTTTTTTTCTCTCTTTATATATATACATACATATATATATATATATATATATATATATATATATATATATATATATATATATATATATATATATATATATATAACAGACATTATCAGATATTGATAGGAGAAAATTTTGAAATAATATAAGTAGAACAAGAAATTACATTTAGAAATTTTCAAGTGTGTTTGTTACAACCTAACAAAATTATCTTAAATTATTGATTAAAAAATGACGTGTTATTCTTAGAAAATCATGTTAACCTATTAGCCATTTGATGTGATGTAGTGTTAGTTTATTTAAATCATTTATTTCTTCAAAATATAAAGTTGACATATTCAAATAAATATAATTATTATTATAGCCGTTTTGGATTTTTACTACAATATTTTATCATTATATATTATTTATCCTATTTTAAGACCTAGTGTTGTCATCTATTTAGACTCATTGAGTTATTTAAAAGTCTGAGAATTTATATAGAGGCAGGTTCATTAGTTTTTTGTTTTGGATATAGGGTAGGCTTATTACTTTAGTTAAAAGTTTCATATTGCAATGTAAGTCTTCAACTTTCTCAATCAAGTCCAACCTTTAAGAACAAATTTTTTTGTCAAATAAATAGATCAAATTTAATTATCATGTTTAATAAATTGGTTAAACTCAATTGATACCTAGCACTTCTAAAGTGCAACCAATGAGACGAACCAACCAAACACATAGTTATAGTTTTGTTTGCTTGAAGATAAGGTTGACTCCAATAAGATACAGTTGTTGACGTCAACTCGCTTTACTTCTTGTGAGAGTGTTCTTTTAAGTTACCTTGAATTTTATGGACTCAAAAAGAAAAGAAAGTGAAGATAACAATTATGATCGAAAACAATGAAGCAGCCCAACATCTCTAATTGCCCTCTTATCGTACATGTAAGTAATGTAACCATAAACTGAATAGTGTACGATTAAAATGACATGCATAACTTTCGGTTGGAAGTTGCCACCATGTGTCATTAATGTTGCAGTCATATCCTTTTTTTCCTCATATGTGTTTACATGTTTTATTACTAGTAAAAAAGTTAGGATAAATATTGCTAAGTGGCTACATTAATTAATGAATAAAAAAATAATAATAATTAAGTATTTATTGTCTTCAAAATATAGAAAGTATTTAATGCCTTTTTAAAAGTAATTAAAGCAATTTAATAGGATGTATTAAATGTTTTTATTCAATAAGAACACTTGTTAACAAAACTTTCATGAGTTAAGAAGACATTCAGAGTAGTATATACTGTAATTTTTTGTGAAAACAAGATATTATTGAAATTTGATTCATATTATTAAATCTTTTTAAGAGTTCAAGTAACTTAAAAAGATATTTGGTGGAACTTTGTATAACATACATATAAAATACCAGTAATAGTCATATTTTTTACTCTCTACTTTTTTACAACACTCCATGCATTATTAAGACTTAAGAGAGATAGAAAGAGAAGAGAGGTGTGATAAGGTGATTAATTAAAGTCAAAGATAAAGAAATTATAAAATAAAAAAAATGAATAAGAATAGTATTATTTATTTTGCGTGTTTAAAAAAATTGTGAAAAATGAGTAAGCATAGAATTATTTTTGTGTATATGTATGTGTGTACATGTGTAGCTATGCATTTTTGTATATGCGCGTTTGTATTTGTGTGTACGGGTGTGTGTTTGCATGTGTATGTGTGGTGAAATTTCTTTAAAGAGGATATGATTGTGACATTTTTGTTAGAGAAAGTATGAATTGTGACATTTTTTTTAGAGAAAACATGATTGTAACATTTATTTATTGGCTTAAATATATTTTGAATCTCTCAAATTTAGGATAAATTTATTTTTGACTTCTAAAATTTAAAATTATTTTTTTTAGTTTATGTTATTTTCAAACATTTTGTTTTAATCCCTCACCAATAAAATATATGAAAATGACAGATTGAAACAGTTATATAATATTTGTTAACTTTAATGTTATGTTTTCATTAACAAAAACACCAATAAGTAGATTTTGTATGATAATATTGACAAATTCTCTAAAACAAATTGAATATAAAGACTAAAACAAGATTTTTTTTTTTAAATTACAGGGATTAAAAATATCAATTTTTAAATTTGAGAAATTCAAAATAAATTTATCATAAATTTGAAGGATTAAAAATATTTTTAAATTTTAATTTATTTATTTTTACTCTATTTCTTTCCTTTTTTTTATTTTTATGTGCTTTCTTATCCAATCGGAATGAGAGTAAATATGACATATTTAAAATAAAACAATTAAGAGTGGTCTCCTCAAAAAAAGCAAGTTAGTGGTGTCTGAGCAATTTTTTTTTAATTCAAATGGTGCGAGTTATGATATAAAAAATTAGAAATTTTGAACATAGCTTTCATTCTAATTTAATTTTATTTAAATAATACATAGAAAATTAGTTGTCCCCTAAAAAATAAATTGATAACGTACAGTACAAAAATTATCTTAATAAGCATATAGTTGTTATATTGAATTTAACCTTAATTCCATATTTGATCATAGACAATAATGAATAATTTTTTTTTTGAGTTTTATGTTATTTTTATCAACAACAAAAAATTACGATAACGAGAGGATCCAAAAAGATGGGGTGGTTGGCACAAGTAACAAAGACACTAATTCCTACCACTGATTATGTCACCTTTTACTCTTCAATAATTTTAATTAGTTTGATTACTGGTCTGCTTACTCTTCTAATTTCAACTTTTTTTGGTTAGTCTATTTTATGCATGGCTCAGTGACGTCACAGATGAGGAATTGGCTTGTCATGTCTTGATAACCAAGAAATTTTTACTATAGTTTCCATATTACTTACGCGACTATATTATATTATATTATATATATATATTACACACATTACTCATTACACTTTGCATAATAATTAAGGGGGTAACTAATTAAGATGGCGAATGTTTCAGAGGGAACTTTAGAAAACACACCAACATGGGCTGTGACAACAGTTTGCTTCGTATTGCTAGTAATCTCTATTTCCATTGAGCAGTTGCTCCATCTTTTGGCCAGGGTATACATAATATTGTTACTATTGCTTCTTAATTTCTTCACCTATGTCATATGTATCATCTAATTATTTCATGTACTTCAGTATTTCAAAAGGAAGAGGAGGAAGTCACTCACTAAGGCCCTTGAAAAGATCGAATCAGGTATACATCGCATGAAGCATAGAGAAAAATGACTTGGTGCGTTTTCTTTAGTTTAAGATAAAGAAATTAAGTGACATGTGGTAGCTACTTAATTAATTTGCGTGTAGAATTGATGCTTCTGGGTTTCATGTCTCTGCTGCTAACGGTGAGTGAAAAACGGATTGCAAATATTTGCATAACAAAGAGTGTTGGTGAAACTCTTCTTCCCTGCGCAACCATGACTTTTGACGTGACCAAGGAAGAAACAAAATGTGCCGAGCAGGTATGCAAAAATATAACCATATATATACGTGTGTGCATGCTTGTGTATTCATCGATGTAATTTGGACTTGGAGGTTGGACTCAAGTTAGAACATGCTTATATGCATCACATAAGGCATGGTCATTGGAAATACGGAATATATCATCACATTGTACAAATAATACGAAAATAACTAATTTCTAACCAAGTACATATCTCTGATAAAATGTGTTAATTTTTGTAATCTTTTGAGTGGCGCATTTTCCACAGGGCAAAGTATCATTGGTGTCGAGGAAAGGTGTCCGAGAGTTGCAGTACTTCATCTTTTATCTGGCTTTGTGTCATGTTATTTCTTGCATTCTCACCTTTAGTCTTGGAATGGCGAAGGTGACTAATCTTTCCTTCTCTTTGACTTCTACACCAAGTTGAGGGTTTAATTAAAGCTAGTTAGGAATAAGAGCATCTCCAACGGGGGTTGCTTATAAATAATTCTTGTGCCACATCATTGCTATATCAGCTCTGACTCACTTTATGGGTTAATTAAATTTTAACAAAGTTGTTTCTACAAGTAACTTTGCTAAAATTTAAACAACCTATAAAGTAGGCCAGAGCTGATATGGCAGTGATATAGCATAAGAAATTGCTTATAAGCAATCCCCACTGCAGATGCTCCTACACTATTAACACAAAAGTGCCAAGTTTCTGTGGGTTAATTTCCTAGCACAAGGGGAAGTTGGACTTGTGTTTGACAAATTCACCTTTTTTTGTTGTGTCCTTCGAGGAACGCAGATGAGACGATGGGAGTCTTGGGAAGCAGAAACTAGAACATTGGAATATCAGTTTCAATATGGTAAGTCTTTGATATCTCATTTCTTACAAGACTTCTCCTTGTCCTTTGCTTATTAGTCAAACAAAAATATTAAGTCATGTCATAACATAACAGTTTGAATATGTTCTACAATTCAAAGATTTGAACACTTTATAAAATCGTAATATGTTCTACAATTCAAAGATTTGAACATTTTATAAAATCGTAATTAAACTAAAATTAAGGACCCTCAATATCCTTCAACGACTAAAATAGGATCTTATTTTGAAAAATAATAATACATAGTTTCTTTTGTCTTTAAAATTTTAATAATCAACATATGATTTTCATCATTTCAATAAACATTATCTATATTAGTGAGGAGAGAGACACTATATGTCTCTATTATTTTTTATAAAAAAAACGTGATTATTGATCATTAATGAGAGATTTACATAAAGTAGAAAAAATTAAATTAAAAAAAATAGTGAAAGAGAGATAGTGAGAAAGAGTAGTTTGAAAGATATAATAAAAGTAAAACTATAAAAAAAAAATTAAAAAATTGTGTACATCAAATCAGACTATATTTTTATATATGTTATAAAATAGATTATAGATAAAACTTAATTTCAATATTTATCATTTCATTCTTTGCCTTAATTTTGGAATGGTAGATCCACGGAGGTTTCAGCTCACACGTGAGACATCATTTGGGAAGCGGCATCTTAACTATTGGAGTAACAAACCTATACTGTTTTGGCCTGTAAGTTCAATTGTTTCAAGTTCTGAAATTTTATTTTAATCTATCTTCCTCTGTCATTATTGAGTGGTATTTTTTTTTTATCTTTACCCTTTCAATTTGTCCAGGTCTGTCTTGTTAGACAATTTTATAGATCTGTCCCCAAGGTTGATTACTTCACTCTTCGACGTGGATTCATCACGGTAATGCAAATTTGTTACTATTAAACAAGATTGGGTTCATATCATACATTTTGATACGATTGTTATTGTAGCATGAGATATCTAAGTACTATTATTTTTCGTTGGGGCTATACTATTTTTCTAGGCTCATTTTGCAGAAGGAAGTAACTTTGACTTCCAAAATTTTATTAAACGGGCTTTGGAGAAAGATTTTGGAGTGGTAATGGGAATAAGGTACTAACTAGTAACTATCTATCATGACCTCAATAAAAGCGATTTAATCTTTTGTTGTCGATTGTCTTTTTCTAGTTCCAAAATTTATCAGAAATATAATTATATTTTGCAGCTGGTGGATTTGGATCTTCTCTGTACTGTACATATTCTTCAATGCAAATGGTAAGTATTGAACTATATAATTATATATGCTAAAAGAATACCCCATGATACAAATAACCTGCTCTATGACAACCAATATATAACTTGTATTTTATTTTCTCCTCTTTTCCTTCTTGCAGTATTCTACAGCCATTTCTGGTTACCGTTTAGTCCGCTAATGGTAAGAATATCTTAGTAGTGTAACCTTTTCCTTAGTCATGGTACTTTTGAGATACATATTAATATGTGATATTTTGTGTTATGTTCTTCAGGTGCTTTTGTTGGTGGGAACAAAGCTACAAGGCATTGTAACACATATGTGTTTGGATAGTGATGACAAATCCCAAATAATCAAAGGAAGTTTGCTTGTGAGGCCCAGTGACCACTTTTTCTGGTTTGGATGGCCCAATCTGCTGCTTCATCTCATTAGCTTCGTATTGTTTCAGGTTTTTCTTTACCTTACTATCATACAATTTTTTATTCTTATTCTTCCAAAACATGTGTTCATATAAACTCATAAGACTGTTTTGCATCATGCAGAATTCCTTCCAAGTAGCATTTTTCACATGGACTTCGGTATGTTCCCTATTTTCTTCACTTGGAAAAATAATAATAATAAAAGAACATAGGCAAACTTGAATTCATAAAGGAAAACTTCAAAAAAAATAATGGAGAGATGATTTATTAAATTAAAATGAAAATACTGTATAGCCTGAGCTAGAACGGTATTGTGTATACTATTGATCATTGGATGAATACTTGGTACTCACTACTTTAATTTTATTTAATCACCTTTTAGCTGTGTGACACTGCTTAAAATAAAATAGAAAAAAAAAAAACATAACAAAAACAAACAAGGGTGTGAAGAGTTTTATTTAATTGTGTTATAATATTGTTTTCTGCTGAGTACAGATCCGATTCGGGATCAGATCATGTTTTCATCGAGGAATTGAGAATATCATCATAAGGGTAGCAATGTGTGTTTCGGTACAAATCCTCTGTGGCTATGTAACACTACCTCTCTATGCTTTGGTAACTCAGGTACATTTTGGTAACTCAAGCCTTAACTAATATAACTCGTGCAGTTATTTTCGTGGGCATCATATATTTTATCTGTTACTTAACTACGATTTTTGCCATTTGATGAAAAAACATGATACTTAATTTGTTAACATCTTATTTTCTACTAATCTTTTGTTACATAACATGCAATATGTAACAGATGGGTACCTCAATGAGCAAGGATGTGTTTGCGGAGAATGTGATTAGAGGCATCCACATTTGGCGTGAGAAGGCGAAAAAGAATGTGGCTCTTAGGAATCCACATTCACAAGACTCATCTTTAGACACTTCCCTTTCGCTTGAAATTTCACTAGAGTCACCTTCTTTCAGGTTTGATGTATCCACCTCCATTTTAATGGATCGTTCATTAGATGATAATAAGCACGTGGCTGTTACGGAAGAAAATATATCGAGTGAACAACTAGGTTCATTTCAAGGATTTCATCTGCAAAACACAGGAAAACCAAGGCAATTTTGAAAAACATTTATAAGCTTTGTAGCTAGCTACTCACCATTCTTGGAGATATGTATCAATGATGAGTTAAGAGTTAAACTCATTCTTATAAAATTTTCTTATAGGCTCTATTTGGTTCAAGGGAAGGGAAAGGAGTAAAAAGTTAAAATTTTTGTTTAGTTGAGAGGAGAAAATAAAAGGGAAAAGAAAGATCTTAAAAACAAATTTATCTTTATATCCTTATAATTTTAAATTAAAAAAATATAAGTAAGAAAATTGTAAATATCATACTACAAATGTTTTAAAATTAATTCCTGTCTTCCAAATTTTTCAATATTAAAAGAGAGCTAAAATTAGGTTATGAGAAATTTTGCTCTCATCCTTTCTTAGAATTTGAATTAAAGAAGACAAATTTAAAAAAGAAAAAAATTCTCATCCCCTCCCCTTCAACCAAACATAGTGGTAAAATAAAAATTGATTTTCACTTGTATAGATTATATTAGTTATATATTGCTAATTGATTAGGTCTCCAAGAGTTAGTTTATAACATGAGTTCTGATTAATTGTGATTAAATTGTTTTACACCTTAATTGTGATGAATTTTTTTTTTTTTAGGGGAATTGTGATGAATTAAGTACTTAAGAATTTAACTATTGTCACCTCAATTATCCAGTCCAATGATTATGACAATTTCTTACAGTATTATCGCATATGTACAAATGGATAGATTGTGCAAAGACTCTTGTTGGCATGAAATTTATTTTATTAATAAGTTGTTAGTTTGAGTAATAGGGAGTTTTTTTTTTCTTTCTTTTTTATACCTTTCTTTCACTCTGTGAGCTTTCATTCCTTGTCCTTGGGCCGTTTTTGATGCAATGTCGACCCTTCGTTTCTAAGGTTGTTGGCCGTTTGCCATTTTGTCTTGCCTCCATGACCACATATATCACAACACCACCAACATCAAATCCCTTTGGATGTTATTTTCTTACTTCTTTGAGACTGCGAATTACGAAAAATCTTTCTAGATTCGACGATCGGTCCTTATTGTGTTACTATCCTAATTAAATTAGTTTTGAACAACCTTTTGAGAAGAAGTGAAGAACCTTCAGGCAAGAGGGTCGAATCGTATAGTTAGAGTTGAAAAATCACAAGTTGTGTTGGATGAATTGACGGAGACCAATTAGTGCTAAAACCATTTGGATTGACTCGAGCATAAGAAGTTATTTAATATCATTGCTATAGGTTTACTTGTAAAAAAACTTATTTATTACTAGTATTTATGAAACTTTTTTTTATCATTATTAGCTGACCAAGCCCATAACTAGCATATATATGTTTTTGAAATTCAATTGCCATATATTGTTAGCACTTAGCACCCGAAACATGGTTGGACTTCAAAATCTTATACTTTCTCCTTACTTGTTGAATTGCTATATAAATGAAAAAGACGTGAAAATATTATAGAGTCACAGGAGTGGCATTATTGGGGGAAAATGTTTAGATCGTGCTATCATATTCGCTTTCAGGGTAGTAGATATTGGGATACTTTCGTCACTGGATACGTCATCAACCTCCAATAAAATGACGTGCGTAAAATGTGCGGGATGATTTGTGTGCGTGATTGATTGGTCTATAAATATTTTAGTGATTACCCAATACCCATTGGAAAGTCAAATTTTGCGTACAAAGGAAATTTGGAATAATGTGGATATTGGATTGTGTGGCCCCTTTTCTAGATTCTTTATAAACTATGGTATACCCCAGGTTGAGTACATGGTTTTAAGTTACATTGCTTAACATGGGGCGAAAGGGATTGAATGGAGAAGATAAGGGACAGATGATGAAATAATATGCATAACTTATTTTATTTGTTTCCATGCTTTTGCTGGCCAAAGACTTGGAAAAGCAGATAAAGGTTGTCTAGAAAGAAATTGAATGAACTATGTATTCAGCAAGGACTTATCAACAATAGTGATGATGTATAGGATTATCTATTGTGCCACCTAGCTTGCATTTCTGACTCCAATAGTCAATAGACAAAAGGGTTTTCTCGGTGAAAAGTGTTATTATTGATACTTTGATGTATACATATACCGTACACTTGGAGGTTCCATCCTTAGAATGAAGTGATTTGGTTAAAACTTAAAATCACACTCCCTATCACCCATGTTAACTCTTTAAGTCTTAATAATGATCATAGATTCGTGATATTGCAACCTAATCTGTCAGCAAAATCATTCAAAACTCAAATGAAATCTCTTTTGCGAGTGCATTAATTGAAATTCTGATTTTAGGCTAATGTTCACATACATGGTTTTTTATAAATAAATAAATAAATATATGCTAAATTAATTATAAGTTGAAATAATTTTTGTATTAAATAAAATTTATATTAAAATTTTACTGCCACCATAAATTTATATTAAAAATATTAAATATAAATCACATCATATCAAAATCAATTTTAACTAAAACTAATTTTCAAAATCTAGTTTTCATCGCATCGTTATTGCAGTAACACGCGGATACAGGAGGGGAGTTCGAAAACATATCCTGGACAGAGAAGACAAACGCGTTCAGGTGTAAGATGCAAGAGAGGGCCATCATTTAGAATAACTTTTAAAAAACAATTATAAATATCTATATTTTAAAATAAAGAGATTAAAATCATAGATTAAAAAAGATTAAAATTCCGATTTAACTAATAAATTAACGAGTTATGCAGTGTATTTATAAGATAATCTTAATTATATTTTATTTACTTAAGCTAAAGAAATAACTAAATTTATAATATATATATATATATATAAAGATGATAATATGATTTGATGTAAATATTTTTTTTAGACAGTTTTATCTTTAAATTCTTAAAAAATAAAAAATAAAAATAAAAAATAAACATAAGACTTAAATCTAAAACTTTAAAATTTGAAAATCAAGCACAGTATTCTTGATTTAACAAATATTCATAATTTTTAATAAATAAAATATAGAGGTATAAAGTGTCTTAATTTCACTAATTTATACTAATATATAATGGAAATACTTCTTTTAGTAACCATGGTCTCCACATTTGATAGATAATTATATCTTTTTATTATTAAAATAATAAAAATTAATATTTTTATTAAACCTAAAATCTTGATATTTGAGAACCAACTGTAATATATCAATTAAACTAACATATATTTATTACTTTATCTCAATTTTTACTTTATCTTTAATAAAGACACAAAGTGTCTCGATTTTACTAATATATATAGAGTCCATCACTACTTTTTTGATTTTCACTATTTTTAAGCAAATTTACATTTAAATAATTATAAAGAATAACATATAATCACTCATATATAAAAAAAATGTAACTACCTATATATTTTGTTTTATATAATGTTTTTTTAGTAGAGATACAAAGTGTCTCTTCTCCTAATAATCTATATATAGAGAAATCAAATTAATTTAAGTTATTAAATTATTTCACTCAATAACTCATTATGTATATTAAATTTTAATAGTTTATATATATATATATATATATATATATATATATTTTAATAGAAATACAAAGTGTTTCTTCTCCTAATAATTTATATATATATATATAAAGAGAGAGATCAATTTAATTTAAGTGGTTAAGTTATATCATTTAATAACTCATAATGTATGTTAAATTTTAATAGTTTTATATAATACTTTTTTAATAGGGATACAAAGTGTCTCTTCCCTTAATAATCTCTCTCTCTCTATATATATAGAGAGAGAAAGAGAGATATCAAATTAGTTTAAGTGGTTAAGTTACTTCACTCAATAACTATATGTTGAATTTTAATAATTCAACCGTTAAATTATAAGATTTTAATGCAAATATCAAGTTTACAAATTTTTAAAAATTTTGAAAACTATTTGATAATTCGTTTTACTAATTCAAATTGATAAATAATCATAAAAATATTTTATACATTAATTTGAATCTATATAATGAAGTATCACATAATTTTTAAATTCTTTAAAAATTCATAAATTTAATTTATATATTAAAAAAATTTAATTTAACGGCTAGATCATTCAATTTTAACATACACTATGTATATTAAGTAGAATAACTATACTAAAAATTATTCTTAAAGTAATTTAAAAAAAAATATTTGATACTTCATTTTATTAACTTGATGAATAATCATAAAACTATTTTTATATTGATTTGAATTAATGAAATAGAATATCAAATAATTTTTAATTTTTTTAAAAAATTATAAACTTTATCTATATATTAAATTTTTTTAATTTAATAATTAAATTATTAAAAAAACGTAAAACATAAATTATTAAATATAATAAATCTATACAAATTTACTTTTAATATATATATATATATAAGGAGTCAACGATGGTGTTGTCATAGTAGGGTGTGTAACATGCACAATGTAATAGTAGAACAGCCATCTACTTTAGACTAAATACATATTTGACGTCATTCTATTGTTATTTCTCTTTCGGTGGGCGCGGGTTCTTCTTATTCTCTGCTTTCATTATTTTTTATATAGTTTTATAAATTTTGTTTATTAAAGTTTTTATATTCAATAATATTTTAATATATATATATATATATATCTATTTTTAATTCTTATAATTTTCACAAAATTTATATCTTAGTCTATATAGTAATAAATAATAAAGACTAAAAGAAAAGAAAATAATATTCATAAGACAAAAAATTGAATTTTTAAATATAGGGACTAAATTTTTTTTTATGAAGTTACAGAAATTAAAAAGATAAATAAGCATTTGTTTAAGAACATCTTTCAGTCAAAAATTAAAAAATAATCTCTTAAAATATGAATAAATTAATCTCTCACCAAATATTTTTTTCATACACAAATATTAAATCTTTACTTATACTTGAAAACATAGTTATTTGTCAACTCACTGTACTATATCATATTGGTGTAAGGAAAGGCAACTTTATGCACGAGTCAGATGGACAATCGTCCAAAACTCCTTTTTTAGAGAGGCATGAAAAATAATATTTATTATATGTATTAAAAATAAAATTTACATAATTTAATTATATGTAAAAATTATTATAAAAATAATTAATTGTGAGCAATTAATAAATTGATATATAATGTTTTTGTTTTGCAACAAAAATCTATTCATAAATTTGAAAAACTTCACCGTACAGTTTTAAGAAATAAATAAAAAAAATATTAATAAAAAAGTGAGATATATTATTAACTTTTTTTTATTTTTTTTTACACAAGTCTTCCTAAATGTTAGCAATTAAAGTCATTTATAAAGATTACCTTATGTCTAATTTTTTTATTCTATCTTTATTCTTTTATCTTATTTATCGTTGTAATCTTTTGTGTGATATATTTACTTAGATTCTGCCGTATTGTAATTTGTGCCGTGATTTCTTTTGTTGCTGCTCTAATGGTCCTTGTTGCCTCCAACAAAAAATTGTCACGCCGATACTAAAAAGTAAAAACCACCGAGGAAATGACAACTTTGATAATAAAGCAAAGTCAATCTTACTATAATTTGATTCTAAACCTATATTATCAGTCCATAAACGAAAACATTAATGCACATTGGTTGGGACAACGCGAAAATATAGAGAGAAGAAGGAAGATGCCTAAATTTTGTTTGTTTAATAATTTATATTTTACATTAAATTTTAATAATTTAATTATTTAAATTATAAATTATTAATATATAGATCAATTTAATAAATTTTTAAAAATTAAAAATTATTTGATACTTTATTTCATTAATTTAAATTAATAAATAATTATAAAAATATTTTATATATTAATTTAAATTAATCAAATGTAATATTAAATAGTTTTTAAACTTAAATTTTTTTTATAAAATAGATGATATCTTAAATATCTCCCATTGAGAAACTTGAATTGGTTTCCATTAAAATATTTTTAATAAGATTTTTCTCCACACAATTTTCAAGTAACGATAAAGGTTCCATAACTCTTGAACCACCAAACAAAATCCCAAGTTGCAAGAAAACGTGACCACAAAATCCCTAAATAAAATATTTTCACATATGCATAAAGTATTTTATATTAAAAAATGTTAATGGAACAACGTGTTACTACCCAATAAAATATTTTCACATATGCATAAAGTACTTTATATTAAAAAACATTAATGGAAGAACATGTTACTACCCAACAAAATATTTATATAATTTCAATTATTATATGACTTAATTAATATAATCACATGTTTATTCTGTATTTGGTTTTAGTTTGTAGAGGTATTCAAATGAAAACTTCGTAAAATATTTTTTTTAGTTAATTATCTATACACTACGAATGTAAAATTTTTTATATTATTTACACTGATAATCAATTAAATCTTTAAATTATTTTATTTTATTTTTATTTTATTAAATAAACAACTGACATGATATTATTAAAAGATATGATCAGTTATTGTTTTGGTATTGGAGACTACCGCCATACCAAGCTAAAAGAACTTGACAACAGTTTTGACCTAGAACATTCGATGAGAGTCATCTCCTTCTTAGACCTAATCATTGTTATATATAATGGTGTAGCGTTATAAACATGAATCGCACACTCCTCTTTATGATCCCATAAATCACGCCCCATTATGGACTCGTAACTCCCGATATTTATTACCATTCCCACAGATCATGAAATCTTATTGATTGTCTGAGTAAGCAAGTGAATCTTCCCATATTTGAGTCCCTATTATGAGTTTGGCATTTTGCCGATGTGCCTTGGGTCGGCCAATAAGAAATCACTACAGTACAGTTATCAATATAAAAAAAAATTATACCCACAGTATATAATCTTTTTTAACAAAACATATCATATCATGTTTGTAAGGCTGTATAAATGTTATGTTAGCATGTGCAGTAGATATATATGAGGTACAGCTACAGCAGCAACTAACACTCATAATGCAGATGGTGGAATTTAAAGTAGAGTGTTGGTTAATTTGGTCAAGTACATTGTATTTTAAGCTCATGGGAAAAGAGGTAGCTAGGAAAACTATGGTAGCATTATTGAAGTCCAAAGGACAGTGACATATGGCTGCTTAGTTAATGGTGACCCCATCATAGGTGGGGTGTTAAAATTCATATAGGTTCCATTAATGTTTGGTGAATGCCAAATTAATGTTACCGTCAAGCGTGTGACTCCATTTTTTATTTGAATTAATAGAATAAAGAAACTTAAGGAAAACGTGTAGCGAAGGTGAACCAGCCACGCCAGTTTTCGAAAAACGACAGCTCCAGAACATGTGGACGGCGATGATAAACTGTCGTTCCGACAACCACGTGGCCAGGCCAGCGAATGGAATTCGTGCAGCTGGATAACGACGTCATCACAACGTTGTCGTTTTGCTGCACCGTCCTTTGCTCACTGTGTGAGAGTAGAACAAGACTTGTCACTCGTGGAGACCTGTGCCTCTGAGCTGGTGCCAAGTGGAGCGTTTTTTATGCATATTCACCCACTTTTTTTCTCAAAAAATATTTTAGTAATTGTTGCCAGAAAAACCAAGTCTTATGGTCAAATTGAGTTAAACATGACATTGCCACCGTAAAAACGGATCCACTCAATCTATTTTGGTCTCATCCATTTTAGTCCCTCTTTTTTTAGTGTATTTATTGAGTTTGTTTAAATTTTTTAGTCGGTCTGACCCATTATAGTTCGATTCATCAACCCTGATTTTTTTTAAAAATTTAATTTAGAATAAATTTTAATCTAAAATAATCTTTAATATAAAAAAAAATTATAGAAGTAAATATCATGCACACAATATTAACAAACCCAGCAAAAAATCAATTAATAATTGGGAAATGGACAATGTTTTTAGTTTATTTTATTTTTAATTAAAAATGTTAAATAATTAAAACTAAAAAGTTAATTTTATCAACACTTGAGACATTTTTACTGGGATATGAGGTTTTTTCTCCTTTCACCATTATACAAAAATCACTATCAAGTAAGTTAATCCAAGACCTAAAT
Source organism: Cajanus cajan (assembly GCF_000230855.2). Lineage (NCBI taxonomy): Eukaryota > Viridiplantae > Streptophyta > Magnoliopsida > Fabales > Fabaceae > Cajanus > Cajanus cajan. The sequence continues at coordinate 87,038,827 of NC_138517.1, forward strand.
TTGCTCGAGGCAAATTGTAATTTGGAACCATGAGTTCTTTCAATGATGTGAAATGCAATTTACACCGACAATAAAGGTCAGAGAAAAAAAAATGACAAATCAATCTTTACATTTATCATTTAACAGTAAAAATATTAGTGATACATTACGTACTCACTACAACAAAATTTATTTTTATCGATAATTATTTATCGAAAATAAATTAATTATCTTTATTTTATTATTTAATAAAAGTATTAGTGATTAATATATAATGGTCACTAAAAATATATTTAGATCACACCAAAATTTATTATTAGCGACAATTATTTATTAAGAAAAACTTTAGTCCCACATCGACTAGAAATAAAATAATTAAAGAGTATATAAATGAATAATAACTCTCACCTTACAAGTTTGTTATGTAGGATTGAGTTAGACCTTATTATTCTAAATTAGTATGAGATTACTCACTATTATCAAACTCAATAATCATTAAACTTAAGAGGGTCGACTATTGATAAGAAAATAATTATATATATATATATAATTAGAAGATAACCTTCATCTTAAAGTTCCACATCAACTAGAAATAAGATAATTAAAAAGAATATATAAGTAGAAAGACAACTCTCATCTTACAAGTCCCACATCAACTGGAGATAAAGTAATTATTTATTTGTACTCATCTTACAAGTCCCACATCGACTAGAAAGTAAAAAATGTCACAAAAAGATATACACTTTTTTCGACCATTATAAGGGTTTTTACCAGCATTTTGAATAATTGCCGCTAAATGCTTTAGCGACACTGCATACAATGGCTAATGTGAAAATGCCGGTAAAAGATCTTGTAACAATTTTTATTGCCACAAAAAATTATATTAAATGCCACTAAAAGTATATTTTGTTGTAGTGACTCTAATGTGACATGATAAGGACATGTTATACTATTAAAATAAAATGATTGTCCAATGATAAAGGTAAATAATGAAAAGTAAAAATAGGTTATGATATCTCCTCCTTCAAACACAGTAAATTTTCAACAAACAATCAATTTTTTGTAACTTTACTTTGCAATGAAATAATAATGATAATAATAATAATAAAATATAGTGATTGAATAATGGGAAGAGAAAACTAAGAGTTTACAATGGTAATGGTGAATGAAAGTTTTTAATTTATTTTTTTATTGATATAACTATATTTTTTTTGTAATTTGATATTTTAATTTATTTTATTTTAATCTTATAAAATTAATTTATGGTGAACTATGTAATCGATTATGCACATGTGAACACTACCAAAATGAAGGTAACTTTATAATTGACTAAGCGTTTGTTCCTTAGTTTCTCGCAAATTCGTTGTCTTTAATGTGTAAGATTAATGACATAAATTCCACCCATACCAAAAACTATTTTCAATACTATGTATGATCATTATGTGTATGTTGTGATGTCATTTGGGATGACCAATGCCCCTGCAGTATTTATGAATTACATAAATAGGATTTTTCGACCATTCTTAGATAAACTTATGGTGGTGTTCATTAATGACATCCTTATTTGTTCAAATTCTCCGGAAAGAGCATGGAGAACACTTGAGGTTGGTGTTGGAGGTGTTGAAAGAGAAAAATAATTATATGCAAAGTTTCCAAAGTGTGAATTTTGGTTAGAAAAGGTGAAGTTTTTGGGATATGTTATTTTAGCAAATGAGATTGTAATGGATCTGACTATGGTGGAGTCGATATTACAATAGGAATGTCTAAGGATTGTCACAAACATTAGGAGTTTTGTGGGTTTAGCATGTTACTATAGGAGGTTCATTAATTAGGGATTTTCCAAGATAGTAATGCTCCTAGTCCAATTGATTATAAAGGATCGATCTTTCATTTGGATGGATGCATGTGAACAGAGTTTTGAGAAGTTAAATAAGAGGTTGACTACTTATTCCATGTCGTTGCTGCCTGATCCCAATGAGTCATTTGATGTATATTGTGATGCTTCTCGTCAAGAATTAAGGTGTGTGTTGATGCAAAATATAAGAGTAGTTACCTATGCTTCAAGGCGGTTAACTCGAGAGAAATTACCCCACTCGTGACTTGAAGTTGACAACTATTGTTTTTGCCTTGAAGAGTGAATACACTTTTTGTATGGTGTTAGATTCAATATCGTCAGTGATCATAAGAGTTTAAAGTACTTGTGTTAATCAGAAGGAGTTGAACATAAGACAGAAATGATGGATGAAATTTATGAAGAATTATGATTTTCAGTTGATGTATCACCCATGGGAAGCCAATGTAGTGACAAATGCTCTAAGTAAGAAATTCATCCATATGTCTGCCATGATGATGAAGGAATTAGAGTTGGTGGAAAAGTTTAAAGACATGAATTTGTGTGTGCAATTGGCTCAAAATCACAATAGTTGTGGGATGACCACCATAACTAATAAGTTATTAAAACAAGTTGGGTTGAAATAATTACAAGATCCTAAGTTAATGAAGATTTTTAGGTTGTTAGGTACAAAAAAGACAATTGATTTTGAGCTGAGAAGAGATGAGATTTTGAGATATAAAATATTAAATTTATCTATCTCAAGATTAAATCTAATAAAATTCTTTGAAATCTTATAAATTCTTAAAATATAAATCTATATTAAAATTCACATTATAACTTTTTGATTAAAAGAGTCTCTTAAAAAAAATTCATAAATTATCACATTCTTACAAAATCCTTTAAAAAAAAAAAGAAGTCATTAAGTTTCTATAAATTTTTTTAAAATTTATAAAACTTTTATGTGTTAATTTTTTTTTTTATATATAAAATTTCAACCTTATACACTTCTAAAATCAATGACATCTATGTTGCTTTTGTAGGAAAGTTAGCTAGGTGGCGTCTTAAAAAAAAAAAAAAGAAACGAAATAAGGTCAGTGAATTGGCACGGGACAAGAGAAGACATGGAGATAGAGCATCTAAGGAAGAATTGGTCCCTTTAAGATATCAAAATTATGGTAATTTAACACATCTCAATCGTTGGATTTGTAATAATAGATCAAATTGTGATACGTGTACAAAATATATTTTAATTTAAATGCACACGTGTCACAATCTGATCTACTATTACAAATCCAATGATTTAAATGTGTAAAGTTACTCTAACTTTCCCCCTCGGGATCTATTTCCGGAAGAATTTGATAATGGGTGTAACTTCCAGGAATGTGTTGACCGCGTGAGTGACGCAACACCACGTCAGCCACAACAGAGGTGACGTAGCCTTGCGTAACTGCCGTTGACGTTACAGTCCTCACTCCATTTTCTTATATTCCCCTCTCTACCCTCCGCTCATCCTCCCTCCCTCTCTGTATCTCTCTCTTCTTTCTCTCTCCACCATGCACCAAGCCATTCCCTACCGCACCTGCACGCGCCACCTCCCACACGCCGCCGCCCTCACGGATTCCAATGGCGTCGATCCCGCCACCGTCGCCGCAATGGTTTCCGAGAACGCGGTCATGATCATCGGGAGGCGCGGCTGCTGCATGTGCCACGTCGTCAAGAGGTTGTTACAGGGCCTGGGAGTTAACCCTCCCGTCTACGAGGTCCACGAGGACCACGAAACCGCCGTCGCTCGCCACCTGTCCGTTTCCGACGCCGAAACTCTGCAGTTTCCGGCCGTGTTCCTCGCCGGAAAGTTTTTCGGAGGGTTGGAGAGAGTTATGGCTACTCATATCTCAGGTGAATTGGTTCCCATCTTGAAGGACGCTGGTGCCTTGTGGCTCTGATCCACTCTTAGTTTACCTCTTTTTTTTTTTTTTTTTTTTTTATGTCCTTTTTTAACCTAATTTCTGCGTCTCTTAGCTGCCTCTGCCTCAGACAAACTTCCTTCTCTGGAACACATATTTTGTACATTATATTAATATAATATTTCTCTTTCACTTAATTAGTAACTTCACATTGGATCTCAACAATCTTTCGCAAAAACCATTTCTCATTATGATTCGTTTGACCTAAGTCTTCTCTTTCTCCATTCATTAATGAATAATTGTGATGTGATCAAAAGCCAGACCAAATCCACCACATAATATATTATCAACATATATAGAAAAATGACTTTTGTATTGTGACTTTAATATTTTGATTTTGGTATTTTTATTTAATTAATAATTCCTGTGAAATTAGTTCTAATTTTACTTGTTGAGTGGGATATATATTGCATTATGTTTAGAATTAGTTGATGAGAAGAAGAAGTTGATATTGGATCTGAGGAATCATTTGGAGAACGATGTTCTAATAATGTTTGGGAAACGTCTTTTCTCAATTAATGGATTGGTGAGTTTCACGTTATAGTTGTTAGAAACTGACATGAGAGACCAAGTCAAGCATGCCCACAATTACATAAGATCCCTCCTTTTTATTTTTATTTTTTTAACCGCTGTTCGATTAACAATAGTTAATTACCAAAGTACGAACAATTTTTTTCTTAAAGAAACAACTAAGAAAATTGATATATAAAGTAGAAAAGGAAATGTCAATTACTTGACTGTACAAGGTAAGTTTTAGGGTATGATGACACGTGTGCACTGCCAAGTACTCCTCGCTTTTGATTCTTTGAATCCATGACGTATATATAGAGCTTGCTGCATTTTTTTTAATTCAGATTTTGTATTTAAATACTTGTATATTACCTTACATTTTGTTTTTCGTGGAACTGCCACTTTTTAATGTGGTAAAAGATATAAATAACGAGAAAACAGAAATCAGAAATAAGCCCATTTCAATATTAGTTTTTGTAACAAGGCCCATTTCAGTCTTACAACTTATTTGCTCAAAAATCAAATCTTACAACTTCTTCGGTAAAATAATCATTAAAAAAACATTTCTAACATATAAATATCTAATCAAAATTGAATAGCTATATATATATATATATATGTATATATGTATATATATAAACAATTATTTCTTAAAAGTAATAATTTTTATGATAATCTTTAAATTTGCTTCTGTATTTTTTTAAGGGTAAAAATTAATTACAATATTATTTTATACCAAAATGACTTCTATTTTTAAATTCTTAAAAAAAGCTGACCCATGAAGACTTTGATAAACCGACGAGCACACATGTCAATTAATAATGGATAGTTTCAGCTTAAAAAAAATAACTATTTCTTAAAAATATTAATATTTTTTTTTGTTTTTATTTAAATAAGTCAACTTAATAACTCTGACAGATTTTTTTTAAATGCCTTAAAGCATGATATAAGCATTAAAACAATAATCTTTTTAATTAATTAAATAGGTTTTAATAAAAGTTTTCACCTTAATTATTTAAAAAAAAACTGACCTACTCTTAACTAAGTTTGATGTAGGTTAGGACACATGCTCCTATTGAGTGGTCTATTAATCTATTTCTACCTATATTAATAAAATGCTGGCCACTTCTAATCAATAATACAATTATCTATAAAAAAAAGTTAGCAAATTTACCTCTAATTCACTCTATTATATTTGTCTCTCCAAATCTTTCTTACTTCTTAAATAACGACCTTATAATTTTAATATTTTTAATATTTTTTTAAAAAACATAGAGACATAGTGTATTTTTTACACTACTGAAAATAAATGAAACATACTAATAAAAAAAAATAAGTAAAACTTTTGGAAGTATTTGAAGTAGGGATGTTTATAGGTTAAGATGATTTGTATTTGAGTGAAAATCCAATTCAAATTAATAAATTTTATAATTTTTTTTGTCTAACTCAAACTAAATTAATTTGATACTAAGGATATTCAATGAATTTTCTTAAAAATATTAAATTAAAAAATAATTTTTTTTGAAATAATAGATTTTTTAACATTAACTAAATTTATATATTATAAAAAATTAACGAAATTGATATATTTGTAATATAGTTCCTCTTAATTTCTTTTCTTAATCTACTTAAAGATTTCAAATGTATTATAGTAAGTGAAAATAATATTTAATATATTGTAATATAGTTTCTCTTATTTTTTTTTAAAATTTTTGAAAAAAATGAAATAAATCTATATATTGTAACATAAAAATGTCTACAAAATAATTAAAATAATACATACATATTAATTATTAATTAAATAAAAATAAAAAATTATTAATTAATTAATTAAATTTAAAATTTAAATATATAAAATTAATATCCAAATTAATTAACATCGAATTTAATTGATTTAATTTAAATTATATTATAAAAAAATCAAAACCAATTTAAATTCTTTCCATAAACACCCGAATTTGAAGTGACTATTAAATAAATAGTATAAGGTTAGTCTGAAGTCTGAACTATGTTAAGAGGAAATGACGGAGAGGTCCTGACGGGGGTAACGCCTTAAACGGCAGCGTGAGAAGAATTAGAGGGTGAAGACGGTTATTTCAAAGTTTCCCTCCCCCAGTTTAAACGTCTATCTCGTTTCCCCATTCCCCGGTTTTCATTTTTCATTTTCCAACACAACACAGAGACCATAAGAAGTTGAAGATGATCAAGTTTTTCAATCGAGGAAGGGACACTGCCGCCGATGCCTCGCCGCCGGTCACGCCTTCTTCGTCGCCGCTCACCGGCCCCGCGAGGCCAATTCGTCTTGTCTATTGCGACGACAAGGGAAGGTTTCGCATGGACCCCGAAGCCGTCGCCACGCTCCAGCTCGTCAAGGAACCCGTCGGCATCGTCTCTGTGTGCGGCCGCGCTCGCCAGGGGAAGAGCTTCATTCTCAATCAGGTCTTTTTTCAATTCAAGTCAATGCATGCTTCTTCATTTCGTGTTTAGGGTTTAATAGCTTGTACTTTATAGCCATTGTTCATTAGGATTGTGGAAGAGTGTTCCGTGCTGTTAGAGGCACGTAATAAGTTTATTCGATAGGGTTTAACTCATGGATAGTGATTCGCCGCCAAAATTATAGGTTAATCGTTTATTTTTGTTACTCGTAGTCGATGATTTGATTGAGGAGCGTTTTGTAGATTGTTATTGCCTAACGCTACAGCCTATTGTGGCGTGGAAGAGAAAAAGTTGTGAAGAGTTTCTTCATGTCACTTAAATTCTTTGACATTGAAGTTAAAGTGGAGAAGAGTGATGGCTTTTGTACATTGGGTTTGGAGACTATGCTGCTATCCTGTTACTATCGTGGACGGTAGGACCAAGGCAAGGAACATCTCGTTAAACCATTTTAATGTTGCGTTTTTGGATGTCCAAGAGAAGATAAGGTTGGTTTGAGGCCAACCCATTCTGACAAGGAATTTCATGACGGGCTGACCTTTTTTAAGGTTACCTGGGAGCATCTTTTAGGTGCTGGTAAAATGGTCATGGACGGCTTGTTTGATCCAAAAATGATTCTTCATAAATAACTTCCTGTGCGATGTTTGAGGACATGTTTTGTGCTAAGAAACTATATGTCCCTGAGAATGTTGGATTATCTAGTGTTGTATTTGATTTAGCAAAAGCTTCCTATCTTGATTAAGAATTTACTTCATTATAATAATTATCTTAAAGGATGACCACAGGACTGCATTTCATTGGACTGCAATATTGTAGCTATAACATATTAAAAGCTCAAGGGCTGTTTGTTTCTGGGCGGAGGGTAAGATTAATGTTATCCTGCCCTTGAAGAGGAGAGATTACTTTAGAGTTGGTTGCTTTTCTCTGTAGTCAATATTATGCAAAAGTGCAGGAAGAAGCTTGAGTAAACTTAGCAATATCCTAATCATTACAGACAGATTAAAAATAAAAATAATATTAATATGATATTAGTTTAATTGCCTAACCCATAGTAGTCAATCCCATATAATGGCGTGGAGTGGCTGCCCTCAAAACTTCTGTAGCAGGTAGTGGGATGACTGCTATAATAGATTCATTCTAATTTGTATATTTGCTGAAAAATACAGAAAAAATACATAAAATTAAAAACATGTTCATAATTAGTGATTAAAACTTAAGTTGGCAGAGCAAGGTTTGTTTGCAGAACATAGGCTAGGGCAAAGTGACGAGAAAAGGAGAGAGATGAACAAAAGGGGTCAAACTATTAAGGTGAACAAGCTTATGAATTTGACCCTAAAACGCTATGAAATGACACTGGTTTTAGGGGCTAAAATAAACTTTGACCCGTTACTTACATAGTGCCTGCAACAGATGTAATTAACATTAGCTACAAATTTGGCTGTGAAAGGTGCTGTTCCAGCCTCAATGGCCAGGCGCAATGTGTTGAAGGTTGCAGGGGGCTGCACCCCGACAACATGATAATGTCATTATTGCATGCGATTAATCATGTTGCATTGATCTATCTGTTGGTTGAAGTCTTGCTGGAATAGGCTTGGCTTAGTCTGGAAAAGGGTGCAACTAATCTAACGGAGTAACTATATGGTTTGTTAGAATATAATGTTATTCTTTCTTAGATTGGTTGGATGAAATGAGAAAATCATTGACTGAAGCACTTTCTGATCAAAGAAAGATCTAACTTTTATTTTTAACTTCATAGCTTCTAGGGCCTATTTTAGATTTCTATAGATGCATTTATAAATCTTTATACAGTGTGTAGGTTGTTATGGTGATTTAATTGTTTGCTAATATCCCATCTGCACAGTCAATCTTATGCTTGTATTAGATGAATACATTTTCTGAATGAATCAATGCCTGTCTATCTTGTTTGTGTTATATTTCATTTATTTGCACAGAAGATAACACATTTTTATTTTTATCATTTTAAGGTGGAGTAGCCTTTTCTGTGGATATTTGTTCTGGTGCAATACATATATTTCTCTAAGATTCTGAGTGGCTGAAATGTCATTAGAAGTCAGAACAAATTAAATAATTTTAGTAATTTCATCTTTAACTTTTGTGGTCAAAAGAATACTGCCTTGTAAAATTGTTATGTCATAGTTTGTAGTAGGATGAATCAGGTGTTACTTGATGCGTGAATTACCTTTTAGCGTTCTAAACACTAAATCTCTCTCAGATATAGTATTTGACTATTTGTAACATTGCCTTGTCAATATTGGCGGTCTTTATTTTTTTTTTTTGTTTTTGTAATTTTTATGTTCTTTATGTCCATCAAGCATTTTCTGGTTAGTCAATTTTTTTTATATAAGATGTAAATACTTTGCCTCTTCAGAAAATGTTATTGCTTGTTTTACATCAATAAGAAATATGACTTTTCTTCTGGCATTGCTTCCTCCTCTGCCGTTGGATACGTCTTTATTAGAGTGAAACATGATGAAAAAAGTAGCTGGTAACAGAGAGAAAGTGTGAGAAAGTAGGATAAAATATAGGAGAGAATTTGATAATGATAATAAGTGTTCGATCTTATTTATATGAAATGATGTCTATACAATGTTCTTATTTATAAATTTGAGAGATTAACTTGTTCTATCACACAATTTGACAGGTCAGTTACACTTGGCACACCAACTGGCTTCTAACTAACTGACCATATAGTCATATACTAAGGGTTGGTTTGGATGAAATTTTCCACAAGCACTTTTAGAAGAAAATAAGAAAAATGAATTTAGTTTCTCCAAAAACTAAATTAGCTTATACATAAGTTAAAAAAAATATTCTGCAGAAATATGAGAAAATTTCTACAAGTTAGCTTATCCATAAGATAATTTTAGCTTTTGGAGAATATAATTTGATTTTTTTCTCCTAGAAGTGTTTTTAGAAAAGTTTATCTAAATAAACTCTAATTGCAAGCTGTCACGAGATTCAGTCTCATTTGAGTGACTACTTTGTGCACTGATTACACCAACTGTCTTGTGATAAAACGAATAGACTTTGTTCTCATTACCCTGACCCTCACATTGCAGCTTTTAGGGAGGACTGGTGGATTTCAAGTAGCGTCAACACATCGACCATGTACGAAAGGGCTATGGTTGTGGAGTGCACCACTGAAGAGGACTGCCCTTGATGGAACAGAGTACAATCTCCTGCTATTAGACAGTGAAGGAATAGATGCTTATGATCAAACGGTTAGTTTGGGTTCTCTAAGTAATGGACATATGCTTTCTTCTATTTTATGTCTGTTTGGTCTTCTAATAACTTCAGAATTTGAATATTGATGCTAACTATCGGAGTAATACCATAGTACTTTTTGTATTTAGTTTCTTGCGTATATGTAGGTAGCGTATTTCCAACTGGCAACTGTTGTATTGATGTCCTCTCTCTTTTTTTCCTCAATGTACAGGGAACATACAGCACCCAGATCTTCTCATTGGCTGTCCTTTTGTCTAGCATGTTCATTTATAATCAGGTTGGGGCAGCTTATGGAAGTATATGTATGCATAATTGAGTGTGCTTTTACTTCTATATATCTTTTGGTTTTGACTGTTTAGTGATCAGTTTGTGGGGTCCATCACTGAGCATACAAATTTATTTCCTCTTCTCTCTTGCCTAGATGGGTGGTATAGATGAGGCTGCCCTGGATCGACTTTCTCTTGTCACTCAGATGACAAAGCACATTCGTGTTAGAGCATCTGGAGGAAGGACTTCTGCAGCTGAACTGGGACAGTTTTCCCCTATTTTTGTTTGGCTTCTAAGAGTATGATGTTTAGAAATCTTTTTTCACTGTTCCATTCCATCACATATTTTGGGAAACTTGAAATTCTTATTTGTCTATCTTAGCTTACTTCCGTTGTCTAGTTTCAGTCTTTGCCTTATTTGTCTTTCCTTTTGCTGGCAGGACTTCTATTTGGACCTAGTAGAAGATAACAGAAGAATAACACCCCGTGACTACCTGGAAATTGCTTTGAGGCCTGTCCAAGGGAGTGGAAGAGATATAGCTGCTAAAAATGAGGTACCTTTCTACTTCCTATTTTAGTTATTTATTTATTCATAGAAACTCAATTATTATTGATTCACAAAGCTTATGTATCTGATCATGATCCTTAATTGGAATTTCTTTACTTGATATGAAATGAAATTGATAGAGACAAGCAAAGTAAATGAACAATTTTATTGAATGCCTGAGAATAGGAGAAAGAGTTTTCCTCTAAGATTTTCCCCTTCACAAAGGGTTCCCCCTTTCTTCCAGCCTTTCTAATTCTATGAATGAAATGAATGCTTCAGTTGAATTTCTGGAGTGATAATGCTCTCGGCTGGACATATATTTATATACATTTCAGAATTAATTGCATTTAAGAGTAAATATAAATGGAATTCCCAAAGTACATAATAAGCACTATGCATGAATCCTAGATTTTAATGCAGCAATTCCCAATAGATAAAAGATCCATTTCCAACACCTTCCATCCTTAATATTTATTTTACTGTTCCGCTCTAATTACCTGCTTTAACTTTCCCTAATTGTTTCAACTGTCCCGAACTAACAGTTCTAAATTCTAATTGCCCCTAATTACTTTTCCTTTCCCTTCTCTTCTGTCCTAGCAACTTGAAAACCGAGTCCTAACAAATACAGACAATGCTCAGTTTTATTTTTTTGAAGTGGTGGTTGGTGTTTTCTACATCTCAAAATACATGAAATAATATGGGAAATAAAATAATCAGATAGAGATATTAGGACAAAACTTAGGGGTTGTTTTTTTAGGTTTTCTCGGTGCTATTTAATAAAAACATGTGCAACAATTATTACACATTTTATGTTTTCATTGATGAACTGTTACACTTTGTTTTCATTGGAAATAACTCCAAAAGCACATATGTCTTGTCCGTGAATTTATCAGGGAGGATTGCCCTGTCTGCTTTCTATTGCTTTGAGATTTGTGTACTCTTGTATCCTGTGGCTTATTTTATTTTGTTGTAGTGCTTGCTCTCATTATAAGTTTTTCATTATTATTTCAAAACCAAATGCATTTTGTAAGCTTTTATAGCATATGGGAAATGATGAACCTGGTTTGTTCTCTGGAGTTGCTAATTTTCTGACAATATCAATCAGTAGATTCGAGATTCCATTCGGGCTTTATTCCCAGATAGGGAATGCTTCACTCTTGTGCGGCCTTTGAACAGTGAACATGATCTACAGCGACTTGATCAGATATCGGTGGGTGACATACTAGCTACCATACCCTTGTCATTCATTTTGTTGTCTCTTTGAGTCGAAATCTTCATCTTCAATATGCAGTTGCAAAAATTACGGCCTGAATTTCGATCTGGCCTAGATGATTTGACGAAGTTTGTTTTTGAGAGAGCAAGGCCAAAACAAGTTGGGGCAACTATGATGACAGGTCCTGTGTTGATTGGTATCACTGAATCTTATCTGGATGCTCTCAATCATGGTGCCGTGCCAACAATTTCTTCTGCCTGGCAGGTCTGTATGTTGATCATTAAATCAAGATTCCAGACTGTATGTCAGAAAGGAACGTGAATAACACATCATGTCATATCATAAAATAATTCTTTAATGTTGGTTACTGATGTTTCCAATTTTGGCCATATGTGGTGTATAATGAATATATTTTCAGAAACATTAATGGTTCATACTATAATATGATTTTTAGACAGCTGATATCCTGTTGTATTTTTACCATCTTTTATTTTGTTTGAGATTGTCATTATACTTTTTAAAGTTTTGGCCCAGGGCATCCTCGTGGGTTGATGTAGTAGTTAGGCACATTGCGCTTACATGTTGTTGTGAGGATAATCTATGTGGTGGAGAACCTGTGTTCGATCTCTGCAGTGTGTAAAAATTCCTTGGGCCAATGACAGTTACAGTATTGGGAGCATGATTAGTCTCTATCTAGCTTAGTGTGCTGGGGGAACCCGTGACAGGACCAAAATATAAAAAGAAAAGCTTTGACCCAGGAATTCGAGATCGTGGTCTCTCCCACCCAGAACTAATTCTCACCAATTAAGTAGCTTCCCCTATCATTTGCTGCCTCTATTTATATCAGTCTAACTAATTTCCTATTCTAACAAAACTCTCAACTAACAAGGCTAACTAACAGGGGCCATCCTAACATGATTATTTATATAGCTTGTACATGGGACATATTTGTTATTTTCACAACAACCAGCCAAAATTTTATCTGGAAGTGGAAAGTTCTTCTGCAGTTGAAATTGAAAACCAGGAAATTTCTTCACATCAATCTATTGTGTACTGCATTCTTCTATGCCCTTCCTTTTACTGCGAATTTCTTTTTTCTTGCTTGTGAACTTATACCTGTGAGGATTCTGTATGTGCTTCTTACCAGTTACCACGTACATGAAATGGAAGTAAAATATAAGTTAAGACCAAAATGTTTCAAACATAAATTCCTTAGTTTTCGTTTGCCATTATTGTTGTTGATTTGCAGAGTGTTGAAGAAGCTGAATGTCGTAGGGCATATGATTCTGCTGCCGAACTTTATATGTCCTCTTTTGACCGCACTAAGCCACCCGAGGAAGTGAGTTATTCAAATTGAATGTTCATTATATATATATATATATATATATATATATATATATTTATCTATTTTCAAATACAATGCTTGTAGGTTGCTTTGAGGGAAGCACATGAAAAAGCTGTTCGAATTTCAATGGCAGCCTTTACTGCTAGTGCTGTAGGGGTTGGTTCAGTACGAACAAAATATGAAGGCACGCTGCAGAAATTCCTCAAAAGGGCATTTGAGGTATTGAATATTCAAAATCATTTGAATGCAATTAACTGATAAAATTTTATTTGATAGAAGTTATATGCACATAAGAGTAGATATAAAACATTTGTTTGACTTGGGTATCTCATAAACCCAACAATTTAGTCTCCAATTTTGGATAGAGACATGAGAGAACAAAATACCGAAAGAGGCAAGAACATTTCTGTAATGTACACTGAATGGCAAACAGTAAAAAAAGAGAGAATTCACCTTCCACAAGGGTTTACCTTTCAAATAGTTTCCCTTTTTCAACTAAGCTGCTCAGTTTCTCAAATGCTAACAATTCAGAATGAAACCTCTTCTACTCTCTGCTATTATTTAAGCTAAAGCCAATATTCATACAATGCTAACCACAGAATCAATTTTGACAGAATGCCTAAGTGAATATTTCTAGGAAAGGAAGACTGGAACAGAAAATAGAGAAAAAGAAAGATCAGTTCTATGGTGTAGATTGATTGTCAAACAGAAAAAAGGGAGAGAATTCTCCAAGGGTTTCCCTACAACGAAGGCTTTCCCTTTTTACAATTGAGCTACTACATGGTTCCTCAATGTTAACAATTCTGAGTGAATCCTCCTCTACACCCCTTTGTGTGCGTGTGTGGTAACAATTTTTCTCCCTTTTATTGTGGAGTGTACACTCTTGTTACTATTTGCTTATAATGTTAAAAAATTCAGTTGCCTTCTGTAGGCAGCTTATTATAGGTAATCAGGATATTTGGTCTTTACTCTCTAGTTTTGTTGATAGAATAAACTGGCTTCTCTAATTTAGAGAAGTTTTAATCTCTTTAAACTCATAAACTACTTGCGCACATCCCCTGGCAAAATTATAGTGTGCTGCAACTGCTCATCATTGGACTAATTTGAAAGGATTTAGGTCCTACTGGGATTACTTGTGTGGTTTCTGTTCCAAATAGATATTTCACATAAGGTGGATAAGGCTCTATATAGTCCTGTTTATTATTAGTCTTTTTGTTTCTATTTTAATCTGTAGAATTTGGTAGCCTAGCAGTGGCTTGGTTTTGAAGGAGAGCCTTGGGAGGGGAATTCTCTCCTTTTCTATCAATGGATCACTCAATCAGATTAGACTTGTTCTTGCTTGTATGTCTGTTCAGGGTTGTTTAGATCCTTTTCCTTCTTTCCTTATTGGGAAGCATTAAAGAATTATTAAAATGATTTTTTTTTTTTTTACCTTTGACTAACTTGTGTATAATTCTTACACTAGCTATTTTAATGGGTGTCTTATTTCCTGTTTGGGGGATTGGCTAATATTGTATGTTATGCTACTAATTTATTGGCTTTGGACAGGATTATAAGAAGAATGCATATATGGAGGCTGATCTACAATGCTCTAGTGCCATACAGTCTATGGAAAAGAGGCTGAGGGCGGCTTGTAATTCTTCCGAAGCAAAGATAGATAATGTTGCCAAGGTAATTGTTGTTTTGGTAAATGCAAAAACTTATTACTCTACTTGTATTGCTCTGTTTGTTGGTTCTTGTTTACTGAAAATCTTTTTTATTTATTTTTATTTTAATTGTAATTGGAGATATCTTGTGAACATTGTTGGAGATAACTAGGCTGCATGAAGGCTTAGTGGGAAGGTGGGATAATAATTATCTGAAATTTATTTCTGCCTATTTCCTTCCCCCTCACCTTTCTGCTGCATTCTGAAACACTAAAATGTGCTATATATGTATATGAATATGAATTGGGATATTTGTTTCTGGTTTCTAGATGAGTTTATTCCTTTGTTTTAAACATTAAGGAGCTGAAACAAGAAACAAACTTATGTCAAGTTAGAAGTCTTGTGAATAGAGAAGCAGCTGTATATGTAAAATGGGTTTTCTTTCAACTATACATAAGGTATGTGCCTGTTTAGACCAAAAAAAAGGTTCACTTATGAAGCCAGAATAAAAGTGATTATTTCTCTAAAACAAGGTGAACTAAACAAGCAACATGTCAAATGTAAATGTGCAAACATAGAAGAAACATAAGTTTTGTTTATTCTACAGGATAGCTGATAAAAGCAACTTTACAGTGTTATTTTCTTCTTAATTTGGCTGTACTTGGGACACTTGTTTTAAACAATTTTTTAACCACTGAACTTCCTCTGACTTTAGATTGAAGAAGATAATATTCAAAGACTGTTTGTGAATGAAAAGCTCGAGTGAAAATGCACTGAGTGTCGGGAGATTTATAATATAATGATTACAAACTAATAACTAATACATAATGCAATTTTCTAGAGAAGGATAATTAATTCTACCCCTACTTCCTAAGTTACAATGTACCTATGCTTCTTTAGTTAGTGGAACAATTATTATTATTATTAGGCAATTTCCAACACTCAACACTCCCTTTGTCTATGCAATATTTGTTGAGGATTTGTCTATACTTTTTTTGTTAGTGCTGCCACTGTTTTGAAGTTTGACCTCATTAATTATTATTCGCTGATCCGGTTATAGCATTAGCACCTCCTTTGCATCACTTATGTGTCCCCCAGATAGAAACCTCAAATAAAAGAAGGAAACATCTGATGATTTTATAACACCTTATCACAGAATATTGACTCAGGTTGCATTTTTATATGCTTTGCTTTGGCCCCTTAAAGTTTTTGATGCACTTTGCAATGCAACATGTGAAGTTATAATCATTAATTGCAAAATCTGTGGCCTGAGATTGTGATAACATTCATGTAGATATATGACAAAAATCATTAAGTTGTTAAAATTCACTTCTTTTATGATTGGTGGCTATAATAATTCTGCACTGTTCTCTCTAAAGTGCACTCATCACTTTATTGTCTAATTCTGTTTGCTTAGCAACTGTTGTCAACCCCCATACTACAGTATCATGCACATTGTTTAGATTTCTTCATGAAGACGATACTTTATTTTATATAAAACTTTATTGCTTCTGCTGTCCTGAAGAACACAACAGAAACAATTTAGTTAGGTGATGTCTTCATTCTTTTGGGCTATCTAAATGATGTCTTGATTCATTTAAAGTTATCAAGTTTTTCTTTAATCTGTTGTAAAATGTAAAGTAAATGTAATCATCTCTCACCTGACAGTTTGCAATTGCAATTCATGATAAGCCATCTTTTGCATGGAGATCATAAAAGGAAAAAAATGACAAAGAACTGATTTACGTTATTTATATTCTTCCTTTTTGCATAATGTAGGGTGGCTTTATTGAAATGACAAACTGACTTGATTATATATCCCTGATGCAGGTTCTTGATGCTCTTTTATGTGAATATGAAAAATCCATTCAAGGTCCAGGGAAGTGGCAAAAACTTGCTGTCTTCTTGCAACAAAGGTTTGTCAGCAAATATTGTTTTCAATTGTTTCTTTAAAATTGAATTCTAATTGTTTACTTGTTGGTGACACTAGTTTTGAAGGGCCAGTATTAGACCTGACCAAGAGACTCATAGATAAAGTTGAATCTGATACAAGTTCTCTCAATTTAAACTGTCGAGTGATTGAAGATAAGATGGCGCTACTTAATAAGCAGCTGGAAGCCAGTGAAAGTGGAAAGTATGAGTATATTAAACGCTATGAGGATGCCATCAATGATAAGATGCAGCTAACTGATGAATATATGAATCGCATAACTGATCTGCGGGCTAGCCGTTGTTCTCTGGATGAGAGATATTCTAGCTTATCAAAAGCATTGGATTCTACCAAGCAAGAATCCATGGATTGGAAAAGAAAATATGGACAAGTTTTATCACGGCAGAAATCTGAAGAAGATCAAGCTAGTTCTGAAATAGCAACTCTCAAGTCTCGTAGCAGTGCTGCTGAAGCAAGGTTGACTGCAGCAAGGGAGCAATCTCAGTCTGCTCAAGAGGAGGCTGAAGAGTGGAAGCGAAAGTATGACATTGCTGTTAGAGAAGCAAAAGCTGCCCTAGAGAAGGCAGCAATTGTACAGGAGTGCACAAACAAGCAAACACAATTTAGAGAAGATGCTTTAAGAGAAGAATTTTCTGTCACTTTGGCTGAAAAGGTAAGCTCTCTCTGATGTTCCTGCACTGCACTTTAGCAAATCTCTGGTTACCTAGCATTGCTATTTCATGAGGTTCAATGCGACACAAAGATGACTGGCATATCTAGTTTAAGCCTATTAATGTTTTATAATATGAATGGGATAGAGAATGGAGTTCTTATTTATTTCCTCGTTGATTTATACAGGAAGATAAAATAAAGGAGAGAACTGCCAAAATTGAGCATGCTGAGCAGTGTTTAACAACTTTGAAGTTGGAGTTAAAGGTAAGATTCATGCTTTCTAAGATAATTCAAGAAAACTGTTTTATAAACTCTTTTGCTTCCACTTCCACTTCCACCTTCATATGATTAGAATATTTGTCCCACCGAGTAATTCAAAGGCTCTCAGTAAGACAAGATTTGTATTATGCATGTTAATGTTTATAATGAATTATGTTTTTTATTTGATAGACCCAAAAAAATAAAATAAACTGATAGTTGGAATTAGAGTATTAGGAATTCTTAAGTGTATGAAGTGCCATGTTTGGTATTTTAACTGAATAACACTTGGTTTAAACAACGTACAACAGAGAAACATTTTTTCATACCTGAAGCCAATTTGGATACTTTTTCGATTGATATTTTTGTATTATAATATTGAACACATGTTCGCCGACCTTTTGGGTTTCAATACCATGTTTGACTCTAGAAATGTGTGCAGGCTGCTGAGTCAAAAATAAGAAAGTATGAATCAGAAATATCACCACTGAGGCTTGAAATTAAAAGGTTGACCGAGAGATTGAAAACTGAAAATGCCAGGGCTCAGTCATATGAGAAGGATGTAATGGTAATTCAACAGGATATTATCCATCTAAAGGAGAAGTTCAAATCTGAGTGCAAAAAATTTGAGGAAGTCCAAGAAAGATATGAAAATGCTGAAGAAGAAGCTGCAAGGGCTACTGAAGTAGCTGACATAGCTAGGGCTGAAGCAGAATTGGCTCAGAAGGAGAAGAGTGAGATGCAGAGGCTTGCAATGGAGAGACTGGCGCATGTTGAGAGGGCTGAGAGGAAAATTGAAAATTTGGAGAGGGAGAAAGATAATTTGGAAGATGCATTGCAAGGAGTGAGGGATTCAGAGAAAGATGCACTTCTTAGGGTTTCAACACTAGAGGAAAAGGTGGAACAGAGAGAGAAGGATATAGATTCCCTTTTGGAGAAAGATGGAACACAGAGGAGAAATAGCACACAGATTATAGATCAACTTTTGGAAACAGAACGTGAAGCATGTGCTCAGGCAAATAGCAGGGCTGATTCTCTCTCTCTCCAGTTGCAGTCTGCTCAAGCCAAAATTGATTTTCTCCATCAAGAGCTGACTAAGTTTCGACTGAATGAAACTATATTGGACAGTGAGCTAAAAACTGCCTCTCGTGGAAAGCGTTTGAGGGTAGATGATGATATAGGTGTAGATTCTGTTCAGGATATGGATTCAAGCCTTAGAATTTTAAGGGGAACCAAGAGATCTAAGAGTACATCTAATCAACTTAAGTTCACGCGTCTGGAAGATGTTGGTTCCATTGATGGTGATGAAGATAATCGTAGTCAGCAAACACTCGAGGAAGATTATAAGAAGTTTACAGTCCAGAAGCTCAAGCAAGAGCTGACAAAACATAACTACGGTGATCAGTTGCTTGAGTTGAAGACTCCAAACAAGAAAGCTATCCTTGCTCTGTACGAGAAATGTGTTCTTCAGAAGTCATAGCTGTTCTATTGAGGACTTATTACCGGAGAAACTAAGCATGTAATCACGTCCACCAATTGAGGCGTCTAACATGGGTGTTGGCCAACAAATTTCATTTATGCTATGGTGGCTGGCTAGCATCTAGACCGAAAGTGCTTTGTTAATTCGATTTTTCAGTTTTAGTGCATTATTATACTGGGCGTTTACGTGGCTGGCTAGCAATGACATCAGGTTGGCCAAAGATATGAAGGTCTGGTCTTTTATTTGTTAAATTAAAAGCTTGAGTTGGTTGTATTCAGTAGGCTTTGTATAGCTGTATTAAGCGTTTATTTGTAAGTTAACTCTTCCAACAAAGGATATTAGATTAGTTCTAAACCATATATCAAGACCAGCCTTATTGATTGTGCACCCCTTTTGTTATTGAAGAACGGATTAAAAGGAATTTGGTAAATGTTTTATAAAATACTCTAAAATCATGTGCAAATCTCATCCGGAGAATTATTTAGGCTTAATTGTATTTTCCTTCGAATTTTCACTATGTCATCAATTTTAAAACAGGACACAAAGGAAGTATTAAGTTTAATTTTATTTTGTTGTATAATTTTATAATATGACTGATACTTTTATAAATAATGTTTAAAGAAGGAAAATTGTTAACTGAATCTGTAACAGTGGAATATATTTGCAAGTAAAATAAAACTGTCATTAAAAACCTTTGAACTCGTGATTCTTCCTTATCTAACCTTTGAATTCAACCGTTCTTTGAGGTAGGTAAAACGATTTTCCTTAAATTCTACAACTGTTACGATAAAGTGTAGAAATACATTTTTCGATTCTAGGGCTAAAGAGATATAGTAAATGGATATAGTGGATATTTGAATTAAAGTTTGCAAAGATAAATTTGAATTTACTTGATTTTGCAAATTGAGTTTACAAAAGCAATCTTGATATTACTTTCAAACTAAATTAAATTTCAAGCTAAATTTAAGTGTACAAATGCATTTTAAAAGCAAATCAAACATATCATCATACTGAGTGTATGTTAAAGAGGCAAAACGTGTTATATGTAAAAGGAAAAATGGCTAGTTAAGTGGATCGGGGTCTCCTGCATTTCAATTTTGAATCTTGACCAATGAGCATGTATACTTTATTTGAATAAAAATAAAAATAAAATAAAAATTTATGGTAAAAGATGTGAGACCCGCAACTCTTCCTCCTTTTTCTCACTTTTCATTCTCCAAATTCTCTATCATTCTCTCACACCTTCTTCTTCCCTCTCTTTGCCTTGATTTCGTTTCTCTGGAACCATTAGGTGGTGGTGCTGAGTAGGGGATTTGGTTTGCTAGCTGGGTGTGTTGAGTAGGTGCTGGTCTTTCTCGGAGCCGTGCGGAGAGTTATCAAGCTTGCTTTTTTCTTCTCCATTTTCTTCCGCTTCTTCTTCCCGAAGCTCTGGGCCGTTGAACCGAGGTAAGGGAAGTTAGTATTTTGGCTGCGTTTTTGGCTGGAAAATGAGTTTAGGAACTCATTTGGCTGCTGGTGATTGATTTTGTGGTTGGCTGGGTTGCTGGAAAAATTGGGGTTTTGGGGTTTTATGGTTTTGAGTCAAAATTTGAGATTTTCTTTGATCTGTTGTTGCATGCGCATAAAGCTGGTACTTTCGAGCTCCTTGATGAAAATGTGGCACTTTGAACCGTTTGCATGTGAGTTTTCTGTGAAATTTTGCAGGTTTTGGAAATTTTTTCGAACTTGGGAGAGTTACTGATGAGTTCGCGCTGAGCGCTGTTCGTCGCGCCGGGCGCGTGACCACCAGGAGACTCTGTTTAGGCAAGCCCGCCGGGCGCAAGGCTGTGTGCGCTGGGCGAGCTTGCAAATGGGGGTCTCTGGTTGGCCCGCGCCGGGCCTGACTCGAGCTGCGCTGGGCGCGATATCAAGAGTAACATGTTTTTGGGATACTTGGATTGCGCTAGGCGCACTTTTGGACTCGCTGGGCGCGGAGGCTCCTTGAGAGTCTCTGCCAAGGGCACGCCGGGCGCAATTGTGAATTGCGCTGGGCGCGAGACCCTGATAGGTCTCTGCCTTCCTCACGCCGGGCGCGGGTTAGGCTCCGCTGGGCGCACGAGACACCTTGAGTCTCTGCCAGACAGGCGCTAGGCGCAATTTGGAATTGCGCCAGGCGCGGGAGAGCCTTGGTGCTCTCTGGTTGAGTCGCGCTGGGCGCAACCTCGAGTGCGCCGGGCGCGCAAGGAAAATGATGATCTATAGGACATTGACTGTTGAGTTGTGCCGAAATTGTTAATCAATGATGTGATATGCTGAACCAAGCGAATTTTATGAATATGTTGTGATGATTAGGGGATTAAGCGGAGATAAATATGTTAGTTGTATTAGAGGTGTATTGTTGAGCTGGAATCAATGGGTTAATAAGAGAAATTATATGGTATAGTGGCATTATAGACCGTTGGGCTGAATTGTAGAAAGTAATAATTTTGTTGAATTGCTGTGCTGTGCTGTGCTGTACTGTGCTGAGATATGCTGGGTTGGGTGATATTATAGCCGCTAAGTCGGTGCTGTTGTTAGCCACACATGTGGTGCTGATTCTAACCGCTAAGGCGGTGCTGTTGTTGCCGCTAAGTCGGTGCCGTTATAGCCACTAGAGTGGTGTTGTTGTTGCCGCTTGCGGTGCCGTTATAGCCACTAGAGTGGTGCTGTTGTTGTTGCTAAGCAGTGCTGATATTGCCGCATTGCGGTGCTGATATTGTTGAGTGGTATAAGCTGTACAAGTGTGCTGATAACTGTATCTGTTGTTATTTATATTGCCAATTATATAATTGTATGATGAATTTTAATTTCACTAGCTTACCCTTCTGCTGTTTTCCATGTTTTTGGACTGCGATGATCATACTATGTATGGGAGCAGGGCAGGAATAGAGGTGCGTCTGGTGGTGAGGTTGGTGGACCTTGCAGCTGTTTTGCTTGGCGATGTGTTGTTCTGCTTGTGGCTACGTGGGATAGTAGCATTTGGTTGTATTTTTCTTTAGTACACTTTAACTCTAGTCAGATTGGAACCTTGTATATCTATATATTCTAGATCCTATATTCATATACTTGTTCTATCTGTCTGGTGTTTCTAGTGTGCTATGTCGGGCGTAGTGACCAATCGGGTCGTTACACTTTAGTGGTATCAGAGCAGTTCGAGTCTAGTGGACACTCTTTGGGGGTGGTCCCTTTAGGCTTTTTGCTGTGTTAGCTCTGTGCTGTGTTGTTTTGCTGTGATGTCTGCTGTGCTGAAAAATTCTGTGCTGAAATTGTTGTGGTGATTTGTTGTGCTGTTGATTTTGTGTGGATTAGTTATTGTTTACTAAAGATGTTGTTACCTTTGTAGAAGATGACTAGGACAAATGAGCAGATAGCCCGTGCCCTAGAGATGTTGGCCATGGCTATGCAACAGCAAAATGCCTATTTTGCTAGGATGGAGGCTGAGAGAGCTGCAGCTGGTGCAGCAAGACCTGCAGGGTCACAGGAGAGCCGGGATCTTGCTGAGTTCCGGAAGTGTAATCCTCCACAGTTTGCAGGAGATGCGGATCCAGAAGTGGCTGACCGCTGGATCCGTGAATTAGAGAAGATCTTTACAGTACTGGGATGTCCTCCAGAGAGGAGGTTAGCATACGCTGTATACATGCTTGTTGGGGAGGCTGAGCATTGGTGGAGAGGCACCTATCAGATGCTTGCTGCTAGGGGAGTTACAGTTGATTGGGAGTGCTTCCGGACAGTGTTTATGGAGAAGTTCTTCCCGGAAAGCGTGAGGCATGCCAAGGAGGTAGAGTTTATGCGATTGCATCAGGGTGGGATGACAGTATCAGAGTATGCGATAAAATTCGAGCACCTAGCCCGTTTTTATTCGCAGGGTATGCCTGAGGCTTGGAAATGCAGGAAATTTGCAGATGGATTGAAATATGAGCTGAAGAGGATGGTGGTGCCTATGGCCATCACGGAGTTCCCAGCCTTAGTGGAGAAGGCGAAGGTAGTTGAGCAGTTGGAAGGTGGCAACCGTGCGGTGAGGACTATTGGGGGACCATCTGGGTCCAAGAAGGGTGAGAGTCAGAGGAAACCATATGACAGGCCCCAACCACAGCAAGGGGGTTCTGTTTCTAGGCGATCTTCCAGTGCTGCTAGTGGAGGTAGACAGAGTGGAGGTGCTACTCTGAGATGTTTTAGGTGTGCTGGGCCCCACTTTATCAGGGACTGTCCGCACACGGAGAGCCGTTGCTTCAGATGTCATCAGATGGGCCACGAATCGGCAAATTGTCCTACGAGGGATAGACCAGAGAGGAGCACTCAGAGGAGTAATGTACAGAGGGCTGATACTCAGAGGAGTAGTGCTCAGAGAGCTGATACACAGAGGGGTGACAGACCTACTACTGCTGGTAGGGTATTTGCTTTGACGGGTGCTGAGGCTTCGACTTCTTCTGATCTTGTGAAGGGGAAGGGCAAGGCCGCTGGTAAGGATGTGATGATTCTATTTGACTCTGGTGCTACGCATTCATTTATATCATATGCATGTGCTGCTTTGTTGGGTGTGCCTGTGTGTGAGTTGGGGTTGAGACTACTTGTGTCGACGCCCGCCTCTACTTCTGTGATTGCTTCTGAATTGTGCGTGGGTTGTCCAGTTGTGGTGAATGAGAAGAAGTACAAGGTGAACTTGATTTGTTTACCTTTGGTGGATATTGACATAATCTTAGGGATGGATTGGTTGTCTGCCAATCGCATCCTTATAGACTGTGCCAATAGGCGGTTAATCTTCCCTCAAGAGGAGGATGAGCTGTTGATCTCAGCTGTTCAAGCTGAGTCCTTGCTGAGGGATGGGGCAGAGTGCTGTCTTCTGTTTGCTACCACGAGTGTGGAGACCGAGAGGATCTTAGCTGGTATCGATGTGGTGAGGGAGTATGCCGAGGTGTTCCCTGACGAGGTGCCTGGGTTGCCTCCTGTTAGGGAGATGGAGTTCAGCATTGACCTGGTTCCAAGTGCGGGACCAGTGTCAGTAGCTCCCTATAGGATGGCTCCTGCTGAGCTGGCTGAGCTGAAAGGTCAGTTGGAGGACTTATTGGAAAAGCAGTTGGTGCGACCGAGTGTTTCGCCGTGGGGTGCCCCTGTGTTGTTGGTAAAGAAGAAGGATGGGGGTAGTCGACTGTGTGTTGATTACCGGCAGTTAAACAAATTGACCATTAAGAACAAATATCCACTTCCCCGGATAGATGACTTAATGGATCAACTGAGGGGCGCGTCGGTGTTTTCTAAGATTGACTTGAGGTCAGGATATCACCAGATTAGGGTGAAAGAGGGTGACATACCGAAGACTGCTTTCAGGACTAGGTATGGTCACTATGAATATGTTGTGATGCCGTTCGGTGTGACCAACGCCCCCGCAGTGTTCATGGACTACATGAACAGGATCTTCCGGCCGTTCTTGGATAAATTCGTGGTAGTGTTTATTGATGATATCTTAATCTATTCAAGGACCCCGGAGGAACATGGAGAGCACTTGAGGACAGTGTTGGAGATTTTGAAAGCGAAGCAATTGTATGCTAAGCTTTCAAAATGTGAGTTCTGGTTGGATGAGGTGAAGTTCTTGGGCCACGTGATTTCAGCTGAGGGGATTGCTGTTGATCCGGCTAAGGTGGAGTCGGTATTGCAGTGGGAGCGCCCGAGGACTGTCACGGATATACGGAGCTTTGTGGGCTTAGCAGGTTACTATCGGAGGTTCATTGAAGGGTTCTCTAGGATAGTAGCGCCTCTGACCCAGTTGACGAGGAAGGAGCAGCCGTTTATTTGGACAGATGCTTGTGAGCGGAGCTTTGAGGAGTTGAAGAGAAGGTTGACTACTTCTCCTGTGTTGGTGTTACCGGATTCTGGTGAGCCTTTTGACGTGTACTGTGATGCTTCTCATCAGGGTCTGGGGTGTGTGCTGATGCAAAACGGGAGAGTGGTGGCATATGCTTCAAGGCAACTGAAGATTCATGAGAGGAACTACCCCACTCATGACTTAGAGTTAGCAGCTGTGGTGTTTGCCTTGAAAATTTGGAGGCATTATTTATATGGTGCTCGGTTCAACGTTTTTAGTGATCACAAGAGTCTGAAGTACTTATTTGATCAGAAAGAGCTGAACATGAGGCAGAGGCGGTGGATGGAGTTTCTGAAGGATTATGATTTTCAATTGATGTATCATCCGGGCAAGGCCAATGTGGTGGCAGATGCACTAAGTAGGAAATCCCTCCACATGTCGAGCATGATGGTGAGGGAGCTGGAGCTGGTTGAGAAGTTCAGAGATTTGAATCTCTGTGTGAAGTTAGCTCAGGATCACATTAGTTGTGGGGCAGTTACCATAACTAATGAGTTCTTGAGGCAGGTTGGACTCAAGCAGTTGCAGGATGAGGAATTGGTGAGACTTCTTGGTTTATTGGGCACCGAGAAAGCTGCTGGTTTTGAGCTGGGAGAAGATGGGATCTTGAGGTTTAGGGGCAGGATTTGCCTACCTCAGGATGCTGAGCTGAAGAGAGCTGTGCTGGAGGAGGGCCACAAAAGTAGACTTAGCATACACCCAGGTATGACTAAGATGTACCACGACCTCAAGAAGACTTTCTGGTGGTCTGGTATGAAGAGGGAGATAGCTGAGTATGTGGCGGCCTGTTTGACCTGTCAGAAGGCAAAGGTTGAGCATCAGAAGCCGAGTGGGTTAATACAACTGATGGAAATTCCAGAATGGAAGTGGGATAGCATTACTATGGATTTCATTGTGGGGTTGCCTAGGTCCGCTAGGAATAGTGATGCTATCTGGGTAATTGTTGATCGGTTGACCAAGTGTGCGCATTTCTTGCCTGTCAACATGAAGTGGTCCTTGGAGAAGCTGACACAGTTGTATGTGAGGGAGATAGTACGGTTGCACGGGGTGCCTTCCAGTATTATTTCCGACCGAGATCCGAGGTTCACTTCCAGATTCTGGCAGAGTCTACACCAAGCTTTAGGCACAAAGCTGAAGCTGAGTTCTGCTTATCATCCGCAGACGGATGGTCAGTCGGAGAGGACAATCCAGTCCTTGGAGGATCTGCTGAGGGCTTGTATGTTAGATCACTTGGGTAGTTGGGAGGAAGTATTACCGCTTGTGGAGTTTACTTACAACAACAGTTTCCATGCTAGTATTGGGATGGCGCCGTTTGAAGCTTTATATGGCAGGAGATGCAGGACTCCTCTGTGCTGGTATCAGGATGGTGAGTCAGTGGTTGTGGGACCGGAGTTGATCCTACAGACTACTGAGAAGGTGAAGATGATTCAGGAGAAAATGAGGACTGCCCAGAGTAGGCAGAAATCATATGCTGACAAAAGGCGTAAGCCTTTGGAGTTTGCTGAGGGGGAACATGTGTTTCTGAAGGTGACTCCGACTTCTGGTGTGGGTAGAGCGCTGAAGGCTCGGAAGTTAACACCAAGATTCGTGGGTCCCTATCAGATAATACAGCGTGTGGGTCCGGTTGCTTATCGGTTGGCTTTGCCACCGTCTCTTTCAAACCTACACGATGTATTTCATGTGTCCCAACTGAGGAAGTATGTGCATGATCCGAGTCATGTGGTGGAGCTGGATGATGTACAAGTGAAGCCGAACCTGAATTTTGAGAAGTTGCCAGTAGCTGTGGTGGATCATAAGCTGAAGGAGCTGAGGGGCAAGTCCATTGCTCTGGTGAAAGTATTGTGGGATGCAGCTACTGGTGAGGCTACTTGGGAGGTTGAGCAGCAGTGCAGGGAGCGATATCCGTTTCTTTTCCCAAGTACGTCTGTTTTCGGGGACGAAAACTCTTGTTTTTGGGGAGATTGTGAGACCCGCAACTCTTCCTCCTTTTTCTCACTTTTCATTCTCCAAATTCTCTATCATTCTCTCACACCTTCTTCTTCCCTCTCTTTGCCTTGATTTCGTTTCTCTGGAACCATTAGGTGGTGGTGCTGAGTAGGGGATTTGGTTTGCTAGCTGGGTGTGTTGAGTAGGTGCTGGTCTTTCTCGGAGCCGTGCGGAGAGTTATCAAGCTTGCTTTTTTCTTCTCCATTTTCTTCCGCTTCTTCTTCCCGAAGCTCTGGGCCGTTGAACCGAGGTAAGGGAAGTTAGTATTTTGGCTGCGTTTTTGGCTGGAAAATGAGTTTAGGAACTCATTTGGCTGCTGGTGATTGATTTTGTGGTTGGCTGGGTTGCTGGAAAAATTGGGGTTTGGGGGTTTTATGGTTTTGAGTCAAAATTTGAGATTTTCTTTGATCTGTTGTTGCATGCGCATAAAGCTGGTACTTTCGAGCTCCTTGATGAAAATGTGGCACTTTGAACCGTTTGCATGTGAGTTTTCTGTGAAATTTTGCAGGTTTTGGAAATTTTTTCGAACTTGGGAGAGTTACTGATGAGTTCGCGCTGAGCGCTGTTCGTCGCGCCGGGCGCGTGACCACCAGGAGACTCTGTTTAGGCAAGCCCGCCGGGCGCAAGGCTGTGTGCGCTGGGCGAGCTTGCAAATGGGGGTCACTGGTTGGCCCACGCCGGGCCTGACTCGAGCTGCGCTGGGCGCGATATCAAGAGTAACATGTTTTTGGGATACTTGGATTGCGCTAGGCGCACTTTTGGACTCGCTGGGCGCGGAGGCTCCTTGGGAGTCTCTGCCAAGGGCACGCCGGGCGCAATTGTGAATTGCGCTGGGCGCGAGACCGTGATAGGTTTCTGCCTTCCCCACGCCGGGCGCGGGTTAGGCTCCGCTGGGCGCACGAGACACCTTGAGTCTCTGCCAGACAGGCGCTAGGCGCAATTTGGAATTGCGCCAGGCGCGGGAGAGCCTTGGTGCTCTCGGGTTGAGTCGCGCTGGGCGCAACCTCGAGTGCGCCAGGCGCGCAAGGAAAATGATGATCTATAGGACATTGACTGTTGAGTTGTGCCGAAATTGTTAATCAATGATGTGATATGCTGAACCAAGCGAATTTTATGAATATGTTGTGATGATTAGGGGATTAAGCGGAGATAAATATGTTAGTTGTATTAGAGGTGTATTGTTGAGCTGGAATCAATGGGTTAATAAGAGAAATTATATGGTATAGCGGCATTATAGACCGTTGGGCTGAATTGTAGAAAGTAATAATTTTGTTGAATTGCTGTGCTGTGCTGTGCTGTACTGTGCTGAGATATGCTGGGTTGGGTGATATTATAGCCGCTAAGTCGGTGCTGTTGTTAGCCACACATGTGGTGCTGATTCTAACCGCTAAGGCGGTGCTGTTGTTGCCGCTAAGTCGGTGCCGTTATAGCCACTAGAGTGGTGCTGTTGTTGCCGCTTGCGGTGCCGTTATAGCCACTAGAGTGGTGCTGTTGTTGCTGCTAAGCAGTGCTGATATTGCCGCATTGCGGTGCTGATATTGTTGAGTGGTATAAGCTGTACAAGTGTGCTGATAACTGTATCTGTTGTTATTTATATTGCCAATTATATAATTGTATGATGAATTTTAATTTCACTAGCTTACCCTTCTGCTGTTTTCCATGTTTTTGGACTGCGATAATCATACTATGTATGGGAGCAGGGCAGGAATAGAGGTGCGTCTGGTGGTGAGGTTGGTGGACCTTGCAGCTGTTTTGCTTGGCGATGTGTTGTTCTGCTTGTGGCTACGTGGGATAGTAGCATTTGGTTGTATTTTTCTTTAGTACACTTTAACTCTAGTCAGATTGGAACCTTGTATATCTATATATTCTAGATCCTATATTCATATACTTGTTCTATCTGTCTGGTGTTTCTAGTGTGCTATGTCGAGCGTAGTGACCAGTCGGGTCGTTACGGAACAGCAGCCGGTACTGTTTTAACTCAACGGCAGATGATCCTTATCCCTAGTTAAGTAAGCTCTTGTTTTTAATCTGTACAAATTGAACTCATGCCAAAAATGTCAACATCCTTGACTTTTAATCGCATGTCTACGTGACCAACATATACCATATCATGAAAGTGGAAATATCTAAATCACAAATCGACTAGAAATTAAGTGTAAAGAAAGGACTTCTAAGGTGAGGTTGTCCCCCTTATAATCTTTCCACCTATATATCCATAGTTGAAACTTACGTAAGTTTGTTTCGATCAACCTTTTCCACTCTTTCAATATAAAAACTCTTTCCTTTATGTGTTTGCATGGCAATTGTTTGGATCATGCTACAATGGAGGAAGGATTTTGATGAATACCTGTTTAATGTTTATATTGAAAGACTGGGAAAAGTTGAGAGAAGTTTTAAAATCAAGTTTCCTGCTTGCACTATTGCTGCCAAGAGACACAAGCGCACCACCATCTTCCATTACCCCCACACTCTTTGCCCAATCTTTATTTATTATAAAATGCTGGGCCTGAATTTAGGTTGTTCAAGTCTTTTCTTGATCCCAAAACGACTTCCAAGATTCATCTTCTTGGAAACCAAAAATTCTTTGAAATAATACCAGTGAGTTGCCTGCAATTGTGCAGATCTCAGAGGTTGCCTTAGACCTGATAAAGGGCCTGCAAAAACCCTCAAATATTAAAGATAATGCTATCCTATATCTGAACTCCTCATTTATATACTCATGGAGTTTAATAATATTTGCCTTGAGGAGATGTATTCAAAAAATATCTATCTCGTTTATTCTAAAGTGTTATCAAAATCGTATCAATAATCAATTCGATCAAAACAATGAGTCAGTAAATCATTAAATGAAGCAGTGATTATTGAACCATATAAATTAGTATATTATTAAATATTTAATTTTATATTAACTGTATATAAATATTATTTTTGTCACGCATATATCAATTAATGCATTTTACAACAGTCTATTAATTAGGATATTAATATATCAAATGATTTACGATAACAAATATGTTTAACTCTCCTGTCGTAGAATTTGTCTTAGGTAGATTCATAATTCACCTTTTAATATTTTCCACACTATTTTTATATGTTGTTTCATGGTTTCTTCACAGCAAGCAACTCATTGGACAATATCACAAAGAGAACAATTGGAGAGAATCTAGCCAAATAATAATATTAAGAAAAAGAACCGTACGTAACAAGTTTGATTCTTTTCCATCATAGGCGAATGCTAGATGAGGAAGTCTTAACTCAGTTGAAAGCATGCATAGTGTATCTACTATTAATATTACAATTACCACCAACATTGTTAGGTTTCATACATGTTTACAACTTATAGTCAACTTACTTTTCATAAATAAAAATAGACAACTAATGACAGTCCATAATGAGAAATTTTCAGGATCTAATTATTCTCTTTAGACTGGAGCAATAGCTAGGACGTGCTTTTGATAAGTTTGTTGGATAAACATTCAAATTACGAAAGAGAAATTACATTTGCATAATAAATAGATAAATTTATGAGTAAATATAGTTTATATGTATACTTAGTAATTTTTTTTTATAAAAATGTTAAATCTTCTGAATTTGAAATCCGAAAAATCCTCGAATGTTTAAAATTTTTAAAAAATCAAATGTGTAACTTGACCAACTTAAATCTTGTGTTCGGAGAAAATTTCGAACAATTCAGAATATATAGCATTACTCTTTTTTTATATATCATTTAATAACAAGCTGTCCTATATGTTAATTTTTATAATAATTAACTTAAAATTATACCAACATTAAACTAAAAAGTATTGCGTAAGTTCATTGATTACGTGATATAATTCATTAAGAAAAAGTTTTGAACTTGTGGATTGAAATTATATATTTTACCCTTTATGTTGTTTGTACTTAATTTATATATTAGTTCTAGACGTACGTAGGGGATATGATCTATGAAGTACGCGCTTTCCAAATTTTTTTATTCAAAGTTTCACATTTTCTTTTTCTTTTCGCGCAAGCTATTGGTACAACGGTACTTGACCTTAGTCAATAAGTTAGTGGATAATGATTATGTTATATGATATTAACAGGATCATATCTCAACTAGTTGCTTGGGGAGAAAGAAAGAAAAATGCTCTTATGTAGACCATTCAATGCGTGTAGTCCTGGTAATAACATTAGAATTTAATTAGGACATATGTACTCAAAATATAAAGATATTTTTTATATTAATTTTTATCTAATTACTTATTATATATCATATAGATTTTATAATAATTATTTTAAATTTTATACATAAAATAATTTTTGATCAGTCAATAGTATAATTTTTTAATATTGATTATAAATGAAAATTAAATCTGTAACCTCATCTGAGTAAGTTGAAAAATATAATAATAAAAAATACAAATAATAAGAAATTTTACACTTTTATTTAAAATTATTTGACCTATTGTTACATAAAAGATGATTAAAAGTATGATATCATACCTAGTCAAGGAAAATAAATGTTTTATTTGTAAAAATAAAATTATTTTTGTATATATATATATATATATATATATATATATATATATATATATATATATATATATATGTGTGTGTGTGTGTGTGAACAAGTGCAAAATATAATGCAATGCGCACACATAATTAATCAATTAGATAAATAGTCGAACTCCTTATATATAGCTCTTTAAATTTGAAATGTGGAAGAATTTGAAATACAAAGTGTAATCAATTTTTTTTGTTGTTGAGGTATTTAATTAAATTAGACAATGGAGGTAAGAAAACATTTTTTTTTGGATAGTTTATATAGTAGCCGCTCTTGAATTTTTTTTTTTTAAAAAGCCTTAATTATT
Organism: Cajanus cajan; assembly: GCF_000230855.2. NCBI lineage: Eukaryota > Viridiplantae > Streptophyta > Magnoliopsida > Fabales > Fabaceae > Cajanus > Cajanus cajan. The sequence continues at coordinate 87,070,861 of NC_138517.1, forward strand.
TCAAGAATGATATTTAATCGTGAAAGAAATAATGAAAATCTACTATTTCTAGATTCATAATATTATCATTATTATGTACTCATAAAAAAATATTATCATTATTAAGTTAGGCTTGATAGATTTATTTTTGATAAATTTTAAATTTAGGAGGAGGGGATGGTTTGATGAAAATATATTCTTGTTTCAATTTGTCATTATTGGAAACCTATTGTTTAAGAATATATATATATATATATATATATATATATATATATATATATGACTCGTAATTAGTTTAATATAGTTGATTTATCTAAATAAATGATATGTATGTAATATTTTATCTTTATAATATATAAATTTAATAATATAAAAACAGTACAACAGTGATTTGTGAAGAAAAGAGAAAAGAGTACATACGCACAGGTAAAGAGACTCGATACTCAAAAAAGTAAGAGAGAATAAAAAGCCTTCTATAATAAACATGGAATATAAGTAAGAACGAATCTACAACCTGCATGTTATTTTCCAATCAACCTTTAAAAGTAAAAGAAGGTTCTATATATTGTATAAACGACCAAAGGAAAATATACTAAAGGGGACAAACTTCCCAATAAAGTTGCTGAGATGTATGTATGTATAATTAATATAATAACGAAACATCTCAGCAATTTATTCAGGATTGAGAGGGGGCGATGAAACGAAAAGTTCAATTCTAGACAAATATATATTGACATAGTATGATTAGTGGTCAATAAACATCAACAATAACCCTACTACTATTGTAACATTTATATATATAAATTCATTTTACGAATACACATATACACTAAAATCAAACACTAGTACAAAAGACCCTTTTTACGTCGGTTATTTAGGGGTTTTTACGTCAGGGAAACGTCCGACGTAGAAGCGGGAGACGTAAAATTTACGTCGGGGGTCAAAAACCGACGTAAATTTACGTCGGACATACCCAGGTCCGACGTAAAAAATCGTAAAAATTTTTAAAAAAAAAAAGAAAAATGAATGCAGCAGAACGGCCCGTTCTGCTTGGAGAACGGCCCGTTCTCCTTGCAGAACGGGGCATTCTGTTTGGAGAACGGCCCATACTGCTTGGAGAACGGGCCGTTCTCCTTGCAGAACGGTCCGTTCTGCTTCCCAGAAATCGCTTTTCTTCTGCGTTTTCCTCCCAGAAATCGCTTTTCTTCCCAGAATCGCTTCTCTTCTCTGTTCTCCTCAGGCTTGGCTTCAGCCACTGGTTGTTCCTACTCAAAATATATAAAGAAACACACATAATAAGTTCAAAATACACATTTAGTCGTATGAACGCAAACTGCTTGTTTTTGTCGTATGAACGGAGACTGAATGATAGAAAAAAATCACACCTTACACAACGAAGAGGAAGAGGAAGAGGAAGAGGAAGAGGAGTAGGAGGCGGAGGGATTTACACAACGAAGAGGAAGAGGGTTTACAGAGAAAAAAATGAAAAGTGAATGCGCGCGGTGTGCCTCGCGCTCTCTTATTCAAATTTGCGTCTTTTTTACGTCGGACCTGGTAGGGTGCGACGTAAATTGGACTTTTTACGTCGCACCTGGGAAGGTGCGACGTAGATTGGACTTTTTACGTCGGACCTTACCAGGTGCGACGTAAAAAAGTTCGCAAAAATTACAAAAATGCCACCGCATTTTTTTTACGTCGGATTTTCGTATTTCCGACGTAAAAGGGGTGACGTAATATACTTATTTTCTACTAGTGAAAATCAAACCACATACAGCAAATATACCTTGCTTTTGTGTCTCAACTTCAACCAGGGTCAATTATGGAAAAGTCCACCACATCGTATATATCTTAAGCCAACTTATTTTTCCAACCATTGGAATTACTTCATTCTAATCCCACATATAATTAAATACTGTCATGCAATTAGTAATGGAAACAATATGAAAGACATCTAACTAAATCATTGTCAATGCATGCTGCTAGATCTACCTAGAAACTCTTCCCAGTGTTACTTTCCAATCTTGCTTTGTTTGCATCCATTGCTAGGCGAATTGAATAAGTCCCATCAACTTGAACAACCGAGCTTGGAATAATTAGTTGTGGGGAGTTTTCCCTATTATTATGACTCACATGAACATGATCATAATTTATGTAAGGAGCATTGTAGCAGTCCACAAGAGATGCAGTTTTAGGTATTGTATTGTGGCCGTGGCTACTTCCATCATTCAAAATTTTTTCGTACGGATCCTTTATGATAATGGAACCACCACTTTGTCTTGGTTGTGTCTGGTAGAAGACCTTTGAAACAACTAATTCTCCATCTTTCTCTTCTTCACTACTGCCAAGATGGTATTGATGCATCACCCAATTGGTCTTCTCAGGCTTCTTTTGCCTGCCATAGTTGGTGTAGAGGACTAGTATTTTTTTAAAACCTTTTACTACTGCACCACCAGCTAAGACTGCTCTAGTTTTGCCCGTTTTGTGCCATCTTGTTTCGCTTCCTTCGTCATCAGTGTGAACCTTTCTTCTCTTCCTTGTTCCTGTTGTGTATGCTTTTGAAGGCCTGTGAAAGAAGTGGCGGATCTGTCCATCTTTGCTAACTCCTGCATTGTTTCATAGAACAATTTCTCACATACTGAGCAATGGTAAAATAAGTATTCGTAGTTGTTGATGAGATAAACATCAACTGTTAGTGTTCTAGTACATTCATGATTTGCTATATTAAAATGAATCATTAGTTTTTCCTTTGCTATATTAAAATACTGATTCATAATTAAAATGAATCATTAGTTTTTCCAACACTGAAGTTACGTACTGTATTATCTAAAGAGTTCCGAGGAGCTACATGCATAATAAAAGGAGATGAATTATATAAAAATTAAGAAAGCATTATATTGATGAATGTTACTGAGAAAAATAATGGATAGACATCCATAGTCGACTTGACACCTAGAGTGATAAAGAGAGAAGTATATATAGATATCATAGATGATATGATGTAATATAAATTTAGAGATGAAGAAAATTAATGAGTGTCAATAAGATATGTTTAAACTAATTAATAAGGTGTTGATGCATTATTCTTCTATTTCGGATTCAAATATAAGGTTAATGAAGTACGTGATAAAGATAAGTTAAAATAGGGAAAAAAAGAATTATTTTAGCCAAATCTGTACTAATTTCTTTCACATGTAAAATGTTATCATATACATACACATATATAGAGGGAAAGGGAGAGAAAGTCAGGATTTGTTAACATCGGTGTAAATCTAAAAATTTATACAAAATCTTACATATTTAATATCTTTTTATATAATATTAATTTAAGTGATCCGGTAGTTGAATTATGTGATATTATATTCTAAATTATGCATATCAAATTTCTCACAATTTTAATTTTCCTAAATATATTATCCAAAAAATATATATTTACATATATTTTAAATATCATATTATACATTAAAATAAAATAATGTGATGAACTATTAAATAATTTTAAAATTATATAAAATTTAATATACATAATCTTGAATATTGTATTACACAATTCGATGATTAGATCGACTAATTTTACATTATACAAAAGGTTATTAAATATGTAAGATTTGATATAAATTTTTAAATTTAATCCTAAAGTTAACAAATCCCGACTCATACACACACACATATATATATATATATATATATATATATATATATATATATATATATTATACATATTTTATTTTGGGAGTGTATTGGGTGAAAGAAAGAAGATTAAAAAAATAGAGAAAAAATAATAATATATGTAACAGAAAAGAAAATTAGGGGAAAATACGGTGGAAGAAAAAAAAGGGTGGTGTGTTTATAAGAGTTGTATCCAGAATCCAGTAAAAAAAATGAGAAAGCTGCCAGTAAGAGTACTAACAAGGCAGCAACCTCATATTTTGTGTTGATACAATTCGCTGACAACAGTCAACAACTCTCTATTTGGTGTCATGTTGAAATATGACATAAAAAAATGCATTTCGAAAAATTAATTAAGGGCTGACATTTACATTTCTCTTGCTACATGGCTAATGTAAGATAGGATGCCACTTTTGAGTTTGGTAGTCATTGCCAACTCTAGCACTTTCTTGCAAAATACTTGAACAAATTGGTTGTGTATTTTACAAGAGGTGCATGCGTGCTCCTCTTTGCTTCTTTCTTTCAACTTATCTTCTAATAAGATTGACACATTCAAGGACTCTAGAAAGGAAAGTTTTCTTTGCTACGTTTCAATTGCAAGAACAACGAATCAAGAAAGGCATCATTGTTTAGACTGGTCAACTTTTTTATTTCAAGGTTTCCGTTTGTTTTTATCCCCATCTTTCACATACCATAATTTCTAATCCATTTTGAAATCTTTTGTCTCTCTAAACATAAGAAGAATGTTTACATATAAAGGCCATTTAAAACCAAAAACATTAATTTTTGAGATCTCATTTTAAATAGAGTGCATAAAATATGTTCCGGTGTCATTTTCAACCGCCTTATGATTAGAGATCCTTTTCAAAGAAAAAAAATAAATCATTTCCATTGCTAAAACAATTAATTTCATGCATGCGGTATCGTGCACATCAAGACGTGTCTCCCAGTTAATGAGAATTTCAATGATAAGTATATCGCATGCAATATATATTAATCTAATTAAAAAACTAATTAAGCTATGCTAATTAGACAAAAAATAATTAAAGTAAAAAGAAAGCACCTGGTAGCTTTTCTGGGTGTGTGTAACAAATCCCATTCTCCCCTTCAAGCGTTGGTATGAATTCATCAATAAGGGGATGAAGCTTGCATGCATCAGACTTCACTTTTGCCTCCAAATGTTCTAGTATTTCTTGGTCATTCGGATCAAACTTCACTCCAGCTGGTAACCCCGGCAAGTCATGAATTCCACCCTTATAAACAGTTCATCACACACAACACAAACTAATTAAAGGTTGGTGCATAAACGTACATAAGCAACTAATTAATAGATAAAAGCACAAAATATTTGAGGGTATTAGAAACCTTAATTTATATAGTACCTGATCTTTGAAATCAATGTTATGGGCGCACGAGGGGCATGTTATGGTTCGAATTTCTTCGGTGAGTTTTATGGGAGCATCATCAGTGTTAGGAGTAACAGTCATAGTTGGCGTGATTGATTCAAAGCCCCTCTCCTCATCAGAGTCATTGCACCATGTCATCTTTTTGTGTTAGTTAATCTCCTATATGCACATGCACATATATCTCAAAACAAAACCCTTTTTTCTTCCAAACCCTCTTACTAAAAAAATAAATAAATAAAATCGGAAAATAGAGATGAAAAGGGTGAAGAAAGGTAAAGCAAGTGGCTTGTGTTTTTTGGGACTCGTTTATATATTCTGAATCATATCACCTTCTAGTTGCTGAAAGATCTAGAGAATTTAATCATGCATACCAGGTTTATTAATTTGCACTTTTCCTTCTTCTTCTTCTTCTTCTGTGTGTGTTCTCTATGCTATGATTCAATGATTGAAATCGCAAATTAGTTGGCTCTTGTTCACAAAGAGAGAGAGAGAGAGAGGATATATATATATTATAAAAGAAAGGTTAGAAATAAAGTTTGGGTCTAGATATATAAGAAGGGTAGCTTGGAGCATACGTTTTGCTATGCTTTCGTATATACGCTTGTACCACGGAATAAGTGCGGCCTAGTTAGGGAGACTTTTTTTCTCCGTGGGTAAGGTTAAAATAATTAATTGAACTTTACCTAATTAAGCAATTAAAAAGGGTATCGCTATTATACATAAAATATCAAAACTTTTCTTAGCATAATTAAAATTAATGTTCGTTGGAGTTAAAAAGATGGGAGAGAGGTGGTGGCAAGAGTGGAAACGGGGCAACCTGATTCTTCTTCTAAGTTCTAAGGACGTTTCACCACTCTAGAGGGAGTTCATTAGCTGCAGTGTCAAATTTGAGTGCTGTGAAAGATATGTAAATAGTTCATACACATCAAGACATCTACATACGAACCAACCGATCAAGAATGTAACATGATCAGGGATACGTTTACCATTTAACTTTCCTATAAAATCAATTCAACTTCTCGTGTAAGTTAATCCTACTCTATCAACAATTTATTTTATTTTTTTTCTTTTATAAGTATATATTCAAAAGTCTTTCAAACAAGAACAAACATATTCGCCGACTAACAAAAGATTCACGTAGATTTCATATCTAGTCAGTCTCTCTCTTTCCCCTTTTAATTCCCTTCACATTCATACCAATCAGCAAACAAAGATTCCACGTATATTTTCTGCCGAGAACAACGAAAATGTTTTCAAAATTTCACAACAACATGTTACGATATTCAAACGATTTTGTTAAACGTATTGTCTTAAGGGTGATAATTAAAAGAATAAAGAATTCTTTAACAAAACGTTTAATATTATTAATGTATTTTTATAGAGTAATTGCAGCCATTTTGCTAAATAGAGGACTGAAATCGAAGTGATTTTATTTCATGTGTTTCCACTTAGTGTCTCGTGTGCAGATATGCAACCACAAAGCCTTATTGAATTAGAATCCGTTGCCTTGAATGCTAGATTATTACATACTTTTCAACGTGTTATTGCTGTAGTCACGAATGTTAGCATGATTTTATTATAATTTTCGTTAAATATAACATTTTTTAAATGCATTTAAATGATTAATCTCTAATAACAAATATTTTTCTATATACATAAATTAAGAATTGAACTCATCATTATATATTTAAAAGATACAACCATTATTACCAACTAAACTACACTTTTTATAGTCTTAAGAAATACGATTACTTATCAAATTATATATAAGAGATAAAGAATTCGATGGGATGAAATTTTCTAAAAATACTTTTAGGAAAAAAGTAAGAAGAGAAAATGAAATATATTTCTTTATAAATAAAAAAACTAATTTATGCATAAATTTATTTATAATATTTTAGATAATTTGGATAAGAGTGTTTCTCTCTCTATTCGATGGGATGAAGAAGTGACAGGTCACGTTGGAGGGATGCTTTTGTGAAGTATAAATTGATTTGGAATGTTAGATGTTGAGTTCAAAGTATGAAGAATAGACGCGAACACAGAGTAACATAATTAAGATTTTCCACGTGGCATTCGCCGACACGTCTTTATTGTGAGCTTCTCTAAGAAGCGACGCAACAAGAAGGAAGCTTAGGCATTAAGCTTCTTTCTTTTATTTTTTGTTTCTCATGTTTTCCGCCGAATTAGATCGGGAACCAGTCACTACCAATCATTTCAGATTTTTATTACTCATTGGGTTTATTAAGATTTTGTTTTAGATTAATTTAATTTAACAATAAATAAATAAAATTTTATTAAAAATTTATTCTTCTCAAGAATCAAATAAATAAATAAATAAAACTTACTTAAAAATTATTCTTATCGATAATTTAATTTAATTTTTGTCAAAATAATTGTTTCTTGGTGGGGTTAGATTAAGTGTGACAAATATAAAATTTAAATTAATTAAATTTAATTAAATTGGATTACATAAATTTACTAAAAATAATATAATTCTTCTGATTATACTTAAGTTATTGAGTTCACATATATTTTTAATGTTCAAAAGAAAATATTTTAAAAATTACATATAGAACAAGTATTTTAACAAGTTATGTTTCTTGTTCCCTTAAAATATTTATAAAAAAAAAATAAAAGTTTAGATTTACATAATAGTTAATTATCAATTTTTAAAATTCTTAATATTTAATCTGAAATCTTAGTTGGTTAGAACAAATAAATTTAATCAATTAATGTTACCATTGTGGGACAATCCTTAAAATGCCTTCAAGGTGTAACTTGTTAAAACACTTTTTTTAAAATTAAAAAAAAAAAAAGTACATCTAACGTAGCAAATTTTGCAAAAAAAAATTTAGCATACACTAATTTGTTTCTTTTAGAATATATGATATTTTAACAAGTTAAATTTTGATTTGTTTTAAAATACATGTAAGTTACACTAAGTGAGTGTAATTTAACATATTATATATTTATATTTTAATTAAGGTTTTAAAAAAATGAAAAGAAAGAGAGAGAGAGAAAAAGTAAAGTACGTATATTAGAACAATTGATTAAATTAGAGAGTAGTATGTATAACACACATTTGATAATAGTCGAGATATAATTCTACATATTATTTGTCTACACCACATAAAAAAATATTAAAAAAAAAACTCATAAAAATTGGATTATAAGATAACTCTCATCCCCATATCATTGGGAAGCAATTATATTCACCTTTAATTAATTAATTATAAAAAATAAAGTTGAGCAAAACATAAAAATGTCACTTTCATAAAAATATTAAGGTCAAAATATTATTTTTTAAATTTGTATTAAACACAAAAAGTATCATATTCACAATTTTTATTTTTTTAAAAATATTAATCCTAAAAAAAATTGCTAAATAATTTTCCCAACGCTACCTAACATTCCCAACTAAAAAGAAGATAAATACCTACATGCAAAAAAATAACATAACATACAGATCCTTGTATCACTGTTTTTCATATTTATTTGTTACGATAACTAATTTTTCTAAGAAATTGACCACTCTGCAAAAATTAATTATTGTTTGATGTCTAATCGTATATTACATTTTATTTGGTATATGTGAATCTTTATAACCATGTATGATTCATCTTAAGATTTTTAAATGATATGTATGATAATAATTATGATATATAAAACGGTAATAATATGTAATGATGTTGTAATGTTCTTTATATTAAGTCCGTTGGTATCTTTACTTTTATCATATTCGGCAAACTATTACACTTTTATCCTAAAAATATGTTTTAAAAAAATTAATATTTATATATTATTATTGGTCTTGATTCTTATAAATGTGTAGTGTTTATGGGATCTCATCAATGCGATGAACTTAATAATTTGAATTAAATTAATTAAATTGATTTAAATTTATTTTTTATTTGAATTCAACTTAAATTAAATTAATTAAATTTAATATTGATTAGTTCAGATATTAGATTAAGTCATTTAAAATTTGAATTAAAAATAATTAATTTATATATTTTTATTTTTATTTAATTAATAATTAATATGTATGAATTTTTGATTATTTTAAATATATTTTCGTGTTATAATATTAAATTTTTTTCATTTATTTTTTTGAATATTTAAAAAAATTAAGAAAAATTATATTACAATATATTAAATATCATTTTCATACATTATAATGTATTTAAAATCCTTAAATAAATTAAGAAAATAAATTAAAAGAAGTTATATTACGAATCTATTAATTTAATTAATTTTTGACAATGTATTAATTTAGTTAATATTAAAAAAATTATTTACTTTAAGAAAAAGTATATTTTTTTTAATTTTATTTTTTAAAAATAATTAAATATTCAATAATTTAAAATTAGATTAATTCCAATCAACATTAAATTAGTTTAATTCAGATTAAAAAAAATTGTAAGACTTAAATCAATCCAAATCAATTAAATTTAATTGATTTGGATTGAAATTTTACCTAAATTTAAATCAATTGAACACATCTATAAACATAAATATGAGACTTTTTTATGTTTAAGAACAAATCGATCTCTTAATCAATAGAAATTACTTTTTATGTATAAGAACAAGTCTCTTAGTCAATACAAATTTACTGGCATTATATTTAAAGTATTCTATTTCAATGCTCACTAAGCCATCATATTTTATCTTTTAAAAAGTACGAGTGAGTTAAAGGAATATATTATTTGTAAATTATCCTTTAACTAACTCCCAAGTCACCCAGGAATTTTTCTGTACAGAGACAATAATGATATTGTATATAGTGATTATTTTGTTAGTGTTCATATTATCTAACACTTCGAATAATCGTAATTTTTGTCACTATCTGGGTTTCTTAGAGACCAAGGGAATGTACGGGCGGAAAGCGAAGAATATACACAAGAAGAAGAAGAAGAAGAAGAAAAGAAGGTTGAACTACTCATTGGTTAATCAAGCTTAGATAGATTAGGTTGATTTACTAAATATAGGTCAGGTGATTATTTTAAAAAGTCTATTTAGTTAAAAGAATATATTTCAAGTCAACTAAAACCCTTTTTAAATCTCACAAACTGCAACTAAAACCCTATTTAAATCTCACAACCTGACGTATTTAAATTTTTATTACTATTATTATTATTATTATTATTATTATTATTATTATTATTATTATTATTATTATTATGTTAACTTTTTAATTTAATAGTTTGATATTATCTACGTATAATATTCAAACATTTACACATCGAAAAAATCTATTTAAATGTTTTAGTATGTTTGATATAAATATAAATTTAGATTTATTAACCTACTTTTCTATTTAAGAAACTTCTTTACGGAATAAGCTTTTAATTTATTTGAATATTGGTATACGAAACTAAATGATAAAACAACGAACAAAAATTGTAATACAGTATTTTTGTTAATTATTGTTATTTTTTTTTAATAATCATGGGTTGTGGTGTATTGCTATTTGTTATTTAGAAACTTTGAGAATTAAATTCTTTTTGTGAGTTTTGGAGATCCAGAGGGTTTCTTTTAGCAGATGTTTAGTTTGATTATGAGGAAAATGTAAGTAAGGTTCTTTTGAAATTTGAACTCTATAAACTCATTTTTTAGGGAATCTTAAAAAGATTGTAGTGAGAATAGCTCTAAAGTTTCGAAACCCTACTTCTTGTTGTTTTGTTGTGAGTCTAGATGGAAGTCACTTCTTCTTCCTTCTTTCTCGTTCTCTTCGAATATGAAATAAATGAAGCTAGAATTTGGATTTTGCTAGATTGTTGATTTGTAAGTTGATTTATATTCATTTAAACATTACTATGTTGGTTGAATTTGAAGTGAATGATTGAGTTATGGAAATTTGATATTTTGAGTTTGTGAAGGTGAATTTTGGTGACTGATTTCATTTGTTGTCGCATGTTGAATTTCTTGTGCAAAATGGGTTATGAGTGATGTATATGTATGATATCTTGTATTACGTGCTTGATTTGTTTGACTTTTAGGTGGTTTTAAGCCAATTTGTAAAGTTGCCAAGTGCATAATTCACTATCACGCACGAGCGTACCTTAATGGCGTCAAGCACGACTCAAATCAGGGATTCTCTATCTTACTCACATCGGGCCCAAGATTAGTAGTACCAGGCACAGGATTGGTAGTACTAGGTGTGGAGAAAGAGAAAAACCTTTGACATGATCAAGCCGAGCATGGGTTGAATGGCGTTGAACATGAGGGGAGATAATTACCTCTAACTTTGTAATGTTGAGTCCCAAGTTGTGTGGTGTCCAGCGTGATTAAGATATAGCTCTTTACTTAAGTGGTGTTGGGTGTCAATAGAGTGATGTCGTGCATGAAGAGAAAGAATCATCTCTGCTTGAAATGAGGCTAGGTTTAAGTTTAGCCACACCAAGTGTGATTGTCCTAGGGGATCTTTGATCTCATCCACATCAGACACAGGTTGAATTGAATGGTGTTGAGCATGGACGAGACGTAGAACTCTTGTCTCAATGGCGTTAGGCACAAGGTGTGGATTGCCTTATGAAAACTTGTTGTTTGTTTGATAAAATGGCAAACATGAATAGGTTAGTGAATCTATGACATGTTGTATGTTGATTAATGTTATTAGTTCTATATGCATTGATATGGGATAATGCATATAGATGAATAATTGTTGATTTGTTGAGGTGTTGATGTTGAAAATGCTTTAAACATTTATGCATGTTATGTTCTTGAACTGTTAAATGTTGAGGTGATGATGCTAAGAATGTTTTAGGCATTTAAGCAGGCTATATTGATTGACTTAAGATTAAAGGAGATGATAATTTTTGAAAGTTTGATATCTCATTATGAGAATATTGATGTGGTGCTTTGAAAGCCTAATTTGTCGAAAACCCTTCTTGGATAGTTGTATCTTGAAGTGGATTGTTAAGTCTCATCTAAGATCTTAGTTAATGCAGTATGTGGGCCACATCAAGGCATAACGACTACAAGTGACCAATGTTGAATAGTATGTGGACAAAGTCTAGCCATATGTGTATAAAGTGACTAATCGAGTAAGATACAAGATCAAAAACTTAGTCCCTAATGGAGTACTAGAAAGGCATAGTATTGATTGTGGTATTGTTTATTTGCTCAACTGACTATATTTTGGAATGGCATTGATATGGCAATATATGAAATAATCATATGGTGTTAAGTTGCTTCCTTTGTAAGTTGTTGAATGCCATGTGAGATGTTTTGTTAAAATGCTAAGTTGTAGACCATGAGGTGTATGTGGTGTGGTTTACATGTTATTGTCGGTAGTATAGTAGTATTACTTCTATACTTGTTGTATGGTTACTCTTGTGTATAGTAGTTTACTCTTACATGTTTCCTTGTGGTTGAACTGTGATAATCATGTTTACATGGGAGTAAGGCAAGTTAGGCTGGAGGCACTTGGAGAGTGAGAGTCATGCTAGATGGCAATGTAGTTTGTTGTAACTTTTGTGAAGGTGTTACAGTATTACATGACTAACAACCTGGGTTCCTATAGTTGTTTCTTTTGGATTATGTATATACATATATACTTGTATAGTATTTCATTTATTAATGAAATACTTGTATAGTTTTTCAATTATTAATGAAATACTTGTACATATATGCATATATTACCAATTATATATTCAAAAATTGTATGTATGTTAACCTTAGGTAAAAACTCGTATGTTTTTTATTGGTAATAATTGAACAATTAAGTGTAGAGATTATGACAGGTTATTACAAAAATAAAAAATGAAAAATTCTGATTTTTCAAATTTTATATTTTAATTTTTTTAAAAAAAATCTAATGCAATCTTTTTATTCAATTTTATTAATTTGATTAGTGTATAAAAATGTAATATTAAACATTTCTTTAAAATTAAATAACAAATTTTAATATTTAGAAACTAAAGAATAAATTAAATCAATTTTTTATATTAATTAAATACAAACGATTATCTTATCTGGAAATGTTTTTAGAGATTATTTTTCATGAGGATAATTTTTATGAGTTCTCTTAACTTTTTATTTAATTTAATATTTTGTTTACCATATTTATTAGAAATTAATTTTTTAACATTTTTAAAATAAACTATTGATAATTAAAAATAATAATTTAACACTAAATGCTAACGTGATTAAGCAATGCTTTTTAACTAATAAAAAACAACGAAAAACACAAACATACTTTTATTTATATATATGCTAAAAAAATACTCTAGAAGAAAAAGCCTACCTTATATTCCTATGACTTTAACATCTCAGATTTTCTAGAGTGTGGCTGACTGGCTGTTATGTGGCAATTGATCTACTGTTCATATAGAATGAAAATAATACTACCAATATAGAATGAAAACCCTAAACTAATATAAAGTTATTTTAATTTAATCAATAATTTTGATTTTAAATTTTAAACATGTAATGGTATTAAAAATTTAAAATATAATTATATCAAATATTTAGAAAGAGAATTTTATTATCATAATATATCTTACTAAACTTGAATATAGTTAGTTTCGGTAAAAGATATTTTCAGTCTATTAAAAAATGGAATGAAAATGTTTAGGATTTTAGTTTAGGATTTTAATCAATAGTTGTATTTCATACCCAAACAATAGCTGTAGTTCACACGCCACAATATCATAAAGTCCGCGCTTCCGGCAATTCTATTATCATGCAACTTCTATTCTTAAATAAAAGAGAAATTTTTTTATTTCTATAGATTTCTTTTTAAGTACTTTTAAAGGGAAAAAAAAGTAAAATATTTTATTTTATGAGCTAAAATAAGTTTCTTTGTAAATTAAAATTAGTTTTAAAAAAATTAATATAAAAAACTTCAGCAAATTAACTTTTTATATAAGGTAATTTTGAGACCCGCACATATTTAATTTTAAAATTAACTTATAGATAAGATAATTTTAGTATTTAGAAAAACTTATTTATTTATATTTTATTTTCTTCTAAAAATATTTATGAAAAAATTTATATGCCCTGCGCAACAAAATAGTTAGATTTGAGTCCGTGAATCGTTTGCATTGTACCACACCATCCCATGGCCCAAACATATACCGAAGGCGGAAAACTTTGGGTCTCGCTCTAATCTTTGACGAGGAAGGCCCAATTATTAAAAATGGTGGCCCGGGATAGTTGAATTAGACCACTTTACAATGAATTTTATTTATTTCCTAATGTTTTTGCCACATTTTTGTTAGGGCCGTCATAAAGCTTTCTATAAACTAAATTGGGAAAGAAAAAAAAAACATTGACGTTAAGATTTGAACATGTACAACTTTGTATGACTACGTAATCACAATCTGGAAAAAATGGGTACATATAGTGATACACACATAAAAAACTGATGGAAAGTGGAAACCAAGAGTTTAGAAAAAAGGAGATAATAGAAAAGGTAACTTTCATGATTTCATCCCCATATATTAATAGGAAATTCAGCGAGCCACGAAAAACGATTGTGTGACTGTACATGATGATGATTGAAATGAATCAGAGGCAGACTTGTTTTTCTAAGTTGTTCAAAATGGCTGCAACTTGTGGCACAGAAGGCCTACATTTCCTGGGATTGGCAACACAGGCAGAAGCAACTTTGGCTAATCTAACAAGAGGATTAATATGAGAAGGAATGAGCAACCTAGGATCCAAAAGTTGAGTAAAAGAGGTTTCCCTGATCAAAGGCAATGCCCAGTTGACCAAGGCCCCTCCCTCACACCCTTTCCCACTCAAAAGCTCCAACAGCACCACTCCTAACCCATAAACATCACTCTCCTTGGAAGCTCCACCACCCCTTCTTCTCTCACTCCAATACTCATCATCCACATACCCCACCACCCCTCTCTTCTCCGCAGGTGCCAAAAAGTTAAGACCATAGTCACAAATCCTGGCACAAAAGTTTACATCAATCAGAATATTAGAGGACTTGACACACCCATGCACAATGTTTGGCGCCACAACCTCATGCAAATATTGAAGCCCTCTAGCTGCTCCAGCCGCGATCCTCAACCTCTTGTTCCAATCCAAAAGCGAAGCCCCATCAGGGTTCTGATGCAGGTAGAACTCCAAGCTCGCCATGTGCACCAACTCCATCACAATAACCCTCTCACCCGGTGCTTCCGAGAACCCTATGATCGGAACCACGTTGGGGTGTTGAGCCAGGGAGAGCCACTTCAACACGGATGAGAAACTAAACCCTGCATTAATATTGCTCAACACAAGAAAAGGGTGAATCCTTTTCACGGCTACCACTTGTTCTTCTTTCTCTAGTCTTCCTGCGTACACTGTTCCTAAGCGACCCTGCCCAATGATTCTTCTTTGGTTGAAGCCGTCGGTGGCGGCGTCGATTTCCGTCAAGGGGTATGCACCAGCACAAAGCTTCACGGGGAGTGTTTCTTCTGATTCAACGGGCTTCTTCTTGCAAGCCAGGAAGAGGATGATTCCAAGAACGATGAGAGATATGGATAGAGTGATCATCACCACATCGTAAGCGATGTGCTCAACGTGGTTCATTTTTTTTGCTGCTGAAGATGGAGGATTCAATGGTTTGGTTTGTGAAACAAGGTTATATATATAATATATATACATGTCACTGCGTTCCTTCCTTAGATTTCAAAGCCAAGAGTTGAAAAAGAAAAAAGTTGACAACTACGGGTGGATGGATAGATCGGTCAGATTAGTTGTGGTAGTTCATAGCTGCCACCTCTACCTCTCATATCATTCACAATAAATTTCTATTTCTATTATAAAGTTCTATACATATAAGAGTTTTTCTATCAGAATTAAAAAATATTTTCTTATAAAAAATCTTTAAAAATACTTTTAAATTTGTATTTAGTCAGATGTACCAAAGGAGGAAAATAAAAAAGAGAGATAAAATAGTTAACGAAACAGAGGAAGATTAAAAAAATTATATTGTTACATGTTTTACAAAAATATATTATATAAATAATTCATATAGTTTAATATATAGTGTACATACGAATATTGAAGTGTTAAAATATCAATAAGATGGAGTAAAAGATTATGGAAACCCATCTTGCACTTGAAACATGTTTGGATCTAATTTATAAATGACTTCCTAATAAAGTCTTTACGTAACAGATTCCAACTCACCTTTTTGGTAAAAATGGAAAATGTTTGTAAGAATAAAAGAACGTTAACGTAAAAAAACATTTAATGTTTGTGGATGAGGTAAAACCATGCGATATTTCATTTTTTTCCCCTAAAAAAACCACATGATATTTCTAGTTCGTAAAAATATTCAAATTACTGAAAAGTAAGCCTATAAATTTCTTCTTTGTAGGTTATCAATAACATGAAATTGTTCTGACTTAATTAATAATTTTAAATTCAATTTTAGATATAAAATTATGTTAAATATTTTTAAAAATTATGCTATTCATAATAATTATATTTGAATATGATTAATTTCAGTGAAGAATATATATATATATATATAATTTTTTAAAAAAGCTTTTTTAATTATACAAAAATATATTTTAATTTCTGTAAGAGGATTACAAAAACTTTCACTTATCAGTTTTATGGTCTTGGATGGATGAGATCAATTATAATACAAAATTCACTTTAAAAGAATACCTATCTCGTATGAGGTATATATGTTTTCTACCAAATTAAGTTTCCCCTCCCGATACTTAATTATCATCTCGGACCTTCTTTTTTTTTTTTTCCCTTTTTGCTTAATGAGTGGTTTATAATTATATATCAAGATATGATTAATCTTTCTAGACTTTTGTATTACATCTTTCTATCATACAGACAACCATCTTTGATTCTTTTACAAGATCATTTGAATGTGCACTGAATGTGACTTTCTTTTATTAATTTTATGAAACTTTTCCAATAATATTATCTTTACTATAAATTGGAATAGTGATAAAAAAAAATACTATAAATTTGGATCGTTAATTTAGAGAATGAAATTCTTATTCTCTCAATTAAATTCTTAACAGTACTCTCCCTCATTTCTTCTTGGGAGATACATTGCATACATATCAAGTCTCAAACTACCTTCATTTTAACTTTATTTGCATATTTTTCTTAACTGTTTATTTACTTTAATTTAAAAATAATCTTATATTAAATTTATTTTTTTTATATAAATTTAAAATGTATTTATTATAATTCTAATTATAATAATGTAATTATAAATTAAAAATGTTTATTATTAAAACTTAATTATAAACATTTATTTTATATAATTCACGTGCTAAAACGATATTATGAGTTTATGAGTCTATTGTGATAAATTTATCTATAAACTCTGCTGTGAGAAAATATAGGGGAAAAAAGTTTTTCTATAATTTAAAATTAATTTATATATACAGGTAAATTTATAAAATCTCTATCAAATTAAATTTAATAAAAAAATATTTTTAACTTATGGCATAAGTTGATTTTAATTTATAATTTCTTTTTCTCTTAGAAATGTTTACGTAAAAGTTATCCAAACACGTTTTATATGTCTATAAAATTAGGAACTTCTGTTACACTGCTGTTAATGTCTATAATATAAAGTAACCCAGAGAAAGGTTGGTTTACTAAAGATATGTATGGAGTCATTAATCTATTCTTATTTTTGTTTGATGCATCCACTAATTATGGATTCCTCGTTTGTGTTGAGGTGGGTGGGAGCATATATTGTTAAGAACAAAAGGCATAAATTGGGAGCAAATAAATTCTTTGTATTCTCATTCATATTGCAAATGAAATATTACAAATTAAAACTCCTTTGATTGGTCTGGAACGGCCCGTTCTGAAATTGGAACGACCCGTTCCGGGAACCAGAACGGCCCGTTCCTAAATGAGAACGGCCCGTTCTGGGTTACAAATTTTAGCCCCCTTTTGATATCTCAAAACGGCCCATTCGGGTTAAGATTTTTGTAAGCCTTTTTAGGTTTGGAACGGCCCGTTCCGATTTTGGAACGGCCCGTTCTAGCCTATTATTTTTAGGCCTTTTGCCTGGTTTGGAACGGCCCGTTCCAGACTAGGTTTTTAGGCCTTTTTTGTGACTTAGAACGGGCCGTTCCGATTTTGGAACAGCCCGTTCCGGACCACTAAAATCAATGTATTTGGACTTTAGGCATTCTGATGTCTTGTCTTGTTGTCTACATGCTTGGGAGCTCCAACTCTTTGATGATAGACGTCCATATCTTTGTTTGTATGCTCCCGGACGAAATTGGGTGTCTACATGCCTGTGGACATCTATTTTGCACATAGACTGCACACTGCACCGCCTCTGCCCAAAACTTCTTTGGCATGTTCTTCCCTTTCAACATAGATCGAACCATATCAAGAATAGTTCGATTCTTTCGTTCCGCTACACCGTTTTGCTGCGGAGAATATGGGGCAGTCAAGAAACGCTTGATTCCATGTTCCTCGCAGTATTTGTTGAACTCAACAGAAGTGAACTCGCCTCCTCTGTCAGATCGGACTGCTTTGATGAATTTAGTTGTTTCTTTCTCCACCATTACTTTGAATTTCTTGAAGGTTTCAAACACTTCTAACTTCTCCTTCAAAAAATAAACTCATGTCTTTCTTGAGAAATCATCAATGAAAGAGACGAAATATTTCTTACCACTGAATGATTCTGGAGTTATTGGCCCACACAAATCGGTATGGATCAGTTCGAGTTGCTCCTTTGCTCGGTACTCAGAACTCCTTGGGAAAGAAGTCCTCGCGTGCTTCCCGATCACACATTCTTCACAGAACTTCTTTTCAAACTCCATTTTAGGAAGTCCAAACACCATCTCCTTTTTCACCAGCTCGGTCAACCCCCCAAAGTGAAGATGACCGAACCGCAGATGCCACTTCATGGCCTCATCCTCCAAATCAAGTTTCATGCATTCATCTTGAACTATTTTCAGCTCAAGTTTGTACATGCGATTTTTCTTCATTTCTACCTGGGCAATGAGTCTTCCGAGTTTATCCTTCAGTTGTAGTTCTCGGTCCTTCATCAGAACCGACTACCCTTTCTCCATTAACTGTCCCATGCTCAGTATGTTGCTTTTTAGATCAGGTACGTAGTATACATCTCTAATCTCTCCGATTTCCCATTTCTCTGTTGATACCAGATCGTTCCTCGGCCTTTGACGGCTACTTTCGAAGCATCGCCGAAAGAAACGGATCCGAGCTCCTCCTTTGAAAGTATTTTGAATAAATGCTCGTCACCACACATGTGGTTACTTGCGCCGGTGTCCAAGTACCAAACTGAGTTATCAGAACAACTCGGTTTGATCTCGGAAGAACAGCTCGGTTTGATCTCGGTTTCTAGAACGGTTGTCACCAGCAACACTCCTTCATCTTCTTCCTCGGCAAGAAAGTTTGTTGGTTCCTCCTTTTTCTTCTCGGACCTACAATCTTTGGAAATATGACCCAGATTTCCACAATTGTAGCATTTGATCGAGTAACACTCCTTGGCAACATGTCCATACTTTCCACAGTTATAACATTCAATATTGTTATTTGTGTTTGATCGGCCACCCCAGGTTTGACCTCGGCCTCCCCGAGCCTGACCTCGGCCACGCCGAGCCTGTTGGCCGACATACTCATCACCTCGTCCTCCTCTTCCTCAATCGCCTAGGCCTCTGCCTCTTCCTCGGCCTCTAGTACTCTGAGCATAGAGCACCTTCTCCTCCTTTATTGTTTCCTACGCCTGGAGAGCCTGTTCAAGAGACTCCCCCTTCTCCTTCTTATTCTTCTTTCTCTGCTCATACGCCTACAGGGACCCAGTAAGCTCTTCGACAGTGAGCGTTGACAAATCCTTGGACTCTTCGATTGCACACACTATATTCTCAAAGTCATCTGTCAATGACCTTAAGATCTTCTCCACAACTCGGCTTGAGGGAAGATTCTCTCCATTCCTGTTTAGTTTGTTCGCCACAGTTTCCACCCGAGTAATGAACTCGGATACTCCTTCGGACTCCTTCATTCTCATGTTTTCCAATTCGCCCCTAAGGGTTTGAAGCCGAACTTGCTTCACGCGTTCATCTCCCTTTTTTGCTTTCTCGAGTATATCCCATGCCTCTTTTGAAGATTTAGCATTAGCTATCTTCTCAAAACCTGACTCGTCAACAGCTCGGTACAGCAAATACAGTGCTGCCTTGTCCTTTGCTCGAACAACCTTCAATGCATTCAGTTGGGCATTTATATACCCCTCGGTAGTCACCGGTTCCTCGTGCCCATTCTCAACCACATCCCAGTTATCTTGGGAGCCGAGAAGGGCCTTCATCTGCAGCTTCCAGTTATCGTAGTTGACATCTTTAGTCAACTTGGGTAGTGGAATTCCATTAGTTAAACCTGCCATCTCTCTTGAGTGTATACGCTCCACTCACACACCTCACAAGACTTTTTGACACTCTTCTCTCGGGCTGGGTACACCAGGTCGGCTCACACTCACCTCACGCACTCAAGCTCTGATGCCAATTTGTTAAGAACAAAAGGCATAAATTGGGAGCAAATAAACTCTTTGTATTCTCATTCATATTGCAAATGAAATATTACACTTATTTATAGCAGAAAGAATAACAACGTTTGCATCTTTAAATGCCACTCATAATTAACCACATTAATATTATTCTAAGAATACCAAGCAAAACAAAACTCCTAATTTAAGTTTCATAAAATATATAACCACATTTTAAATTATACTACTATAACCTAAAAGCATTTAGTTACGACAACCTAATATTATTTTTAGCTCACCAATTTTTGTGTGTACGTAATCAGTAATGTTAGTGGGACACACCATGCATGGGTTCTGTAGTTCCACCAAAATTTGTTCATTGTGAACTAATTTCTTCTTCTCCTTTCTTTTACATTTTATTTTGTCTGGGAGTACGTATTATTTATGACATTTTGTGCACGGTCTTTTTTATTCCATCTGAAAAACAGGAGTACAGGACATGTGGTAGAGACAGCTTACGGAATAGTATATATACTTGTTGTTCGTGAAAATGTTTAGAATGAAATAATTTTTATTTCTGGTATTTGATTGAGTACTATATAAAGAATGAAGAATATCTGAACAATAATTGAAAGTGATAATAGAATAAGAAGAATAAGAGGACGAAGCATTTATCTTTCGTTATCAATTGAATTGATGGAATATAGGAGAGAAGAATGGGAACTGCGGTGGAATCTGGAATGGTGGAGATAAAGTAATTTTAATTTGGCGCCATAAACATAGCTATACGGCTACAGGATACTAATGGAAACCACAAAAATGCATATTAGCCTACTACTACATTGGGGCCCTTGCCCTCTTCATGATCATCTTGGGCTTGGCTCTTTGCTCGGATTAGACCCACCAATTAATGCCATAGGATATAATGAATCTTTTATGCTATGATGCTTCTTCACTTTATTATTTTTTGCAATCGTGACAAGTGACAGCCAAGAATCTGATTGCTGGATTTGGTAGAAGGATTGTGATAACTCAAAGAAGAGAAACTCTACTGTCTGTCATCTCATTATAGAAAGCGAAAATTCCAACAGATTCAATAATAAGTACATGATATTGTCAGATGTATAATCAAAGCTCAAGCTAATTCAACCTCATATCTTATTACTGTCATATAATTAACATAAATCTCAATCGGGGTACAAGATATATAAAGTAAAAGGGCTTGCATTACTTCACCATATTTTAACAATCCTTAAATGTCGTAATACTTGTGAATATGATAAGGACTAAGCTGCTAAGGAGATAGAATGTGTTCTAACCTTTCTTAGAAGAATAGTGCACCCCAAATGAATACTCAAGCTACCAGCATTAATTAGATAACAAATGTTCAGTTAGAATTACTTTCAATTAATTTATTCAATACACTTAATCAATATTCAAAATTCTTGAAGCATTTATAAAGTAATGACGTTGAGCTACTAACGTTAAAGACACTTTGCATAAGAAGGAACATATAAACCAACTCAACAACTGAAGCTAATACTAAAATTGTCAAATTAAGTTTGGTGATAAATTAAAGTATACACTTGGACTTATTTATACATTTTGAAGACAAATTCATATTTTATTTTGGGTCATGATCTTAATCCAGTTGAGAGTTCCATATTTTTTTTTGAAAGTATATTTTTTTTTAATGATTGTGTATTAATAATAAAAAATAGTTTAATAAAATAATATTTTGTATAATATGATATTATATTTATAATGATAATATTGATTCAAAAATATATTATAAAGAATAAATGATCAATTTAGTCCATGAACTTATAACTCAAGCTTAGCTTGGTCCAAAAATTTAATAAAATTAAAAACAAGTTCTTAAAATTGATATGCGTAATTCATATTAGTTTTACTGTCAAGTATGTTACTTAATATTGTTAATAGTACTTACTTGACATGTTAAATGTGGCATAGGTATCAACTATTTAATATGTGACTTCCAACCAGCAAGACCAAAATAAAAATTTAAGAGAAAAAAAATCATCAATAATTCTTTTTTCTTTGTCTTTCCCTTTCCTCCCATTTCTTTTGTCTGCAACTTTTTTCTATTCTTAATCTTCTCTAACTCATACTAATAAACATCATTGATTCTTAATTTAACTACACAAAACATGTCAATACATATAAATATAAAACAGCATTAAACACCTCTTCATTCTTAATCGTGCATTTTCTTGCTTAAGCTAGTGAACTAGATAGTCAAACTCATGTAAGCATGTTAAATGAAAAACACTCCACTTACCAACTCCCAAAAAAAACCCAAAGTTAATTTCAAATTAAAGCCCAACATTGTAAAAATCTTAACTATTTTCGCCAATCAACAAAACATTGAGATTCCAATTATAAATCTAGAAACTTGCATTAAAAAACCAAACTTGAAGCAAAGTTACAAGAACTTCTCCTTATTTTCCTTAGCCCAGCAACAAGGGTGGGCCTATGCCTCCAACTTCATTTCCAAAAGGTTTAAAGAAGAAGGATAGGTGTAATACCTGAAATTTTTACATAAATAATATTTTTTTTAAAAAAAATTACAAAAGTAACATCTGTACAACATTATTTACTCAACTAGAACCAATCACTGTTCATGCTCAGAATTCGGTTCCCCGGGAACCGAATTCTGAGCTTCAAATTTTCTTTTTTTTTGTGCTCAGAATTCGGTTCCCGGGAAACCGAATTCTGAGTTGTTTTTAATTTTTTTTGCGTTTCTGGGAAGTAGAACGGGCCGTTCCGAAAGCAGAACGGCCCGTTCTGCTTAAACAAATAGAGTGTTATTTTTGAAATTGGAACGGTCCGTTCTGCACCATTCCAATTTCAAAAATAACACTCTATGTGTTTAAGCAGAACGGGCCTTTCTGCTTCTGGAACGGCCCGTTCCACTTCCCAGATTCGACCAAACTGGGCCTCAAACGCAAAAAAAAAAAAAAAAAAAATTAAAACAACTCAGAATTCGATTCGCGGGGAACCGAATTCTGAACACAAAAAAAAAAGGAAAAAAAATATTGAAGCTCAGAATTTGGTTCCCGGGGAACCGAATTCCGAGCATGAACAGTGATTGATTCTAGTTGAGTAAATAATGTTGTACAAATGTTACTTTTGTAATTATTTTTTAAAAAAAATTATTCATGTAAAAAATTCTGTAATACCTATTTGATGTTTTATAGATTGTATGATATTTCACATAATGATGCTTCATTCAACTTTTTAATTGTTCATAATTATTAATTAGAATTTTATGTAAGTAATTATTTTTTAGATGTTTGTATGTCTTAATAATTGTTTTCACAAACCAATACAAAATCTTTGTGTTTTGTTTTTACTCATACTATTTGAAAAAATTCTCTACAAGGTCACTTATCCCAAAATTCCTCTGAGTTAAACACAATTAATTGTAAAATTCTTGAGTGATAAATTATTGACAAATAAATGCATCTTAAAAATGTAGGTTGTACTAATTAATTTTTCAAGTTATTCTCAATTATACAAATTTTAAAATTATGTTTTTAAATTATTTTTAACTATACAATTTCTGACAATAGAAATTGTCATTAGGAGACTTGTGGTGTGACTAACTACTAGTCCCAAGAGTTGTTTCAACGTAAGCATAAGATTAAATATAGTCATTGAAATTATGGATGTGGTCGCTAGTTTTTAAATATCGTTAACACTTTATAACTAAATTATGTACTTGAGAAAATCATTAATGAAATTTGGACGAAGATGATAAAAAAGAGAAGAAACGTTACATATAAAAAATATTTTATAACAAATTAAATTTGTCGAGAAGCAAATAAAAAAATTGGTATATAAAAGAAGAAGATGAAGGAAAAAAAATTATTATCTAAGAAAATTCATTATTTTAAATTTTCATTCTTGATAGAAATTAATAAATATAACAGAAATTAATTTCAAATTTTCCTTTAATTTTTTTAAATTTAAAGAATAAATTAAGAGCAAGTTACAATTACGTAAACTACATTGATCATTCAATCTTTTATAAAATATATCTTAACTCAATTTGTATGAAGCTCATCTTATTCCATATATTTCAAATATAAGTGATATTGGAGTGAATTTAAATTAAAAGTCGAGCTAAAAAAGTTGTTTGAACCGTTAAAATAAGATGCGAAAGGGCATTAATTAATTTTATGGTCTGTAGAATAAAGAAAAACTTTGGTCTCATAGCCGTAATTTTGATAATTCGTTTTAGGTTAAGAGCCCCTCGTTTAGGTGAGTGCCGTTATTGATCCGTGGAACACAGTAAGCTTCTCAACCCAATTCCCTCAGCCTGTAAACCCACTAATTAGTAGGCTTAAGTTTTCAACTTTACCAACAAAGATTAAAATTTCCACCTTCTGCTTCGTTTCTCCATTCCTTCATGCCAAACAACGTGTCCATTTTTTGTCACTCATATTTCCATTTTCTTGTTCCACTCTAAATTGCAGGATTTCAAAGTTCTTTCGAAAATAAAAAAGAGTTTTTGTGCTAGGAACACACTTCACACTACCATTATAACGGGAACGGTGTTATAGTTTAGCCGTATTTTAAAACAAAAGAAAAAAAATTATAAATTCATTGATGCTAACCTAGTTTATTAAGAGAATCAGGATAGGTCAAATTTTCAGCAGTTTTATGGTCAAGTTTTGTCTCTGAGGTTTGGCACTAAACAGATTGCAGGAGTTTGTAGTTAATGTTGTTGGGATTCATCCCAAGTCCCACATCGGTAAAATGAAGGAACATTGGCTAGTTTATAAGTGTCCACCATTCCACATAGTATGAGGCCTTTTGGGAAGGAGCCCAAAAACAAAACCGTGCGGGCTTGGGCCCAAAGCGGACAATATCATACTATGGTGGAGGAACGGGTGGACTAGCGGGCCCTACAAGTGGTATCAGAGCCAACGGTTCCCACATCGGTAAAATGAAGGCCTTTTGGGAAGGAGCCCAAAAACAAAACCGTGCGGGCTTGGGCCCAAAGCGGACAATATCATACTATGGTGGAGGAACGGGTGGACTAGCGGGCCCTACAAATGTTATCAGAGCCAACGGTTCCCACATCGGTAAAATGAAGGAACATTGGCTAGTTTATAAGTGTCCACCATTCCACATAGTATGAGGCCTTTTGGGAAGGAGCCCAAAAACAAAACCGTGCGGGCTTGGGCCCAAAGCGGACAATATCATACTATGGTGGAGGAACGGGTGGACTAGCGGGCCCTACAAATGTTATCAGAGCCAACGGTTCCCACATCGGTAAAACGAAGGAACATTGGCTAGTTTATAAGTGTCCACCATTCCACATAGTATGAGGCCTTTTGGGAAGGAGCCCAAAAACAAAACCGTGCGGGCTTGGGCCCAAAGCGGACAATATCATACTATGGTGGAGGAACGGGTGGACTAGCGGGCCCTACAAATGTTGTCTTCAGTTTTGATTTGAATGCTAAACTCCAATTACACCTCTCATTTGTTATTGATTTCTCTCCTTTTTGATTATCAGATAATAGTTCCTTTTGAGTGAAGATGTTGGCCTGTCACCCTGCAAAAAGTTATCATTTAACCAATCAATTAGTAACGGAGATTTGGTTATTGTTTATGAAAGGCATGACAACATGAAGGCTGTGACAGTGTCTGAGGGTTCAGTCCTGCAGAATCGTTTTGGTGTTTTTAAACATTCAGAATGGATAGGAAAGCCGTTTGGGTCTAAAGTATTCAGCAGTAAGGGTAGTTTTGTGTACTTGTTAGCTCCCACACCAGAATTGTGGACTCTGGTATTAAACCACAGGACTCAGATTCTCTACATTGCGGATATTAGCTTTGTTATCATGTACTTGGAGATTGTTCCTGGTAGCTTGGTTCTTGAATCTGGAACTGGAAGTGGATCGTTGACTACTTCACTTGCAAGGGCAGCTGCTCCTTCAGGACACGTCTATACGTTTGATTTCCATGAACAAAGGGCTGCATCAGCTAGGTAACAAATAAGGCATAAATATTTTGATCTTCCTTATAGAAATTGATAAGGTTTTAAACTGAGTTACAGTTGTAGTTTTCTTGTGATCATTAATATTGTGGTTAATCGATGGCAAAAGTGGCCGCAATTGCAGTAGAGTCCAAAAACCTCCATGTTGCGGTCAAAATTGCGGTTGCAAACTATTTTTTAAAACCTTGAAAATTCTATTTGACATAATATGATGTTTAGTATATTTGTATGTAGCTTTCATCCACGTCTTCTGGTATACTTTCTATGGATTCCACTATCATCCAATCATGTGTGTCAAATCATCGAAAGAAATTTGACTCAATCTTTCTCAAGAAGTTCACTCTTTAAATGATGTGCTAACGTATAATTAGATGACAGCATAAATTTACTTTGGCCGTGGATGAAATTTAAACTTTTGTTTTATTATTCTTATGAAATTTTGGGCAAGATATTCAGTGATCAGATACTTCATAATTTAAAATGCTAGCTTTTGTTCTGTACTACTTGATGTACTAGTACTAGGCTATGTTCTTAGATTATGTAAGGAACTAAGGATTTCTCTCAACAGGATTTAGCATTTTGGGATGTGGTGGAGAAAAATGGATCTAGAATCCAGTTTACAATTTTGCCCTGTACATTACTCTTTTTTTTTTCCCTTTTCACAAGGTTTATGCAGAATGTTGAATTATTCCTACGTCATATATTCACTTAATTTTTCTTCTTTGTAGGGATGATTTTGAGAGGACAGGTCTAAGCAGCTTAGTCACTGTGGGAGTTAGGGACATCCAGGGTGAAGGATTTCCTGATGAATTTATAGGCATGGCCGACTCTATATTTTTGGATCTACCTCAACCTTGGCTTGCCATTTCTTCAGCAGCCAAGATGTTAAGACATGATGGCACAGTGTGCTCTTTCTCTCCTTGTATTGAACAAGTACAACGATCATGCGAAACACTCCGAACCTACTTCACAGGTAGTTTTGTGTTTTTCTTCTTTCTGCCCCCTCTCTATTTTCTTATTTCATTATCTTTTGTGTGCTTTCTTTCTCTTTCATGTTATATATGTAACTTGCTGTAATTTGTACTAGACTGACAGAATTCTCATGTACTTTTTTACCTATGTAAATAGATATAAGGACATTTGAGGTACTTTTACGCACGTTTGAAATTCGTGAAGGGAAAATGGAAAGCCTACGCGGAGATGGCAATGGTTCTAATGGTTCTCTTCCTAGCAAGAGGAGACAATGCTCTGATGGAAACTATGTACTCAGCAGCAATCCATCTATTTCTTTTGTCATGGCTAGACCTTGTTCTGAAGCTCGAGGTCACACAGGTTATTTGACATTTGCAAGACGTAAATGCGTCTCATGAAGAGTGCTATCATGCTTTGACATCTGCGTATCTCCTTTCAATTTGAGCCTCATGCAAGAGATTATTTTGGTTCGTTATAATACTGTATGGCAGTAAATTTTTGCTTCATACCACGGACTCATGCAGCAAAGCCTCTCTCTTCTTTGCATATTAGCAATCAATATTACATATTTTGTGCTTCTTCATATTATTACAAACATTCAGAGGGACTGAGTTTATTTAACATATTTGCATTGCTTCAACAAACAGGCAAGAGATCTGTGTCATTGTTGATTCATTGAGAATTTCATGTTTGGACATTGTCTTCTATAGTTCTATGAGATATCCTGAAAGTAAAATACTGAATACTCTGACATTCACTTTTAGGATAACAATTTCTATTAAAGTTTTGAATGTGTTGAATATGGAATAGCGAGGGCATTATATATCTATTTAGTAAATCTTTTGGTTGAAAAGGACTCCTTTTATTTCTTTTTAAGAGTAAACAACTGCCAAAAACTTTGAAAAAGCGTAGTTGCCAAATCAAGTGAAGTCTGTGTAGTTTGAAAAAAAAAAAACAAAGTCAATGTGCTTTGACTCCACAGATAATACATAAATTGATCACTTGGTCATGGTTTCTTGTTCAGATGCCTGTAGTCCTAGAGGGACCGAATGATTAGTGGCGGAACTTAAACAAAAAATTTGGGGATGCCAAATTATTTTTTTCATATATATAAAATTATAAATTAAAATTTTTATTAACTAAAAAATAATAGAATTTCTCTTTTTCTTATTCAATTTTTTTAGTTTTATTATAATTAATAATATGATAATATAAAAATATAATATTAATATATATATATATTGCGAATCATGATTTCATTATCCGACGTGCTGAATTTTTAAATCTACCAAAATACATATTTTCTCTCCACATATTTTTTTTTAAGACAACAGTTACAATGTAACACCGTGTATATTATTCAAATCTCCTCCACTATATTGACTTTAGTGATATTTACACTCAACAGTTTATCATAACAACAGTAAACTGTAGGCTTAGTCTTGGACAAACTTTACATACAAATACATGGTTTGACCAAATCAGTATAAATATCATCTTCAGCCTGAATGTTAATCCCTGGTTTACCAACGAGGATTCCAAATCTATGTCAAGGAAAAAGAAAAAAGTAGCGCTTTGTGTTTATAGAGTAGGCAAGCCAGTAATATAATTTTTACATTTATTTTTAAAATATTAATACATACTCGAAGAAAGAATTTTTTAACTCATACTAGTCTTAGCGATTAGAGCAAAACTGTCTCCTTAAAGAATACCTATAGTATCTGATATATATATATATATATATAATATGAAGTGTCAAATATTTACGAAGAGTGAAATTTGCCAATCAGCTAGTATGTTTCATGATAAAATTTTAATTCAATAATCACATTGGTAATTTTCAACATCAATATATATGAAATTCTTAAAATTCACAAACATACAAATAATTTTGTTATTGAATTTCTGTCTGACGGTAAATGTTGATTTTACCGGTCATAGACAATGCTATCAAATCTAAAAATTAATAAGAATTTGTTTTTTACTTATTTATTTTAATGTATATGTTTCAAATATAAATATTTACATTAAATTTAATAGTAATGAATGATACACGTGCAATTCCAACGATTCGTACATCACTTTTTTTTAATCTCTTTGGCATTGATTATAATAAAAATTTAATTAAAAATGATAGACGCATAAAATTATTGTCTATTATTTCTTTCTTTTGTAATTGGTCAGCTATTATGCATACATATAAATAGTAAATAGGCTAGTCCTTTGTAGAAATAATATATCAGTCAAATTTCATTTCTCTCTCACTATCTTATTTGTTTTCTTTGTCATTTATTTTCTTTTGTAAAAAAAATTCGTATAAATATCATTTCACATAAATTTATATGCCTATAAATAATGAATTTAAATTAAATTTAATGTGCATCATCTTTGCGATTAAAATGGATTCTTATAAAATAAAGATACGCTTGAAAATTTAAACCATGTTTGTGTAGATGTTGATTCTTCTTAGGATTTTGCGGGAGAACATTTGCACGGATATTCTTAAGAGAATAGCAAACATGTATTTTGAAAACCAATTAAACAGTTTTTGAGCGTGTATATTCATGTAATTTATTAAAACAGGTTATTATTTTGCATTTTTTATACCCCAATTCCTACGAGTAAAAATCCTTTGCAATAATGCCAATAACTTAATAGTTTTTTTTATCAATATATAAGATTACAACAATGAGAATCGATCATGAATCCTCTTACTACTATTTCAATCTCCGCTGTGAAGCCGGTTCAAATAATTTAATAGTTGTATTGTTAAAATTAAATTTCAGAAAACCTTATTCAATTGTGTTTATAAGTTTATAAATTCAATTTTCACATGCGAGAAGGGTTTTGTGCATCACTCCCTTGTGAGTTGTAACTGAAAGGTGAACCGAACCATTTATGACCCATGGAATCGTCTTGGCATTGAGCACTCATTCATTGCGTACAGTGCTGCGAAATGAGCCATTGAACTAAATGTGGCAGTGTCACGTTTGAGGAGTCATTCAACTAAATGAGCCATTAAAACTCGGGTGAATCGTGATGCATTTAGAAGCAACTACAGAGCAGAAAGCGAGACGCCTGCATACAGTGGAAATGCATATCAGAAAACGAACAAAACCAGCAATAAACAGCGTCGTATCTCACTCCACTGTTGGTTAACTCAGCTACTTTTTACAGACAACTTTAAGTGTATTTCAGAAGGACAATCTTTCATCAATCTTGCAATAATTTCAGTTACCTTTTCTTTACACAATGGAACGGTTGTCAAAAATAACCAGAGGCCAGAATAAGAATTAGCCAAGATTTGGCAAGATTCCAGTGCTGAATTCAGCTAAAAGATCACTGCTGTAATGGACTAATTATTATACAAAAGGATGACCATCTCCCATCATCATTTATCACAGACAGAAGTAACGCTAGACCACTAGTTGTAGGCAACAGCAACACACCCTGCAATTACACAAGAGGGCCCACGAAGGACAGGGCCTGCCCAACCACCTCATTAACTCAATTCCCATAGCTGTACGCAGCACATCTGAGGGCACAGTGAGACGTAAATTTTTATACGAATAGTCAAAGCAATTAAGCTGGAACATCCACTCCCTGGTCCTGCTGATCATTTTTCTATCACGTGATTGATATTAACTGAA
Organism: Cajanus cajan; assembly: GCF_000230855.2. Taxonomy (NCBI): domain Eukaryota; kingdom Viridiplantae; phylum Streptophyta; class Magnoliopsida; order Fabales; family Fabaceae; genus Cajanus; species Cajanus cajan. The sequence continues at coordinate 87,102,010 of NC_138517.1, forward strand.
ATTACTATAGGGATGATTTTCTATTAGAATTTAGAAGTCACTACTGATTTTACAATTCTTACATTCATCTGACCCATGCCAGAGATGGGTCACATGACTCAGCTTTTTTACAGTGAGAATATCATTTCTCAATACAAGAGGTATTAATGCAAACACCAATTTAAATTTAGTAGGGACGCGCCTTGAAGTCGACCAACTCGGAGGGCAAAAACTTGAACTTCACTCTATTTTCAAATTTCAACCCCAAAAAAATTTCTCTTCCCTTTTCTTTAGCCAACTTTTGTAAAGCAAATCATGATTGAAAAAAAAAAAAAAAAAAAAAAAAAAAAAAAAAAAAGAGGGGATTTGGCTGTGTTAAGTTAAAAAAAAGCTTAGAACTTTTCCCCTCCTCTCTGATGAATCAAATAATCCAACCCTTGCAAGAACTTGAATTAAGCAACACTTCCATGATCTGACCCATCGTCATAGTAATAAGGGGACAACTTCCCATCTTTCTTGGCAGGTTTTGTTAGGTTTTCTGTGCCCACCTCTTGTAACATCTTCACCACTCTTCTCATTGCAGGCCTGTTGATTGGAAGAGGACTAGTGCACATGAGGCCAATGTTGAAGACCTTGCAAATTTCTTCTTTGAAACAAGAGTCAAGCCTGGAGTCAAGCACATGGTCCACGCCTTTCTGATCCAAGGTGGTGCACGCCCACATAACCAAGTCTTTTTCCCCAAATTCAGGGTCTATGGGCCGCCTTCCCGTAACCAACTCAAGTATGACAACACCAAAGCTATATATGTCACTCTTCTCATTCACTCTAAGAGTGTATGCATATTCTGCAGAATGAAAGAATCGTGTCAGTTTGGCTCCATAGAGACATGGCAGCTGATCATTATTGCAAAAGAAATAATGAAAAACAAAGAAACCATTTGACATATACTTAGACGCCTAGCTTTACACATTAAGCTTTCTAAAACTAATCTATAGTAAAGCTGCGATGAATAGTTAAGCACAATTAAATGTATCTCATATTATCAAAATAAGACTGAACACGAAGTAAATGACATGAAATTTCTGCTAACCTGGTGCAATGTACCCACAAGACCCAGCTATGACAGACATGGATTTAGTTCCTTTCCCGGTGGCATCAACTACCTTAGCTACGCCAAAATCTGCCACCCTTGCACCAAAGTCCCCATCCAACAAGATGTTATTAGATTTCACATCTCTATGAACAATTGAAGGAACACAGTCATGATGCAAATATGAGAGGCCCTCTGCAGCATCAACAGCTATCTTATACCTAGTTGGCCAATCCAACAACCCTCCTTTATTGCTATGCAGCAAATCACCCAGACTTCCATTTGGCATATACTCATAAACCAACAGCTTGCTATCCCTAGTGGTGCAGCAACACCACAGCTTGACAATGTTCTTGTGCCTTATTTTGCCCAAAGTTTCAACCTCTGCATCAAAAGCACTGTCCTGATGAAACTGACCCCTCTCCACATCCCCACTATCTATTTGCTTCCTGGCCCCACCCCATATCTTCTTGACAGCAACGGCTTCTCCGCTGCTAAGCACAACCTTGTACACCTTCCCAGACGACCCACTTCCTATCACATTATCTTCGTCGAGGCAATTCAAGATCTCATCTTCACTAAAACCCAGTTTATGAAACGACATCAACGTCCACTTCGATTTATCAGCAGATCTTCCAGCATTCTTGAAATTCCTGTACCTGAAGTAGAACCAGACCACACCAACGACAAACACCAAAGAGGCAACTATAAAAATAGTTCTCAGAATCCACACAAATCCCTTACCCTTACCCTCCCCTTTCCCATCACACAAACCTTTGAAATCTCCACACAAGCCAGGATTACCCATAAAACTAGCCCTGTACATATCCTTAGCCAGCAGAGGGGGAAGTCTCCCTGAAAGCCTGTTATAAGACAAATTGAGCTGATTGAGCTTCAAATTCTGCAACCCGAGAGGGACATTCCCAGAAAATTGGTTGTTTGAAAGATCAAGAAAGTTTAACACCGACAAACTCCCAATTTCATCAGGAATCTCCCCACCCATCTCATTATTGGCCAAATTCAAGTCGTTAAGTTTCTTCCAAGATTGAATCCCCTTGGGAAGCTCCCCGGAGAGCTGATTGCTGTGAAGATCAAGAGTCCCAAGCTGAGCAAGTTTCACAATACTCCCAGGCAACCGCCCACTGAACTTATTATCACCACCAGAAAACTCCTGAAGATTCTCCAACCACCCAACCTCGTCGGGGATCACACCGGAGAAGCTATTGTTGGTCAAAATCAACAGCGACAAATTCCTCGCCCCGCCAATGGTCCTCGCGATGGAACCGTTAAACGAGTTACCCACCAGCTCAAGCAAATACACATGCGGAAGACCCCACATAGCCGCCGGAACCTCACCGGACAAGCGATTATTCCCCAGTCTGACACGCGTCAAGCTCCGACACGCGCCCAAACTCGGCGGAATCCCCCCGGAGAAGTCGTTCTCCAACATGAGAAGCTCCTCCAACTGGCCTTTCTCGCATACAGTTGCCGGAATCTGGCCGGAGAAACGGTTGGAGGAAACGTCAAGCCACACCAAGGGAGCATTCTTGCCGAGATCCTCCGGCAGGTCCCCGGCGAGTTTGTTCCCGAACAGCCTGAGTTCGTAGAGGTTGGGCGAGAGAGCTATACTCGGCGGCAACTGGCCGGTGAAGGAGTTCTCGTAGAGGTTAAGACTCTGGAGAGGCAAACGACACAAGTGATCGGGAATGGGGCCAGTCAAATGGTTCATTGAAACATCAAAGAGCCTCAAGGAAGTGAGGTTGGACATTCCCTGAGGCAAGTGGGCGGAGAGGGAGTTGTTGTAGAGCTCAAGCTGTTTGAGGTTGGTCAAGCGAGTGAGGGAAGAGGGAATGGGCCCGTGGAGGTTGTTGAGGGCGAGGTCGAGCAAGCGAAGGTCGGGGAGGTTCCCGAGGGAGTCCGGGATGGGGCCGACAAGGTTGCAAGCGGTGAGCCAGAGCGTGCGGAGGTTGGTGAGGTTGCCGAGGGAGGGAGGGAGGGGGGAGGGGAGGAAGGGGTTGTAGGAGAGGTTTAGGGTTCTGAGAGTGGTGACGTTGAAGAGCGAGGGGGGGAGGGTGTGGTCGAGGAGGTTGAGGACGAGGGAGAGGACTTGGAGTTTGGGGAAGGTTCCGAAGGAGGGGGGGATTGGGCCGGAGAAGTTGTTGCCGGTGAGGTCGAGGTGGAGGAGGTTGGGGAGGAGAGGGAGGGTGTGGGGGAGGAGGCCTGTGAGGAGGTTCTGGGAGAGGTCGAGGTGGGTGAGGGAGGTGCAGAGGGAGATTTGGAGGGGGAGGCTTTCGTTGATGGAGTTGTTGTACATGATTATGGAGCTCAGGTTGGGGAGCCGGCAGAGGAGGGAGGGGAGGAATGGGCCTGCCAGGTTGAAGCTCGAGAGGTCCAGGGAGCTCACCGTGCTGTTGGTTGGGCCGCACGTGACGCCGGCCCAGTTGCATGGGGTGGGGTGGCCGTTGTTCCAGGAGGAGAGGGAGGAGTCGGGGTCGTCCAGGGAGAGCTTCCAGCGGTAGAGGTAGAGGCCGTCCTGGGTTAGGGCCCAAGTGGTGGACTGGCCCAAGAGGAAGAGGAAGAGGAAGAGAGGAAGAAGCAGCGCCATTATTTGTGTTTCTGTATTGCTTGGGCAATGGGCATGCTATGGTTTCTACTTTCTATAAAGATCTCTCAGTCTCAGATTTCATGGTTCACCACAATCTTCCTACCTTCTCACTTCTCACCACTTTCCTCAAAACTTAACTCAAATTAGATAAATCGCAGGGCAGCACCTGATTTTATTAACCACCATATACCCTCTATTTGGTATACCAAAAATGGTTAACAAACCAAGATCGTACCGTGGAAACAGATGAGGAATGGGAAGTAGCCAAGTAGGTGTCGCTTTGTGCATGCAAATGCATATAATTTTCAATTTTAAAAGGTTTAAATAATACATACGATTAAAAATAAGAGCGCCAAGCGTCACGGGAATTTTTTACTGGAATAATATTTTTTTAAAAAAAAATTACAAGAATGATCACTATGCAGGATTATTTACCAAGATAGAACCATTTACTGTTCAAGCTCAGAATTCGGTTCTCCGGGAACCGAAGAACCGAATTCTGAGCATCAAAATGTAATTTTTTTGTTTTTTCAACTCAGAATTCGGTTCCCAGGGAACCGAATTCTAAGTTGGTTTTAATTTTTTTTTTTTTTCGTGTCTGGGGCAAATGTGGGCTGATTTGGGAAGCGGAACGGCCCGTTCCAAAAGCAGAACGGGTCGTTCTGCTTAAAGAAACAGAGTGCAAATTCTGAATGTGAAACGGCCCGTTCTGCTTAAAGAATTTGCACTCTGTTTCTTTAAGCAGAACGGCCCGTTCTGCTTTTGGAACGGGTCGTTCCGCTTCCCACATCAGCCCAAATTTGCCCCATACACGAAAAAAAAAAAATTTAAAACCAACTCAGAATTCGGTTCCCCGGAAACCGAATTCTGAGTTGAAAAAATAAAAAAAATTACATTTTGATGCTCAGAATTCGGTTCCCCGGGAACCGAATTCTGAGCTTGAACAGTAAATGGTTCTATCTTGATAAATAATCCTGCACGGTGATCATTCTTGTAATTTTTTTTAAAAAAAAATTATTCCAGTAAAAAATTCGCGTCACGGACCTATTTAATCAAATGTTTTCTTTTATAGTAAAAATTACTTAATGGATTAAAATTGTAAATTAATATCCACAATTCAAGAATGAGAAATATTGGATTCACTTTACTGAAACAAGTTCTTCGATTCAAGTCTCGTTCATGAGAAAAATATGATTATATCAGAAATTTTTTCCAAAGTAATCGCTTAAATTTTTTCGATAAAAGATTAATTATAAAAAAAGGATGATGGATAATTTGTATCAATAATATAATTATTAAATAAAAAATCTAATAAAATATATTTTATTTCACTTAAATCAAATATTCAGATTATTTAGTGTATTTTTATTTATTTTCATTCACTTTATTTTTTTATTTTTAATGTTTTTTCACTTTTTTCTTACAAAACATGAAAAAAAATGTCTTTTTAGTCACTTACTACACAAAACTCCTAATATTTTAGTATTTTTTTTAAATTGGATGATAATGATTATTGAATCCTTTCTTGAAATTATCCACAAAGGGTCAAAAGATTCTTTCACAAATAAAATCGAGCTTTTCAAAGAGTCTTTTTCATAAGGATAATCACAAAGATGCAAATGTTTTAATTGAAAAAGATCTAGGTTTAAAATTTGATATTTATAGGACTTTGTAATTGAAATTATTTACATGGATAATCGATTATTTTATTCTTGATAAATCTAGAAATCAGTCAATAACACTTTAATTGATTATCAAAGAGCACCAATTCTAAAATAATTGATTGTTGCATATTGATAATTGGTTATTACAATGTGCTTCTCATAATGAGAAAACAGAGTAAATAATCGATTATTCTAAGTAGATAATCGATCATTTTGAGTGACAAACTCAAATTCTTGATTTTTAAGTTTAAAATCATTTTTAAAACCTTTTCATCATCAACCATCATCTAACAAGAGATATATGACTAAATTACTCACAATACACAAAGTAGACATGCATACCAAAGCATAAAAACAAATCAATATATTTTGTACTCTCTTAACTATGAGAGGCACTTTTTAAAATTATCAAAATATAAACTAAATCTTCATCATGAGTTTGGTCAACAGTCTTAAGCCTTAGGTCATGTGGAAGTTCGTTCTTCTTTCATTCTCTTCTCGATTCAAATTGACAAAAGGTAAGGAAATTTTTTTATTGTTTGTTGAATTTCATGTTGATTTTGTTGTTGGAGTTCGTGCAAGTTTTGAATTCTTTAATTTGATGAAGTACTTTGATTTTTGGTTGTTTGAAATTGCTCATTAATTGAAGATGATGATTGTTGAAATATAGTGGTTACATGTTGTTTTTGAAGTTAGAAAGGAGTTCTACATGTTATATATGAGGAATATTCCTTTTTGCGTGCAGTTGGATTGCTAATTTTCAAGTGGATTAGGCATATTTAATTTCTACATAAGTGCAGAGTTAATATCATGTCGGGTTCACTTTCATGGTGTCGAATGTAACTTCAATCAGGAGAGTTTTGGTCTTACTTACATCAAGCCAAAATTGATGACATCGGATGAAAGGAGTGAAAATTGTCTCAAATTAAAATAGCGTATAAGGAAATATAATATTTATAAATAAAAATATTAATAAAACATTAAATATAATGAATGTTTTATTAATATTTTAAATTTTTTTGAAAATCCAATGTTAACTTTTCATATTTTTATTTATTTAAGTATAATTTTAAAGGGGAAAAAAAGCATGAGAAAAACATCCTAAGACCAATAACACTTGATATTACATTAAATATTTGATATATATATATATATATATATATATATATATATATATATATATATATATATATATATATATATATATACCATGACATGATAAACAATAAAGTTATTTTCTTTTAATTTAAATTTAAATGTTATTACATTTCAAGAAATTCAAATTCAAAACTTTTAATTAAGTTTGATCGAGAATTCACAAAAAAAATTGTGAAGATTTGTTTTGTTAAGTCTATGTCACGTGGATTACTAGATTTGATCTTTAAGAGAATTAGTAATCATTTAATTAAAGATATATGAATCATTCCTCAAATATACTCACAAGATATACTCGTACTACCCTCGAGGTCAAGGTTGCAACTCCCGATACGAGTTTTCAGATCTACAGAAGGTTGGTACATCGTAGTGGTGTCAACTTAACTACTAATTAATTGAAATTTTTGTATGAGTTGGCAATTAGCGATAGATGCAGCATGTGCAAATCCATTAGTAACAAAAATGATCTCTTAAGTAATCTGTATTGATTATCAGTCTAGTCAGAGGGAAAAAGAAATACTAACGCAACAAGTATTTTGCAACAAGAAAAATAATGGTATTTCTCATTATGTAACTCACATCAAACAATCACAAAATAATGACGCGTGACTAGCCTACAAGATAAAGAAAAGAAAACATAGTAGTAACAACAACCGTTTACTTTCATAAAGTGGTGTGAAATAGTAACAGTGCTGTGACTCAATAAAGGAAAAAGCAAATGTTAGTGGAAAACTGGAATGTTTGTGACAATCAACATGAATTTGGAGTCTCAACTGGTGGGAAAAAGATGCATTGCCCGTGCCAGTTACAACAAACATATCATCATGGTTAGTAGACTAAGAATTGCGTGACAAAAACAAACAGCAATGAATATTTCTACTTGTACACCAACTAAACTTTAATTTATCTTAAGGGACTAATTTTTCATGACGAATCAAGATTCGGTTCCAAAGCAAAGTGTTTATATTTAATGTTTCATCATATCTCAAAATTATCCTTGAAAAAGAATGCATGCAAAAAAAAAAAAAAACAAAATGAGTATCGTTGTACGCAATTACATATATTAATTATGAAATGAGTTTATTCAGAATAAAATTGAGTCATGTTTTAATGACATCAAAAATTAAATTAAAGTCGTCAATTTAATGGTTTCAAAAAGCTACATCTGTGGGAATATATGATTGTGTTTGTGACTGTAGTTCGTGCTGTGGTATTTATCTAAAAAATGGAAAACTTTGCTATGATATCTATGTTGTTGTCCCGGTTTTTTTTTTTTTTTTGTTAATACATGGAAGTTGATCGATCGTTTGTTACTTCTTCGGTCGACACTGCCATGACCAAAATTGAAAACAAATTATGAATTTTATTTTAATCAGTTTATTCCCTAGCAAGTCTTGGTTCGAAGTAGTTATTGAACTCATTTTTATCAAAGTCGTGCAAAATGCCGTTTTAGACACAAATAATTTGAAACAAAACATATTGTTTAAAATTGTTTGTATTAGGCTATTAGCACATCAAAATCAAGTACGTATGATTTGATGGGTTGGGGTTTGTTTTTACATAATATTCATAGATGAGGGGCCAAACTTATAAATTAAAGAGCGTTTCTTCAACTAGTTACACATGATTAATATAAGTTGTTCTTATCTCGTCTGGGAAGTTTCTAATTAGTACAATGATTGCCCAAAATATTATTGGGAAAGTGATATTAATTTCACAAATAACGAAGGAGCGTTAATAAACAAAAAAGGAGAAAATTGGGAGTATGACAAAGTTGTAAGTGTGAGACAAGTGAAAAGGCCATTGGAGAATGAAGAGAGACAAATAGAAGGAGCCAACTAGCCAAGCATATCATAAGCAAGCAATGTCACGGTTATGAAGGGAAGGTGACTCTTTGGGTAAGAAAGGAGTCGTACTATGTTTGATTACGATAAAAAAATATATATATAATTACTCTTTATCTTTGTTTTTTTTCTTTTAATTTAACAGTTGCATATAAATTATTCGTTAAAACTGTTGTGTATGAAAGATTAAAAAGAATTGTTCATCATTACTTTTTCCTAACAGTTACAAATGAATTATTCTTTAGAATCGTTAAATTTAAAGAAAATGAAAAGTAGAAATAAAGAGTAATTGTTTTGATGTTGGTCTTGGAATAAAATTGTAGACGTCACGTCTTATATAATGAAACTTTCTTTATAAATTTTAACTAACAAAATATGAAGTAGAAATATGTGGGAGAGTATGATGTTAACCCTTCTTTTTCATTTTCTAATAAAAAAAACTCACTTTTAATTCTCCAATAATGTACTGATTTAATGGTTATTGTTTTGACTTTTTTATAAGATCCAATTAGATACTCTAATTCATTAGGAAAGTTTGTAAAACTCACCAAATCAGATCGGTCTTGTGATTGGAAGTTTGAATAATATGGATAGAAATTTAAATTTAGATTTTAATGTTGTCATTAATTGTAATTTGAGAAATATTAATAACGCAGTCTTCGTCACACTCTTTTAAATACATTTCCTCTTATTTGTTGAAAAATATAAAATTTCGTAAGTATCGCATCTTGTTTAATAATTTTCTTTTCTAATATTGTATTTTCATTTTTAATAAAACATGTCAAGAAGAAATAGTGGATCTTATAAAAAGGATGAAGTAACACTCTTTAATGAGTTGATTGGGACTATCAGCAAAGCTTAGAAGTTGGGCATTCAAATGAAGGTGTTGTGTTCGGGGAGTGGTACTATAGTAGGAAGCCTTGGTGGTCAAAATAGTCTTATGTTTGCTTCATTTTGTTTCGGGAAAGAAAGAAGACCACCTTGATTGTAGAGTTGCCCTAAATGTCACTACAAAATAAATGAAGCCCCATAAATGAGCCATGTTCATTTATAAGAAATTTAAGTCATCCAATTCAGAACAATTAATTTCCTTGTCTCGCATATTACACATGGTAGCTTCATCTTTAATTTCAAAGATCTTATGCGATTTATTAATGAGGATTTTAACTCTTATCGAATAAAGAAAATACTCCCGATATTTATTATAAGAAAATATTATACATATTAAAAAAGTTAGTTACTTGCATTAAGTTTTAATACTTTTATAAATAAAAATTTAAAATTGTTATTATTATAAATGTCAAAAAAAATAGTACAATTGAGGAGTCGTACATTGAAGGAGATATATTTTTTTAAAAAAATATTATTAAATGAGACAAATTTATTATGTTTGCTTATATATTAAAAAAAAAATTTACTTATGATATAGAATGGAGTAGTATGCTTTAAGTTTTTTTTAATTATATATATATAGAGAGAGAGAGGGAGAGAGAGAAAGAGGATGAATCAAATTATATTAGTACAATTTTTATAACAATTATATTATTCAATAATTTTAAATTTGTTGATGATTTCTCAAAATCAACTATTAGATTAAAATTTCATTTCACTTAAATCATATATACATAATTTTATATTGATAAAAATTAATAGATATCTTGTTTATATAAATTAAATTTTACCTCATATATGCTTTTAAAAATATACTAAAATATGGATAGTTTGATTACATTTTTATTATCGTTCAACTTTATCAAAATTTGATAAACACGTTCTTAGTAATACTCCCTTTGATTCTTATTATAAAGCACAATTTAAAAGATATTGTTGATCTTTTTATAAGACACTTTACAATTTTTATAAAATAATATTACTTTTCATTTTTTACTCCTATTAAAGATTGTGAGAGTGTGTGTTTCTCTTTCATGCACATTTTAGACTTTTCAATTATTATTTATCATTTTTATCGGTATTAGTATGTAAACCTTTATATGGGATAATATTTTCACCATTTTCATAGAAATTTAGTAATAATTAAGAAGGATAAAATTGGTAACTCATTATTTTGTTTTATAAACCTAATAAAATTAACTACTTATATTAATATGTGTAATTTGGTTAAAAGTACCTTATAATAAGGATTAGAGGTACAAAGTTTCAACATAAAAATGAGTTTCGAAAAATCATCATCGAATTGAAGGTTACTAAATAGTGCAATAATTGTAAACAATTTTAACAGTGTATATATATGCACACGTGGTAGTCCTAACATTTTGTAGACTCAGAACAATAAATATATAAGAAACATTTATTTATAAGTATTTTGATATATAAATATTATATATAAAAAATTATCATATAATTTCATTAAAAATAATAATTTCTTTTACACAATATGAACAAGACTAACAAATATTTGACAAGATGTATTACATTTTCTTCTTCAATAAAATCTCATGTTATCTTTTATCACAAATAAAATATTTTCTATGAAATTATCATGTACTAGTAAAAATTAGAATTAGGAAAGAATTTCAATAATGCAGCCAAGGAAAGTTTCAGTATTGTATTTTTTATCTAGTTAATATAAAAAGAGATTTTTTTTTTAAATCAAAGGTGTATATATATTTGTAGCTCCTTTTTGTAATGATCTTGGACGGTTGTCCTTATTTTCAAAACCTTAAGACCATGCCTATATATATATATATATATATATATATGTGTGTGGGCTACGGGGAAGTAGTTTTTTATACTTTTAATATAATAAAATTTTATGCTTTTTCTTACTTTTATTTTTTCAAATCTAATTAATATTTATTGTTAAGTAATGATATATATACAATATTTCTTATCACATCATATTTTACTCTACATCCTATTTTATTTCACCTTTAAGATTTTAGTATAAGATTTAAAAAAAAAATTAAGATGTCTAATTTCATAAAATAAATTATATAATTTTTTAATATGTCTTAAAAGAATTTAAATTCTCACTGATTAATTGAAGAATGTTTTACATTGATAATTATAAAATGATAATCAAATTTACTAAAACGTAAAACAAAATGCAAAAGAGAGAGTATATTGTTGAATGTATTGGGCAGAAATGATTTTCCTTGTATTATTTCTCTTACTAGTAATGATGAAGAGAAATAATTATGCAAATAGTGTTGTGGAAGAAGAAATGAATGCATGTCACCTGCGGTAAAAGAGGACATAGGTAGTAAAGAGTGAGCTTAGAATGAGTAGTTGGCATTGATATATCATGCTTGCTGGCTTGCTGGCTAGTGGCTAGCTGCTAGCTGCTAGCTGCACCCAACTAAATCACAAAGTTCAAATTAAGATGGAAAAATATATTGGGCTTGTTTAGGCAACACTGGACACTGTAACCTTTCTGCTGGGACTTAGGACTGAAACTTTATTGTTGAGCCCTTTTTCTCTTTTTGGTTTGGTACGAAACGTATGAGAACCATAGCCTATGATTTTGTATACAGAGAACGAGGGAAGAATAAAATATATAGTAAGTGATTTTCTACACTTTATATTATACGCCATGCTCCTGGTATCGAAGCATAATATAATAGTAGCACGATCCGGTTCAACATAGAATAACCAATTCTCAAATCTTAACTTACACTTTTAATTCATCATAGTTAAGGTATATAAGAAAAAAGTTATTCTTTTTTACTTTTCCGTATAAACTCCACTTTAAGGATCTAATAGCTATAATTAAAACTTGACGAGATCAACCTCTTGAAAAATTAATTAAAGAGAACCATTGTAATACACTAAACCATAAATTAAAAATTAAATATAACATTTAATATTACTAATGTACATTTATTATAATATTTGATAAAATAAAACAATTATTAATATTTAATATTAATATTCTTCTAAGACTCATTAGAAAAATAATGTTTGTTATTCAACATGATACTCTCATCATCAATTTTCGTTAGTGTTAAAATTACACTTGACCAATAAAAATTATATTTTAAGAATTTAAATTAGTCCTTAATTATTATTTTTGAGGTACTACTTAAACTATATTCATAAAGTCATGAACTATTAAAAAGACTCATTAGCAAGATTAAAAAATATTAATATTAAAGTGAAATAAATTTCAATGGAAATATCTTGTTTAAATTGTGCATAATTTAAGTGACTTATTATAAAAAAATCATTATGTATATATATTAAAATAAATTACATTTTTAGCATATATCTAAATATTCTAATTTAACCAACAATATCAAATTGAGTTTTGAATATGCAATTACATATTTTTTTAAATAGAATAAAAGTTTTAATGTTCTGAGTAGTTTTATCATGTTGAAACATAATTATCTTCTATAAAAATTATTTTTCTACCAAAAACAATTACACTTCAATCTCTTTTATCTTATTTTAAAGGAAGTTCAATTTAACCCGTTTGAATTATATCCATTATTAGTCTAAAATATTTTTATACAAACATTCAATGAGAATTTACTTTATTGTCGTATCATATCATATTAGGATAACGTTGAAAAGTTGTCAAATTTTAGATTTAGTAACTCATGTTGACCCTATTCCTTTTATATAATTTTTAAATTTTTATATGTCGTCATTCAACAGTTATATGTTTAAATGATGTGTAATTTTATAATTTGAAAATTTGAAACTATTTATCAACTATCTTTTATTATATTCTGATTTCCTATTTTCCCCTATTTCCCTATTTTTTATTTCCCATGTTTTATTATCCTATTAATAGATTCGGTTATCTAACCTAACTAGGTAGTATAAAATAACAAAAAAAAAAAAAAGAGTTCAGTTTAAAGTATTAAGAAAAGTTGAAAATTCCAAATCAATTAATATACCAATTAGTTTTAAACAATTGTAACATTGTATTTTTATTAATTATTATTGTTCTTATTGATTTATGTATTGCGGTGATTTAGTTGCTTAATTGTTGAGGAACTTTAAAATTTAAGAATTTCTAATGAATTTTAGTTGTATGTTTTTATTTTGGTGAGAACTGAGTTTTTTTTTTTATTTTAAAAATTATACATATGAATGTTTTAGTACATTGCATGCTTGGTGAGTTGTTTGGGCCAATATTGTGATTCTATTAAGTACAAATTTCACCATCACGTATAGTGCAATTTCAAGGCACTAGACGTGATGCAAGTTAGAGACTCTTTGTCTCATTGACGTCAGACATGAAATTGGTAGTGTTGAATGTGAGTCTAAGGAGAACTCTCTAACTTGGTCAAGCTGCACATGGTAGAATAATGCCAAGCGTAGATGTCTTTGGAACTCCTTGACTTGGCGATGTTGAACCCTAGTTGATTAGCGCCCAATGTGGTTCAGACAGAAGTTCTCTATGTAGACAACGTTGGACACTAGTTCAGTGATGTCGAACGTGAGTCAAGTAAAAGCTCTTGCCTAAAATGAGGCCAAACGTGGGTTTAGGCCAAACGTGGGTTTTGGCCACATAGGGGCCTTCTACCCCAATGATGTTGGGTGTAGGGAGAATGATGTCAGATGTGAGTTGCCTAATGTAAATGTGTTGTTTATTTGACTAAGTGTTGAAAATAGTTTGTGTAAGTTGAGTTGATTACATATTGTGTGTTGATATATGTTTTTAATTCTTTATACATTGATATGGGATAATGTATATTGATGATTACATTGTTGAAATGTTGTGGCAATGGTGTTATAAGAATGCTTAAGGCATTGTGTTGTGTTTATTACTTAGGACTAGAGGAGAATGTGTTTTAAAAAATTAGATATCCCATTATGAAAATATTGTTATGGTCTTTTATGAGTCCAATTATTGAAAACCTTTCTTGAAAAATTCACTCTTTGATTGGATAGTTGAATCTCCTCTATGACCTTAGTTGATGCAGTACAGGAGATTATAAGGTAAGCAATATTGCTTTGTATGGAGCCAAGTCGAGCCATGTGTGCATAAAGTGATCAAACCGAATAAGGTACGAAGTCAAGATCCAAAATCCCTAATAAAGTATTAGAAAAAGCATAGTATTTGGAGGGTAGTTGTTGGGTTAATCCCATATGAGGATTAGTTATGCATGCCAATGTCATGATAGGTGCAACCCAAGTTCGAGAAACCATGTTGTTGTGAATTTTTTTTATCAAAACTAGTTGTTAATCTAACGGGTGTAAAAAGATCGCATTATTGTTGGCTCGACAGGATCTAGCCACTTAGATTGTTTACCTTGTTGTAAAAGATCGCTTAGTTGAATGCATGACAACACATTTAGTTGATTTGTTGAGTTGTGTGATCCACATGCTATGTTGTTATGTGGATAAGATGTCATGTTGTGGTATTGTTCATATTAAATGATATGTTGTGCTATCATATACCATGTCAACATGTGACAATTATATGATAGTGATGTATGTTGAGAATTGATGGTGTGTTGCGATTAAGTTATTTATGTTGGTAGTATAGTTGTATTTTACTTTTGTTCCTGTCGTAAGAACACTCCTCTCCTTCGTCCTTCCTGACTGTCTTCAGGTCTTTCCAAGTCCTCGATGCCGACCGAACACTAGCTCCAGGTGGTGGGGAAGGGTACCTGCAAAGGCACTCCGACGATCAAGTCAGTGTTCGGTTCAGAGCAATAAATGCTTTATAAGGAATAGTAACGTATCTCATTTATGTCACACCACCTGTATATTTATAGTGACATATGCGGGCCTGATGGGCCTTCATCCTTGGGAGATGGGTAATACATGACTTAACCTTAATCATGTCTTAATCTGGTATGGTAATTAATGCACAGTAGGCATTTGGCTTGCCACGTGTTTATCATAGGCTCTTTCTTCAGGTTTTCGGTTAAGCATAAGGCCGAAGGGGTGCTTGGCCACGCTTGGGGCCGAAGGGGTGTTCGGCCAAGCTTGGGGCCGAAGGGGTGTTCGGCCAAGCTTGGGGCCGAAGGGGTGTTCGACTAAGCTTGGGGCCGAAGGGGTGTTTTGAATAGCTTCAGATCCCTTCTCTTTGGGTTTTTGGCTACCCACGAGACCGAAGGAGTGTTCGGCCAAGCCTGAGGCCGAGGGGGTGTTCGGCCAAGCTTGGGGCCGAAGGGGGTGATGTGTTTCATCGGCTAGGGCACTCCTTTCGGTCTACTGCCTGACCTGAGGGGTCAGTTGGTGTGGTTCCTTGGTTCGGGCCCCCCCTTTCGACCTATTGTCCGACCGAAAGGGGTGCCAATTGGTGCGTTTCATTAGTTTGGGCGCCCCTTTCGGCCTATTGCATGACCGAAAGGGTGCTTACTAGTACACTACCCCCCAAGCCCAAGGATGAAAGACGAAGGGGTTTTACATTAAAGAGGCTCGGGGATATTTAGGGTTTAGAATGTAGGGGGGTGTGCATTTTCGGGAGTTATGTCGTCTAGATAGTGACCGTTGCATGCTACCGCCGCCTTCGGGTTTCTGCCTTGGGTTGTGTCCTTTGGCGCTCAGGTGCATTTATTGTGAGCCTCTTGGGTGGCCTCGAGTGGTCTATATAAGGTGTTGAGGTGGGGCTTCTTTTTTCAAGCTTTCTCTACACGGCCTCTGTACATTTTCTTCACTGAGCCGAATACTCCCAAAAGGTTGGTTTTTGTTTTTTATCTACTTTGTGATAATGGCCACCGAAGGTGTCACCTTGTCGTCAGGGTCCTCGGCCAGCGATGGGGGATCGGCCCAAAATGTGGACGCTGAGATGCTAGCATTTAACACCGAAGTAGAGATAGTTGAGGGTCCCATTGGGTCGGGGCCAGAGCGTAATAGGGAAACGGGGAGTTCCACTGGGTCGGAATTACCCGATGCCGAGATGAGCCCTGGGGATTACAGGCAGAAATACACTCCTTGCGAGATCCCTGGGTACGATTGGGTCGATGGTGAAGTGGCGGCCTATTTCTCTCGTTTTCATGAGAGGGCCGCTATGATACGCATTCTTAGTCTTTGTACGATGGGCCGATGGGAAGGTTGGGACCCCTATCCTATCATGCTGCGTCGATACCGGGCCGAAGGCCCTGGGGAGCTCGATCTGGTTTTCCTTGCGAAGCGGGAAGATCAGGGGGATTTCTTTTATATGTACGAGTGTTTCTTTCGGGAACTGGGGATGTCGCTTCCTTTTGATGATTTCCAGATGGGGGTCCTTCGCGTGTTGAACGTGGCTCCGACCCAGTTGCACCCGAACGCGTGGGCTTATATGCAAGCGTTTCGGGTGTTGTGTAGATACCATTATGTAGAGCCGACTGTAGGTTTATTTTTGCATTTTTTCTGTACGCGCCCATCTAATAAAACTGTGAAGTGGTTGTCGTTGATTCGGAATCCTGACCGACCGCTGTTGACGCCCTTCACATCGTCCTTTAAGGGCTTTAAAGCAGGGTTTGTGAAGGTGATCATAGACCCTGTAGTCGGCATAAATTATTTTTACGATGCCGACGGGAAGCCTCTTTTTCCCTTCTATTAGACTCGTCAGCCTCGGAAATACGATGACTTTCCCGAGGATATGATGACCGACGTCGAAGTTTCGGCCTTAAGCGTTCTTAAGGGATTGGCAAAGTGCATCCCGTCTCGGTTCCTGGTGCTGCTTCCCAAGTCGCATCGGCCTCGTTTTGAGCTAGAGGGTATGTTTTGTTTTTATCTGCTGTTGCTCGTGCTTGTTAGGTTGATTTGTGACTTGTTGTATTTTTGCAGGTTGGATGGCGCAGCAGGGGTTGGGCTTGTCTTATCGGCAGCTGATGAGGAAAAAGGCTCCAGCTGGGTCCTCGGCCGAAGATCATCGTAGTGTCTCGATTGATCCTCAGCCGCAAGTCATGGAGGCCCCCCGACCGACGCCCCCTGTCATCGCTCTTCCCGATCCAAAGAGCAGGAAGAGAAAAGACAAGGGGAAGAAGAAACCTGATGCGGCTGGTCCGGAAGCCTCGCGGCCCAAGCAACGCAGGGTTGAAGGGTCTTCTTTGGATTTGGCGATCCCTTCGGCCATTGTGGCTAAGGACTTTTTGTCCGAGGAGATCCGGCCGGCAAGGATGATGTCTTCGGATTTGCTTTCGGCCCAAGGCCACATGATGCTTGATGCGGCCACTCCCTCGGCGCAATGGGCTATGGCTTGTGAGTTACATGTCCGGGCCACGACTATTTTTAGGAAGATGGCTTTGGAGCCGATGGGCGAGCTGCATAATCTCCAGAAGAGTTTGGAGGACACTAAGGCGGCCCTTCAACAATCCCTCTTCGTGAAGTGGTCGACGGCCACAATGAGAAATTTGACTTGGCCTTTTGCAGGTGGGAATGGTCCCAAAATATCCATGCCCCATATGGAAAACGGCCAAGGTGTGGTGGGGATGTAACCCCTCAGGGGGTTGGTGCGTTAAGGGTCCGTGCTGCTGACAGGGTTTGCATTGCTGAATGAATTTGAGCAATCCGCTACCAGGGTTGGCCAATAATACCCCGCTCGGAGAACCTTGGCTGCGAGAGTTCGGCCTCCCGAGTGAGTTCCACACACGCCCTAATGGATTTCTCGAATCACATAGTGTGCCTGCTCTGGCGTCAAACATTTCAACAGGGGCGTCGAGAATCCTCTTTTATATAATTCTCCCGCGATTAAGGTATATCGTGCTGTCGTGACCTTCATCTTTTTTGCCTCCAATGGGTCACTAGGTAATGCTCCTGCTGTGAGATACCCCATTATCCCTGTCATCCAGTTGGGGTTGTCCTGCTGAACCTGCAAACATTCCGATTTTGTGATGCTAGGCTTCGGCAAATCCTGTTGGATCATGCTTCGTAAATGGCTAATCTTTTTGCTGCTGGCTAGCCTGGCCAATTGATCGGCTCTTACGTTGAGTTCCCGAGGTGTGTGCTTGACTTCGAAATCTTCGAAGTCTGCCTTCAGCTTGTTGAACGCATGAAAGTACAACAACAGCGTTGGTTCTTTGATTTGGAAGATGCCGCTAACTTGCCCCGTTACCACTTGTGAGTCGCTCCAACATTGTATTCTTGAAACGCCCAAGTCTTTAGCGAGTCGTAGACCTGCCAAAAGGGCTTCATACTCAGCCTGGTTATTGGATGCTTTAAAACCGAAGCGGAGTGACTGCTCGATGACTACTTGGCCCGGTCCTTCTAAGATGATGCCCGCACCACTGCCTTGTTGGTTTGACGATCCGTCTACATGCAAGGTCCAAAGGTGGGAATCAGGGATCACCGGCGACGTGAATTCGTTTAAGAAATAGACCAAGCTTTGTGCTTTTATGGGTCCACGAGGTTCGAATTGGATGTCGAACTGTGACAATTCAATGGACCAGGAGACCATTCGCCCCGCTAATTCGGGTTTGCGCAAGACCTTAGTTATGGGGCTGTCGGTTCGGACGAGCACACGGTGACTCTGAAAATAGTGTCGGAGGCGTCTAGAGGTGTGAACGAGGGCGAGGACTGTCCTCTCGAGGTGCTGGTATCTGGTCTCGGCGTCTTGCAGCACTCGGCTGATGAAATAAATCGGCATCTGCTCCGTTTTTTCTTGCACCAAGACAGTACTGATGGCCTTGTCTGATACTGATATGTACATTATCATGTCCAGCTGGGGGTCGGGTTTGATCAACAACGGCGGGGTAGCGAGTAATGCTTTAAAGCTGTTGAAGGCCGACTCGCACTCATCGGTCCATCTGAACTTGGTGGCTTTCTTTAGAAGGGACATGATGGGTCGTGATTTGTCCGCCATGCAGGGCAGGAACCGAGCCAATGAAGCTATTCGTCCTGTCAGACGTTGTACCTCTTTGACATTAATAGGACTCTTCATGTTGATGATAGCCTGACATTTGTCAGGGTTAGCCTCTATCCCTCTTTGTGACAACATAAAGCCTAAGAACTTCCCCCCGGCCACTCCGAAGGTGCACTTAGCCGGATTCAGTCGCATGTGATGGCGTCATACTTCGTCAAAAATGGAGCATAGGTCTCTGAGGTGGTCGGGCCCAGAAGCGGATTTGATCACCATATCATCTCCGTACACTTCCAGGCTCGTCCCAATCTGGTTACGGAAAATCTTGTCCATGAGCCTTTGGTAGGTTGCCCCTGCGTTTTTTAGGCCAAACGGCATCACCTTGTAACAAAAGTTCGTCGAATCAGTGATGAATGCGGTTTTGGCTGCATCCGGGGGGTACATGGGTATCTGATTATACCCGGAATAGGCGTCTAGGAAGCTTAGTCTAAAGTGGCCGGCCGCGCCATCGACTAGTGCGTCGATGTGAGGGAGAGGGTACGCGTCCTTTGGGCACGCCTTGTTGAGGTCGGTGTAGTCAGTGCACATCCGCCACTTACCGTTTGATTTTTTGACCATTACTACGTTGGCCAGCCAGGTGGAATACCTGACTTCTCGAATGAAGCCTGCTTGCAACAACTTGGTTGTTTCTTCTTTGATTGCGTCGGCTCTTTCTCCCCCCACTTTCCTCTTCTTCTGGGCAACGGGCTTGGCGTCTTTACACACAGATAGCCGATGGCAATGGAAGCTGGGATCAATTCCCGGCATGTCGGCGGCAGTCCAGGCGAACAAATCCGAGTACTGTACAAGGACTTGTTTGATTTTATGTGCATCTGTTTCGGACAGTTGGGAGCTTAAGAAGGTGACCTGTTCTTCATTGCTTCCGAGCTGGAAGGGGACCGTTGTTTCAACCGGCTGGACCCTGTCTTCGTGCTCTATCCTCGGATCGAGCTCTAAGTCTTCTATTGCTTTTCTGCTAATATCATTAATGGCATTGACATCTCGTCTTGGTTGAGGATTGGGGGGTACCTTCAGGCTGGCGTAATAGCATTCTCGTGCCGTCTTCTGATCTGCATGTACGGTGATTATTTTCCCTTCTTCTGTGGGGAATTTCATGGCCAAGTGGGGGGTGGAAACAATGGCCCGAAGCTTGTTTAAAGACGGCCTGCCCAACAGGATGTTGTACGAGGTATTGGCTTGTACAACGACATAGCGTACCTTAATTCGCCTGCCCTGGTTGTCTCCGAAGTAAGTATACAAGTCTATCGTCCCCCTAGTGTCAACTCGTTCGCCTGAAAATCCTACCAGCGATTCATCATACGGCGTTAACTCCTGCTCTGGAATGCCTAGCTGTTCGAAAGTCTTCCAATACAGAATGTCAGCTGAACTCCCCTGATCCACTAGTCTTTTTGACAATGCAATTGTTAATTTCCACGCTAATGACCATGGGGTCGTCCTGTATAGGGTCAATTCCTTGGAAATCCTGATCTGTAAATGTTATAGGAGGCATATGAACAGAGGATGTCCGTCCCACAGCGTTGACTGATTTAATGGCTCTCAAGTGTCTTTTCCGGGCTGACGATGAGCCTCCTCCTCCTGCAAAGCCTCCGGAAATGGTATTTATCACTCGTCGGGGCGGATTACGCTCTCGCTGGTCGTTTGCATCTCGGGACCTGCTGCGCTCACGGGACCGGTGTCGCGAGAGTGCCCGATCTCGGTTGTCCCTCCTGTACTCACTTCTTCTGGGACGGTTGTCGGTCCTCCGGCTATCTGTTCGAATGAAGTTCTGAAGATGACCGGCCTTGACGAGATCTTCAATACGGTCCCGAAGAGCAGAGCACTCTTCAGTAGTGTGCCCCCTGTTTCGATGGAATTGGCATGTTTTAGTTTTATCGGCACGGGGCGGGGTCATAGCTCGTCGCGGGACGGTTAGTACCTCTGTGGCTAACGCTTGTTCCAACACCTTGGCCCTGCTTGCATTAAGCGGCGTGTATTGCATGTATCTTGGACCTCTGTTATTTTTCTCGCGATCGGCTGTGTCTCGGGGACGGGGCCTCGGGTTGTGTTCTTTCTCGGCCTCTTTCCTTCCCATAAAAAAGTCGGACCGATTCTGGCTTCGGAACTCGGCCAATTCCTCCATTTGCATGTACTTAGTGGCTCGTTGCCTGAGTTCGTCCAGGTCTCCGGGCGGTTTTTTGCATAGGCTGTTTACAAAAGGACCCGGTCGTAATGCGGTGGTGAGGTGATGCATGGCCACCGCGGGGTCCAGATTTCAGATGGACAAGGTCATTTTGCCGAATCTTTCCATGAATGTTCTGAGGGGCTCCTTCTTCTCCTGGCAGATGTTAACTAAGGCTATTGACGTTAGCTGATGGGGCCAGCTTGTGGCAAACTGTATCACGAACCGTGAGGATAGGGCCGTGAATGAATGCACCGATGCGGGAGGAAGTCTAGTGAACCAATTGAGTGCTGAACCTTTCAACGACGTAGGGAAAACCTTACACATGATCGCATCATCGTCAGTGTATAAACCGACCTGGGTAACGAAGGCGTCAAGATGCTCTTCCGGATCGGTGTTGCCGTCGTACTTTTCCAGGGCTAAGTTTTTCCAGTTATCGGGTAGACGAGCTCCGGCAATGTCCGGGGTGAATGGAGACCTTCCCTGTCTTTGCTGCTGGTCTTGTGTGGTAGTCGGTCCAACTGATGGCCGAGGGACGTTGGCTTCCTTGTACCATCCCGACGATTCACCTTGGTCCCGGGTCGGCTGACCGCGTGTATCGTGCGACGGGTGCCATGTTCGATTATCGCTCTTGAGCTCGGCGTTTTCTCTTCTCAGGACCGACAATTCGTGAGCGTCCCTTTCTCTAAGCCTTTTGAGTTCCATCATTTCGGCCTTTAGTTGTTCGATGGCCGACGACGGGTTAGGTTGCTGGGACCGGTCCTCATACAACTCTTCCGCTCCATCCTCGTTCCGGTTAGTTTGTTGCTTAAGATTGTCTCGGGGCATCCCGTAGGGGTACTCGGTGGCTGCATTCTCTTGCTGACTCCTTGTTAACACCATCTTGCTTCAGGGTCGAGAACCGTTTTGGTTTCGGCCCCACGGTGGGCGCCAAAATGTTCCTGTCGTAAGAACACTCCTCTCCTTCGTCCTTCCTGACTGTCTTCAGGTCTTTCCAAGTCCTCGATGCCGACCGAACACTAGCTCCAGGTGGTGGGGGAGGGTACCTGCAAAGGCACTCCGACGATCAAGTCAGTATTCGGTTCAGAGCAATAAATGCTTTATAAGGAATAGTAACGTACCTCATTTATGTCACACCACCTGTATATTTATAGTGACATATGCGGGCCTGATGGGCCTTCATCCTTGGGAGATGGGTAATACATGACTTAACCTTAATCCTGTCTTAATCTGGTATGGTAATTAATGCACAGTAGGCATTTGGCTTGCCACGTGTTTATCATAGGCTCTTTCTTCAGGTTTTCGGTTAAGCATAAGGCCGAAGGGGTGCTCGGCCACGCTTGGGGCCGAAGGGGTGTTCGGCCAAGCTTGGGGCCGAAGGGGTGTTTTGAATAGCTTCAGATCCCTTCTCTTTGGGTTTTTGGCTACCCACGAGACCGAGGGAGTGTTCGGCCAAGCCTGAGGCCGAGGGGGTGTTCGGCCAAGCTCGGGGCCGAAGGGGGTGATGTGTTTCATCGGCTAGGGCACTCCTTTCGGTCTACTGCCTGACTTGAGGGGTCAGTTGGTGTGGTTCCTTGGTTCGGGCCCCCCCTTTCGGCCTATTGTCCGACCGAAATGGGTGCCAATTGGTGCGTTTCATTAGTTTGGGCGCCCCTTTCGGCCTATTGCATGACCGAAAGGGTGCTTACTAGTACAACTTTTATACTTGATATGTTAATTTCTTTGAATACTAGTTTACTCTTACATATTTTATTGTAGTTAGATTGCGATGATCATACTTATACGGAAGCAGAACAAGGTTAGGCTGGAGGGAGAATTTGTTTTGTGAGCTATGATGGAAGATGGCATTCTAGATACTCTTTTGAGCCACATTGCGTAGTTAATTAGTTGTTGTAAGTTGCTTGAACCTAGGTTTAGATTTCAGTTTTTGGATTACTATATATATATATATATATATATATATATGTGTGTGTGTGTGTGTGTACGTGTGCGCACGTGCATGCGTGTCTGTATAACATATGATGTAGTTTCATTGAGAAATATTATATATATAATTTCAATTGATTTTATTCTTACACATATATTGTTTATTTGTATGTCCAAGAATTATTTATATGTTAAATACTTAATTATTTATATGTTAAATACTTAAATTTAGGTAATTATATTTATATTTTGTTGTAAACAAAAGCTAATCACTTACACACTGCCAGTGTACAGTTTTTTTACATTGACAACCAATCATATCTTTTAATAGTGACATGTCATTTACTTATTTAATCAAATAAAAATAAAATAAAATAATTTAAAAAATATAATTAATTGCTAGTGTAAAAATTTTTATACTAACAATGTATGAATGATTAACTCTGTAAACAATTGAGTAATAAAGTGTAATAACATGATAATTTGATACAAATACGATAAATTTAATTTTTATTCCTATAATAAAATACCATAACAATGAGTAAATCAAGATGAATTTGATTTTTATTGAAGAGGAAAAGTCAATACTTTTTTATATAAAAATACATATACTTTATATAATTATGTTGGAGGCTTTTTTTTTTTTTACAAAATTATGTTGGAGTTGAATAATACTATTATATACATACGAAAATTAAAATAACATTCATTGTATATATGTAATACATGACGTAAGATTTCACTAAAAGAAAAAGAAACCGACAAAAGGTGAAGATGTTTCACGGTGATGTCTCTGATAGTCGAGAGAGACAAGTGGTCCATGGGTGGTGCATCTAAAATCACCATAGATATAATTTTAAAAAGAATGAATGGTTGAGATTGTGATTTAGTGAGAAAATATATTGTACACCTTCCCACACTGGATAAAATTTCTGAATTTTTTATTGAAATATTTTTTTTTAAATTACCTAAAAAAAACACGTATTACGAGGATGCAGCAGCTGTCACTTTCAGAACGGGCCGTTCTGAAACCAGAACGGCCCGTTCTAGATGAAAAAATAACACAGGAATAATGCAACAGAACGGGCCGTTCTAGAAGAAAAAAAAACACGTGATAAACTACACCAGAACGGGCCGTTCTGATTTCAGAACGGGCCGTTCTGATTTCAGAACGGCCCGTTCCAGATTTAAAAATAACATATGATTACTTAAACCAGAACGGGCCGTTCTGAATTCGGAACGGCCCGTTCTGGCTACATATTTGTTTTTTTTTTTATTCTACTAAATCACATTTAAAATTTAAGTATAGTTTTTCAATTGAGCGAGATATGAAGTCCCTTCCTCAATGACATCAAACATCTTATGAATAAAGGCCAAAACTAGGTCTAATAAACTTAAAACCCAAAAAGTCTTATACTAAGGCCCATAATACAAGACCAAACAATATAAACTCCTATATTACCAAATATATGAGAAAGGTGGTCATCTATGTAAAGTCCAAGTAAAGAAAACCTTATGTCCACCAAACCCATTAGGCTCACTGAGCTCAAAAGCAATCAAAAGTCTAAAGGCCCATGAAGCCCAGAGCTAGGCCCAACAAGCTTAAAACCTAAAAAGTCTTATACTTAGGTCCATAATACAAGACCAAACAATATAAACTCCTATACTAAAGACCAAGTAAAGAGAACCTTAGGCCCACCAAACTCATTGGGCTCACTAAGCTCAGAAGCAGTCAAAAGCTCAAAGGCCCATGAAGCCCAAAACTCGGTCCAATAAGCTTAAAACC
Organism: Cajanus cajan; assembly: GCF_000230855.2. Taxonomy (NCBI): domain Eukaryota; kingdom Viridiplantae; phylum Streptophyta; class Magnoliopsida; order Fabales; family Fabaceae; genus Cajanus; species Cajanus cajan. The sequence goes on from NC_138517.1 coordinate 87,126,985, forward strand.
CAAAAAGTCATATACTATACAAGACCAAACAATATAAACTCCTATACTACCAAATATATGAGAAATGTGGTCATCTATGTAAAATCCAAGTAAAGAGAACTTTAGGCCCATCAAACCCATTGGGCTCACTAAGCTCAAAAGCAATTAAAAGTCCAAAGGCCCATGAAGCCCAAAACTAGGCCCAATAAGCTTAAAACCCAAAAAGTCTTATACTAAGGCCCATAATACAAGACCAAACAATATAAACTCCTATACTACCAAATATATGAGAAAGGTGGTCATCTATGTAAAGCCCAAGTAAAAAGAACCTTAGGCCCATCAAACCCATTGGGCTCATTAAGCTCAAAAGCAATCAAAAGTCCAAAGGCCCATGAAGCCCAAAACTAGGCCCAATAAGCTTAAAATCCAAAAAGTCTTATACTAAGGCCCATAATACAAGACCAAACAATATTAACTCCTATACTACCAAATATATGAGAAATGTGGTCATCTATGTAAAATCCAAGTAAAGAGAACTTTAGGCCCATCAAACCCATTGGGCTCACTAAGCTCAAAAGCAATTAAAATTCCAAAGGCCCATGAAGCCCAAAACTAGGCCCAATAAGCTTAAAACCCAAAAAGTCTTATACTAAGGCCCATAATACAAGACCAAACAATATAAACTCCTATACTACCAAATATATGAGAAAGGTGGTCATCTATGTAAAGCCCAAGTAAAAAGAACCTTAGGCCCATCAAACCCATTGGGCTCATTAAGCTCAAAAGCAATCAAAAGTCCAAAGGCCCATGAAGCCCAAAACTAGGCCCAATAAGCTTAAAATCCAAAAAGTCTTATACTAAGGCCCATAATACAAGACCAAACAATATAAACTCCTATACTACCAAATATATGAGAAAGGTGATCATCTATGTAAAACCCAAGTAAAGAGAACCTTAGGCCCACCAAACCCATTGGGCTCACTAAGCTCAAAAGCAATCAAAAGTCCAAAGGCCCATGAAGCCCAAAACTAGGCCCAATAAGCATAAAACCCAAAATGTCTTATACTAAGGCCCATAATACAAGACCAAACAATATAAACTCCTATACTGCCAAATATATGAGAAAGGTGGTCATCTATATAAAACCCAAGTAAAGAGAACCTTTGGCCCACCAAACCCATTGGGCTCACTAACCTAGTTTTGTACTTCATGGACCTTTGAGCTTTTGTTTTGGTCTTGTATTATGGGCCTTAGTATAAGATTTTTTGGGTTTTATGCTTATTGGGCCTAGTTTTGGGCTTCATGGGCCTTTGGACTTTTGATTGCTTTTGAGCTTAGTGAGCCTAATGGGTTTGGTGGGCCTAAGGTTCTCTTTACTTGGGCTTTACATAGATGACCACCTTTCTCATATATTTGGTAGTATAGGAGTTTATATTGTTTGGTCTTGTATTATGGGCCTTAGTATAAGACTTTTTGGATTTTAAGCTTATTGGGCCTAGTTTTGGGCTTCATGGGCCTTTGGACTTTTGATTGCTTTTGAGCTTAATGAGCCCAATGGGTTTGATGGGCCTAAGGTTCTCTTTACTTGGGCTTTACATAGATGACCACCTTTCTCATATATTTGGTAGTATAGGAGTTTATATTGTTTGATATTGTATTATGAGCCTTAGTATAAGACTTTTTGGGTTTTAAGCTTATTGGGCCTAGTTTTGGGCTTCATGGGCCTTTGGACTTTTGATTGCTTCTGAGCTTAGTGAGCCTAATGGATTTGGTGGGCCTAAGGTTCTCTTTACTTGGGCTTTATATAGATGACTACCTTTCTCATATATTTGGTAGTATAGAAATTTATATTGTTTGGCCTTGTATTATGGGTCTTAGTATAAGACTTTTTGGATTTTAAGCTTATTGGGCCTAGTTTTGGGCTTTATGGGCCTTTGAGCTTTTGTTTACTTTTGAGCTTAGTGAGCCCAATGAATTTGGTGGGCCTAAGGTTCTCTTTACTTGGACTTTACATGGATGACCACCTTTCTCATATATTTGGTAGTATAGGAGTTTATAATGTTTGGTCTTGTATTATGAGCCTTAGTATAAGACTTTTTGGGTTTTAAGCTTATTGGGCCTAGTTTTGGGCTTCATGGGCCTTTGAGCTTTTGACTGCTTCTGAGCTTAGTGAGCCCAATGAGTTTGGTGGGCCTAAGGTTCTCTTTACTTGGTCTTTACATGGATGACTACCTTTCTCATATATTTGGTAGTATTGGAGTTTATAATGTTTGGTCTTGTATTATGGGCCTTAGTATAAGACTTTTTGGGTTTTAAGCTTATTGGGCCTAGTTTTGGGCTTTGTGGGCCTTTGGACTTTTGTTTACTTCTGAGCTTAGTGAGCCCAATGGGTTTGGTGGGCCTAAGGTTCTCTTTACTTGGACTTTACATGGATGACCACCTTTCTCATATATTTGGTAGTATAGGAGTTTATAATGTTTGGTATTGTATTATGAGCCTTAGTGGATGACCACTTTTCTTATATATTTGGTAGTACAAGAGTTTATATTGTTTTGTCTTGTATTATGGACCTTAGTATAAAATTTTTTGGGTTTAGGGTTTAGGGTGTAGATGTAATTTAGTAGAATGGAAAAAAATATATTATTTTGCTTTAAAAAATTCGTGTGACAAATTTGTAGTTAGAACGGGCCGTTCCGTTTTCAGAACGGCCCGTTCTGATTTAATTATTGATGTGTCATTTTTGAATTCGGAACGGCCGTTCTGATATTGGAACGGGCCGTTCCGTTCCATTCGTCATGTGTTTTTTTGTCATCTGGAACGGCCCGTTCTGGTCCAATATTTATGTGTTATTTGTTCATTTGGAACGGCCCGTTCTGATTTCAGAACGGTCCGTTCCGAGTGTCAGTAGCAGCTGCGTCTGTTGCCACGTGTTTTTTCTTTTTTTGGTAATTTAAAAAAAAAAATCAGTAAAAAAATCAAAAATTTAGATCCAGTGTGGTAAGGTGTATTATGGTGTACTAGTTTAGATGCATCTAAGGGTGAAAATTGATGATGCACCCATGGACCACTTGTGAAAGTGGTCTTTCAGAGAATTCACCGATGTTTCACTACGCATTAAAAAAATAAAAATAAAAACCGCATGTATTTGCCCAAAGAATTGCAAAAGAAAGACCCTTCGTATCATATATTCATTTCTTTACTTAAACTTGATAAACAAATTAAATACACAATAATAATGGTCTAAACGGGGTTTTATATTTTACAAAAGCTCGTGGTCCAGGCCAGGTGGACTATCTAAAGTACCTTCTTGTCGTCCATGACGACTTACAATCAACTTTATATGTTGAAATTACAATAATATTTAATATATAATAGAAAAAAGGTTTCTCATCTTGTTTTCTTTGTCGGATGCAAAAGAATTTAGTGGTCCAACAAACACAAACCCAACTAAACATTTTCCTGATTCCAAGATCACACACACACACTTACTACTATTTTCAACTAGAAAAAAATATTTAAAGCATTAGTACCTTTTAGAAGAGTAGATTGCAGGCAGTTTCCTTAAAAAATATATAGACGGTGGAGCCCCAGAAGAAAATTTGTGGGCCCTAAAATCAAGGCTTTTACAAACTTTGAGGCAAGGTTATGGCCCTGATCCATTATAATATTAAGGTAGACAAAGACAGAAAAGGCTAGTATAGTTGAAAAGGTTATGGTGGATTGGATCCAACCCATTTGAGCCTGTTCCAGACCACATACATTATTGTCGTCTTATATATATACACTACATTTGCCCCACTTTTCTTTGTCTAAGTGGCACTTTGAAGCCACTATGTGGAATTCTTTTTCCCCCATTTTGGTGTACCTTTCTCTTCTTTTGGTACCAAGCCTCTTGTTTCCTACTACTGTGCATGATTAGTGAATTAAAGGAGATTTGAAAACGATCCCACTGGATATTTATTCCTTATTAATTTGATTTGCATTGTCTAACATCACAACGTGTTTAAAGCACATTCTTTTCACAGGAGCTTAGTAGAAATTTAGTAGGTTAGCTGGATATATATTCCAACCACATGAGTACTGTTGCTGTATTGTTTTTAAAATAAATGTTTAATATATTGATAGGTCTCTAAAATGTTTAGAATTTTTTGTTTAAGTCTTAGTATGTATGATCTTTTACAATTTTTTTTAATAATTGAGTTCATGTACGTCGTTAATAAAACTGTCACGAATTGTTATTTTTGCAATGATTTCAAGATGCTATTAAATAATTTCATCGACTTAATTACAAAAATTAAAGAAGATCAAAAAGCATAATTACAAAATTTAAATTAAAAAAAAAAAAGAGAGAGAGAGAGAGAGAGGGTTAAGGAGCCGGTTGATATATTAAACCCAAAAAAAAAAAAAAATCATAGTTCACCGGAGGAAAAGCATGCACAATTGCATATTCTATAAACTACCACTAGCTACCACATATCAGTGAGAGGCCATGCCATCAAAATTGAACTCACACCAACCCTTAATTACTTTAGATTTGTTTCTTTTTCATGATTCATGATTCCTTCACATATCAAGCATCAATCAATTAGGAATCTTTTTGACAAGTGTGAAATGAATAAATAATTTGAATTAGCTAGATTGGAATTTGCTACACGATTTGAAGCCTTTTGAATTGGCTGGGAGGTGGGGAAGGAAGGAATATATATATGATTAGTGATTTACTTATCCATCTAACTTATGCACAAATTTTTGTGTATATTTTATAAATCTCTTTTCCATATTAAACCAAAGATATTTTTCATTTAAAACAATCATTGAGGGATGAAGTCTCTACAAACTGGTGATGATGTTGATGCCATTTTAATGCCAAAGAGATGGGACAGGGTCAGAATCAGGTCAGGGTCATGAATTGTTTCATAATGAGAACTGCCTACCTAGTATCAAATTCTAGGGTCCAGAAATGTTTTTGTTTGATTGCAATATTATGTATGTTGCTGTACATTGCTTCTAATCTTTTATCACGTGGTTTTGTTTAGCCGTTTAGGGATAATGAGAAACGAACCAAAAAAAATTCCTCTTAATCACCTGCATTGATAATAACATTAGCATATATAGGATAAGATATGACTGATTGTGCTTAATTTGTGACTTAGATATCTGATTCATCGTTTGCCCTAGATGGGTATCTACCTCCATGTGCTAGCTAGATATATATACTCCTCAACAAAAGTAATTGTGCGGAGAAAAAAAGGTAGAAGTGACAGTGAGAATATAATTAGGATCTCAACTAAAACACCACTTGGCACTTGGAAGTCATAGTATCCATCATGATAGAATATAGATCCAAATTACCATTCAAGAAATGTGAATAGTATATTGGCCTAAACATAGGCATGTAAGGACACCCAGAAAAAAGATAAGATAGATAGGCATATAGTTTTTCCTTCAACCAAAAAGTTCATTCATTGGACTATACCTGACATTAAAAGGCACTTAATTAGAGATATAATTTTAGAATAATACTCGCATACACTTCATTTCTCTTTTATTTCAATTTTACTCAATTTTCTTCTTAATTTTTTTTATCACTTATTTATCATATCTATAATTTTCTCTTTATACTTTTTCTTTCTAGCTACTTTAATAAGAATGTTTATCACTCCTCAATTTTTTATAATGGAAACTTGGAAGATTCAATAATAAGAGACAACATCCCAAGATGGACAAGTGATTGATGGAAGGATACCCAAAGCATGTGTGTTGTTTTCTTGGAAGAATGAGGTAAAGGGGAATTGGGTGGTAGAGGCATGGCAATTGCACAATAGGGAGCACTAGTGTACAAAACCATGTTGTTGGAACTTTTCATCTAATGCTAGCTATAGCCGAAGGTTTAAGATCTTACTCATTTGAGTATAAAAGAAAAATACCAAAAAAAAAAAAAAGTAATAGGTGGAGGAAACACATACAAATGGAAGGCCTTCAAAGTTTTATGTATGGTATTGATTCTTTCATGTCATTTCTATTTGACAATACGCTAGAAATGGGGTCCCCACGTTTTGGACAAGTTCTCGGGATTATATTACAACGTAGACCCTTCATATGCATTTATACAACTATTATTGAGAAGACCTGGAAGGTGTAAAAACACTGCATGCATGTGAAATTAGCTTTAATTTCCTCACTTTGTTCTCTGAAAAATACGTACATCTCATTATATAGAAAGACAAAAAGAAAATTAATGTTTTGCTGTAGAAAGAGGAGACGTTGATATCATTGTAAGCAACACTCAGATGATGTTATGTGGAGTGCACATAACAGCATGTAACATTATGATCATGGATGCATTATGAAAGTGGATTTGTAAGCCCACCAATCCTCAAATTGAGGGAAAAGGGTGAGAAACAAATGAATTAGTACTAGAAACAGAAAGCTGAAGCGATTTAACAGAAAGGTTGAGGCCTGAGGGTGTCAATTATTAGGGAGGGGAAAAGATTTCTCCTTCATGATTTTGACATTGCTCTATCAACATACTTGTTTGTGCTGAAGAACTATTCATTCTATGTGGCGTAAATAAGTGGTTAACTTTTACTGTCCATGCAACTCATCATCACTTTATATACTCTCTCTCTTCATCATTGATTACATCTTTATCGGAGTGATTTACATATATCATATATGCTACTCCCCTCTGCTTCACATAAGTGTTTACTGATGTTATTGACTCAATTAGTCCAATAATTCACAAGAGGGTCCACTTGTGGCCACGAGTTTCATAATCTTGAAGATATAATTTTAGAGTAGTAATTAAGGGTTGTAATCATGATGATCCTTCAATGCCGTTGTCCAATTTTCATCAACATACATCACCAAAAAGAAATTATTGTGTTTCGTGCAAAAAAAAAAGTCTCAAATTACTTTTTCTCAAGGATTTTATCATACATATGTATAATAACTTTAGTTCAGCAATCAGCATACAACATATACATTCATTCATACATATATATGTACGTCTCTGTAGCTATGAAGATAGTATAACTCTTTCCTTTCTTTTCAATTCAATTTCCATTGTGCAATAAAATCAAATTGCATCTTGCTAAAATTACCTTCGGTTATTTGAAGACGTTAATTAAAATTAAACTTCATATATTAAAATTTCATTGCCAAACCTAGTTTGTCTGTTTTTTCCTCACTGACTTGAGATTATAATGAACAAATTAACTTACAATCTGTGACGACTGCATGGAGTAATTTTTTTTAGGGTTATAAAATGTTCATAAGATAGTTTCGGTTATCCTAGAGAATTTGTGATTGTCACATAACTTTTGAAGGATAATAATGCTGTCAAATGCATCCCGAATATCATCTTGCAGGAAACCTAGTTAGAGTCCATTTGAATTAATTTTAATTTAATTTTAGTCAGTGACTCGCTGCTAAACACATCTCAACGCATTAAGAAAAACAAAAGTTCCATTCCATCGATAAACCTACACGAATTTCAGTTTCATCCCACAAATAAAAGTTCCGCATTAAGTCCTCAAATTAATGATTTTTGCATCATCCACACCAAACTATTTTGACTGTAATGTAACGATCAATAGCTACATGAGTTTTGTTTTTTACTATAGAATAAAAGGTTAGTTGGGGTAGTTGGAGTCAACTGCTTAAAGTTAATCTGTCTAGGCAAAAAGTCATTTTATCTTGAGGTGATGAAAGTTGTTTTAAAGTAGTGCAATGTTTTATTATTTTCATATTATTTTGTAATGACAAATGTCCTCAAAATTAACTCCAAATCGTTATAATAATGCTTTAATTTAGAATATATTCCTAATCAATCAAACTATTATCGGCATAGCCTATTCAGTATGGGTTGGTGTCTGTCCAACAATAAAACATCATCAGGGTCTTAAAAAAATGTTCTTGTGATTATTAATAGAGCACACATGGCAAATGAATCTAGAACTTGAAACATTGAATTTTTAAATTATAATGACCTGCTGCCCAGAAAAATCTTATACTATTGCATAGTGGCATTTACGACACAAACTGGTTCAAATAATTTTGTTAAAACTATTGCGTGTATCGCACGCTGTTTTGTTATGTATCCGTAATTGAAAAACAATATATGTGTTTTTGTACATATTGATATATATATTAAGTGTTTTTATATATAACGTTCATCCATTAAATATATATATTTATTGATTGATTGATGTAATTAAAATATTAGCTTAAACATAGTAAAAAACAAATCTTCTTTGTTACCATAAAAACACATCTTCTTGTAAGGAAAGATTTTACATGTGACAATGCAAAATGAAATTGGGCATTGGCGTTTTATATAGGATTATAAAACCTTTTTTAAAAAATTAAAATTAAAATTTATCAAAATTTTTAAAGTACTATGTATTTTTTTTTTCAGACAAGAGACCAAATAACTTTGTTTATTATTTTAGACATGCATAATATATTGATTGCGACTCATTCATATTCAATAATAGTTCTTAGATTCTTACACATAAGAATAGTCTTCTAAGTTTTTGCATTCTAGCGTAAATGACAAGATATAAGAATTGTTTTCATACAAAAACTCTCAAAAAAAGCGAGTTCATAACAAAAAAATATGATTATAATAGATTTGACATGTAAATTTTGAGGTATATTATTAATCAAAATAGAAAAATAAATAATTATTATACATAAAATTTAAAGATTATTTGAATAATAATCTTAATTTAAAAATTGCATAATTTTTTTGTAGTTTAAAGAAAAGTAACTACAAAAAAAAATGTATAATATAGTTAAAATTATATTTTTTTTTATAATTTAGAAAATTTTAACAATTAAATTAGACTTAACATTTTTGAAAATTATAAATGTAATTTTAATGAAAAATAATTTTGTTATTTGAACATAATTTATATCATATCCTTCTAGTCATTGTCAACTATATAAGACATACATTATAAAAATGTTATTTAGTTTTTTAACTTGGTATGCATAAAACATTAGACATGATAAAAATTTATCCTACTCTTATATTCTCTTATACTTACCAGCAGATGGACCTTAATACATATACATTGTGTTGGTATTATGAATTTAAAGTCAATAAATTTACACTAAAAAAATTCATTATCAATACAATTATTTTTCTATTCATCCAAATTACAAACCAAGCGAAAATTATACACGATATAAGCTTGCTGAGACGTGCTGCGGTACATACTGAGAAGTTAGAAATGAGGAAAGAAACTTTGGTGGTTCGATTAGAATTAGGGATGGGCTATGAGCAAGCAATTATAACTAGAATAGGGATAAAGCCGACCTGAACATATTGGGCCTTACGATTTAAAAGGGGCAGATGATAAACACACCTCCACTCTCATATAAATACACCCCCTTTTTTTAAAAAATATATATATAATGTCTAAATTACCCTTTTAAAAAAAATGAAATTCCTAAATTTACATCTCCCTTCCCCGCACCCCCCTTCCCCGCACTAGAACGGCACAGAACGGGCCGTTCTGCAAGAAGAACGACCCGTTCTGATTGCAGAACGCCCCGTTCTGCAAGTAGTACAGGTCTGCTTGTAGTACGGGCCGTACTGAAAGCAGTACAGGCTGTTCTGCTTGCAGTACAGGCCGTTCTGGAGCCGTTCTGTTGCAGTACAGGCCACCGCGTCACTTTTAAAATGGCTACCTTATGACTGATTTTAAAACTCCGATTTTAAAAGTCATTTTTGTACTAGTGTGTCTTTCCATAGAACAGGTAAGAGTCTTTCTCTTACAAGACCACCTGCTGACATTGCGCACCCCTCTTCTTTCTCTTTCTAGCACTCCTCTTCTTCTTCTTTTTTTCCCGCACCTCGCACGCCCCTCTTCTTTCTCTTTCTGGCACTCCTCTTCTTCTTCTTCTTCTTCTTACTGTTACGGAAAGTTCTTTCCGGAATTATATAAAAATGTTCTGGAAAATACTTTCCATAATATTAAATTCTTATTCCGGAAAGTATTTTCCGGAAATGTTTTGTTACATAATTCCGAAAAGTACTTTCCATAATATTAAAGTTACTATTACGGAAAGTTCTTTCCGGAATTATATGAACAATAATTTTACTATTCCGAAAAGTACTTTCCGAAATGCTAATGACTATAAAAGTACTTTCCGGAATGCTAATGAGTGTAAAAAAACCTTTCTTATGCTGGTTATGGTGGGGCTAGTCCTTTTTTTCTATTCAGAATGAATGTAAAAGTATATTGCTTAATGACATTGAGCGGAAAGAGGCTTTGGGAAGAAGAGGGGTGTGGAGTGTGGGGTGTGGGGTGTGGGGTGTGGGGTGCGGGGAAAGGAGGTGCGGGGAAGGGAGGTGTAAATTTAGAAATTTCATTTTTTTTAAAAGGGTAATTTAGACATTTTATATATATTTTTTAAAAAAGGTGTGCTTATACGAGAGTGGAAGTGTGTTTATCATCTGCCTTTAAAAGGAGTTGGACAAAGCCTGTATGTGATATGTGCAAACCTTGGGGGAACCCAATCAGTTCCTTCTTTTCGGCCTGCGCTTGTACAGTTCAAATACCGATTCTTAAATGGGATTTAATGGTGAAAAAAAAAAAAAGGAATCTATTTTTTAAAAATAGAAACTTTTAATCCAGAAATATATAAATCAAATTTATATCTGTGATAAGGATAAATGAGGTAAATTATAACTCTTGTAGTTGATATAACTTATCACTGAAGCAAATTAATAGCTGATATGCTTACGCAGTTAACAAAAACAGCAAAAAAATGAAACAGAAGATAACCACAGAATAAAAACAAGGAACCTCTGGATACGCATTGCACCATACATCAGGCTAACCAATACCGGACAAAAGTTTCTCGCATTTCGTCTCAGCAAAACGTTTCGTTTGGCCCCAAACTCATCTATTTTTGAGTCATTAATAATTGAAAAGAGAGTGCAAACTACGTGTCAGCGCGTAGTTGAAATAGCACATGTTTATAGGACAAAACATAAATACATTTTCTGTGTTTGGATTAGAAATTTTAGAAATTTAAAAATTTTGAATTTTAATGTTTCATAATTAAAATTTTCTCTCAATAATTTACCTTAAATATTAGTATAAGTTACAGACATGAAAGTCTAATTTTAATTAAAGAACAACATTAATATTACTTAACCAACACCATATAAATCATGCCCTTGTTTATATTCATTATCCTAACGATATGAATTGTGGTAACAGATTATAACTAACGTGTACTTTGGGGCAGGGTGCGCTCACCCTAAAAAAGATCCCATGAATCAGGCTTCTAATCCACTTTGTTTTTTCAGCAAAGCGTTTGGATTCATAACCTTGAGTTACTTTTAACTAACTGCTAGCAGGAATATCGTGAAAGCTGCTTTATGAAGTTTAGTTTGTGTTTCTTGCAAGTAATGACAAACCTCCCTTCTCTTCCTCACCTTTCCCTCTCTTTGGCGCCACTCAAATATGCTGACCTATATAGATACACCTTTCATCGAATATATGCTGCAAAGACAAAGGTAACCAAAACAGAAACATCAGAAGCGGCTAAGAAGTTCTACAAGCCATGGATATCAAAATAGAAACTGATGACTCTAGGAATCAGGATGAACAAATACAACCTCTCCTGCGAAATAGTGAGGTGCCAGAAGCAGAGAGGAACCTGATTCAGAAAGCCATTAGCCAGACATTTCAGAGCACTGCCCATTTGGCCAACCTTTTACCAACTGGCACAGTCCTTGCTTTCCAACTTCTGTCCCCAATCTTCACAAATATTGGCAACTGTGACTCTGTCAGCAAGGTCATGACTGCTGCACTTGTATCTCTCTGCGGTGCCTCGTGCTTCTTGCTGTGTTTAACTGATAGCTTCAGAGACAACAAGGGGAACATCTGTTATGGGTTAGCCACCCTCAGGGGCTTGTGGGTTATTGATGGATCAACCACCCTTCCACCTCAACTTTCTGCAAAATATCGCCTAAAGTTTATAGATTTCATGCATGCAGTAATGTCAGTTTTGGTATTTGCAGCAATTGCATTGTTTGATCAGAATGTGGTGAACTGCTTCTTTCCAGCACCGTCAAATGAGACACAGGAAATCCTAACAGCACTACCAGTGGGTATTGGCGTTTTCGGCGGCATGTTCTTTGTTACATTTCCTACCCAGAGACATGGAATTGGCTTCCCCCTTTCAACAAATTAATTGTCAAATTCTCGTTTGTACTCATCTTTGTTACCGATTTAAATAATTTAATTGATCAAGTCTTGTGTTTGGAACAAATTACATCAAAACTCATTATTTAAATCGTATATTATTCAATTTAATTTTTTCCCCAATACTTTCATTTAATGTATTGAAATCTAAACCTAGCTTAAACTTAGCACTAGAAGGACTTCTCCATCAATCCATTATTTACAAGTTAGAACATAAGCACTATCTTGATCACGCAAGCAATATGTTATGCCAAGTTTTTCTTTTAATATAGAATTGATTGCTTGAGCAACTTTTCAGCGAATTGAACCTCACCTTTAACAACGTATCTTTCTTTAATAGTCTTACATCCGATAATAAGGAACCACTGCTTAGCTAAAATTTAAAAGCACACATCCACAAAAACTTGATAATTTTCAGCCCGAATATGTACATGCTCTAGAGTGTTTATTAAATAAGTCAATCTAGTAGTTTACCCAAGATTTAGTGATAATGCTAACTATATATCAGATCGTTAAGTGAGTATCTAGCATTCCCCTTTTGTCTAACATATATGCACAATGAGAATCCAACATTAAACAATTACAAAACTAATAAATTGAATCCTTAAATGTTAGCAAAAATGTATACAATTGCACTGTGAGAATACTGGGGAATAATTAAATTGTGCTAAATTACTGCAACTGACTGAGCAACAAGTTTTCAAGAAATTGACAAAAACTTCAAACACAAGTAATGGGTTTGATCAAAACTGGAAATTACCTGAGTCTACCTCGACCAGAAGGCCAGAACTATGGAAAATATATTCCAACAAACATGTTCCGCATTAAACTTTCAAGAAAGATAGGGGAAGAACCAAGGCAGTGTCCCCAAAGAAGAGAGAGCAAGGTTATGTGAAATATAAGGTCGCCCCCCAGAATAAGCTTATTTGTAAATCTTGCACACAGCATATTTACTTTCTCAATTTGAAGCTTTAATCATCTGGTCACGGAGATATTGATCATCAGAGAACTCAACCATTTCAGATGAGGAAGTGAGATCATGAATTGAAAAGACAGCATATGTTCAGTCACTGAAAAAAAGTAGAAAAATTTAGTTTGGATCTGCAATAGATTAGCTGTCAAAACTGTAAAAGCTAGAGATAAAACTATCTTTTCAATAAGTTATTTTTTCTTCAAACTCCATGATGCAACAATTTAGACGGGCATTAATAATTACATAAAGTTCCAAAAACAAAAAAGACTAGAAGAATCCAATTCCAGTGTACTTGTGTTATTCAATACACTTGGAAACCAATAATTTCCTGAAATTCAATTCCTGACTTGAGGGGTTTTCTAAGGTTTACAGCAATTGCCAGGAGATATTATTTTTTCAACAATTTCTGAAAAAATATTTTTTTTCTGTTAATGCTGGAGTCACATGATGATCAAATCATAGCCCTTAAGAGACAGCTAAACAAACTAGAAATATTCACAGATTTACTTGGCACAAATAACAAACACACCATTAATGGGCTCAGCACAAAATTAACTGAGATTAAATACAATAATAAATTAATGAGCAAGCTTTCTGCGCATAAAACATTTCATTAGCAACCAAGTAACAACCTTTTACAGTCAGGGGGCCATGCGATGCCAAAGGTTTTCAGTAAGAATGCAATGTATATCTGTATTCTGTGGACCCACAAACTTCAACTTTCAGCTTCAACAAACTTCTGCCTCAACTCAGCCAGCAGTAGCTCAGTGGCTTCTCTTACCTTTTTTCGATCCCAAAGTCCAGAGATTACTACATTCCATATTCCCTCATCTGGAATGCATCCATCTAATATCATCTCCTCAAGAATGCGAGCAGCTTTGTGCAGGTCTCCTCTCTTACAAAAACATTTGATCAAGCAGTCGAAAGTGTTAATTTCAACAGAGATGTACCTAGTGCGCATGCAAAGATACAACTGAAATGCACGTGGTGAATCAACATTATTACAAAGGCCCTGGACTATCATGTTATGCATCCTAACATGAAGGCTCCAACTTGCTCGATTTGGTGAGATACCACCAAGCACCATCTCATCAATAAAATTTACAGCTTCTTGATAGCTTCCTGCAGCACAGAGACCCCATATGATTTTCCCATACAATCCTGCATTTGGTTTCAAGCCTTGAATCCTCATCCTGTCAAGAATCTCCACAGCTTCACGTACCTTTCCTTCTTTACACAATCCACTGATTAAAGTACTATAAGTGACCATGTTAGGCAAATGGTGCTTTCTGACCATCACTTCTAATAACTCCATTGCTTGCGACGAATGACCACCTTTACATAAACCGTCCATCAGAGAACTATACGTAAAAACATTTGGCTCAATGTCATTTCGTTTCATCTCTTCAAGAAATCCTATTGCTTCATCCAAATTATTAGACTGACACAAGCCATGTATCAAACTAGTATAGGTAACAACAGATGCTGAAAAACCTTTCTGCTCCATCTCTTTCAATAGTTCCTTTGCCTCACCAATTTTTCCTAGTCTACACAGCCAATTAATCAATGTACCATGTGTATATGAATCTGGCTGGCATCCACAGTTGGGCATCTCCCGAAATATCCGTAAGGCAGAATCAACAGTTTCCCTGTTTCTACACAGGGCCTTGATCAAAATATTGAGGGAAACAACACTAGGTTGAATGCCCACTTCTCTCATCTCCCTGTAAAAACCAATAGCCCTCTTTACATGGTTTTCCTCCACAAGAATATCAAGTATTGTAATGTAAGCTTTTGAGTAGGCCTAAGCAGAAAACCTTCCATTTTGTGGAAAACCCTGATTGCATCAAGTGGCCTATGCACGCGTCCATAACCCCTGCATATAGTTAAAAATATGTCCTCTGTGACCTTACAATTTTCTTGCTTCATTCTCTCCAGCATCCCTTCTGCTGACCTAAACTGGTTCACAGTGACTAACCTAGAGATCATGAGACCAAATGTTTCATGATCGTGACGAAACCCATTACTGCATTCAGCAGTTGCAGAATCAAACATATTAAAAGCTTTGTGCACATCTTTTTCTGCTTTAATTAACTGCACAACTAGGGAATTTGTGATTTGCTTTGGCCACTTGAACATAGTTTTACTACCCATAACCCCAATTTATATTATAATACTTCAAAATAGCATATATTTTGGACGCTTGTAATGCTAGTTCCTCACAACAAGGTGGCTGGCTCCAAGATTCAAGTTGTTTTTCCCTTATGCATTTCGTTGAATAGGTGTCAGGCTATACGATGCACCCGAACAATGAGGTGTCAACCACCAAAAGTCGTGTTAACTAAGATTGAATAGAAATGAAACCATTTAAAAATAAAATTATCTGTTTAAAAAAATTTAAATTGAATGTGGGAAAATCTCCAACAAATAAAAAAAGGAAAGCATGTTACCTTGTTTTTGGGAGTGGAACACCATCGTCATTGTAATTTGTATCATTGTCGCGAAGAGAGTGGCCAAAGAGGCACCAAAACTTGGACCATCTTATTATAAACACATGAGCCAATTGAAAAAGTTGACAACAAATATTGTATTTTCTTAATTTGGAAATCAATATAAGTGTGAATGAAGATAACAGTAAGATGAATAATAAGATAAAACAAACTATTAAACACCAGCATACCTTTTAACTTTGAATTTTCCAAACAATTGATTTAGCTCTATATAGTTTGGATTAGTCAAGCCACTGCAACAAATATTGAAAATCAAAATGTGTATATTACAAGGCATATACTATTGGAAGAAAAATTATATTGCATGCTTTTTTGACAGAATTTTAATGCTGAGGGCTAAAACCAGTACACAAGAATATGCCCACCAAACAGAGTTTGGGATTAAGATCCATTTATTTCTCTAAACTGAACAAGCAAAGAAACTGTCAAAGAAGTTCTCTTGACAATACAAAACAAGGAGTAGGAGCAGATAAGACTATTGTTTAATGGGGTGACACTGCTCAAAGCCAGCCACTAGGCACCTACGGTTCTGCAACTTTTGCTGCGAATGTTCCTTATTTCATAGCCAAAAACATCACATTCAAAGTAACTAACAAGCTTCGTTACTCTACTTTGGTTTAAGTCTTGGTCTATTTGTGACTTCACAAGCAAATATTGTGCGTGCAGAACACTGACCTAGTTCCAGCACCAAGAGCAGTTGGAAAGCAAGCAATGGCATTGAGAATTTATGCAGACATTTCTAGGCTGCAATTTGAGGAGTTGTACAATAGTCTAATATTAATTTAAGCCGTATGATTATCACCTAAGCAATAAATTAACCTGAAATGGAATCTAATTTGTTGCTTCCCTCTATCCTTTCCATTTAATTGAAAGAAAAGTGAAATAATGTTTTGATTAATAATGAATTAATGATAGACATGGTAAGGTAACATGTTCTAATTAGATCGGTAACAGAACACTTACTAGGGATATCACGTGCATGCCATAGCACAGCTTACTAGGGAAGTCAAAACGGGCCAACCCGGCCCGGCGCACCACGGGTTGGCCAATAAGTGATCGCGCGTTGGCGGCCGCGCGGTGGCGGCGCGTGGTCACGAATCACCCAAAGAGCGGCGGAACCGCGGAAGAGAAAAATGCCTACGACCCTAAGAAAGATGAGAGCTCGTCCGTCACTCCCTCTGTCCCTTCCTTTCCTTGTGTAACCGTCTTGAGCTGCTGGGCTTACTCGGCTGTTGTGGACTTCAATTTTTTTTTTGTTTTACACTTCTGTGGGCTCTTTTTTTTTTCTTGCATTAGTGGGTTGGTGAGTCAAGTTTTTAATGTCTTATAAAAGTGCAACGGTTGTAAAAGTTAGAACACTTATAAGGGATTCAGTTACTCTATAAATAAATTTGGTTACATTTACCATATTTAATAACTCAATTTTTATATTAAATTTTATCGAATTAAAAGTTTTTAATGAATATATTAAGTATGCAAATTTTCAAAAAAATTGAAAACTATTCTATATCTCATTTCGTTAATTATGATCGACATATAAATGTTTTTATGATTATCCGTTAATTTAAATTAATGAAATTAAATATCAAATAGTTTTTAAATTTAAAAAAAAAATTAAATTGATTTATGCACTAAGAACTAGAGATGGGCAACGGGTGGGTTCGGGTGAAAAATGTTCAACCCATTGCAAACCGACTTTGGAAAAATATGACCCATATCCGACTGATTGTGCTTTTGGTTTGAGGCGGTTCGGGTTGAAACGGATTCGAATTTGAACGGGTGGGTACAATCGAGTTTAAGGTTTTTTGTAGACCAAGTTATCTTAACGAAGTTGTAGCTTAAAACGGTAAAAAAATATTTTTAAAATAGTGTACAAAAATAGAATGAAGGTGGCAATAAATGATGTAAGTAGATTCATAGATGAAACATTCATAAACTAAAGAAGCAAAAACAAAATATAACAAAATCCATAATTGTTACATGCAAAAAAAATATAAAGTTAGATTACAAAATCCATAAGAAATTACAACTGCACAAGTTGTACTCAAAATGGAGATAGGAAGATGAAAAAGAAAGACAAAGAAATGAACAAAAAGAAAACTCTAAAAATGGACTAGTTTGTTGAGAAGTTGAAAGAGGAAAGAGAAGACAAAAGAAATATTTAGGTTATGAGAAAAAGAAAAAAAATAAGTTACAAATTGATGGTTATATTATACTTGAAATAAAGACTTTTGAGTTTTGATCATTGTTGTTTAGTTATACAAAAGTAATAAAAATATAAACTTATCTCATTTTCGGTTGGGTTCGGTTTTCAGCGGGTTTAAAAATTCAAAATCGAACCCGCCTAATATAACCCGTATAAAATCAAAATTTTAACCCGATTTACTCATAAAATCCGCCCGAAACCACCCAAAAGTAATATTTTTTATCGGGTTTTTCGAGTTCAGTTTGGGTCCCGATTTTATGCTTACCCCTACTAAGAACCTTTAATTCAATAATTTTATCATTGAAAATTGATATAAAATTTGAGTTATTTAATAGAGTAAGTTTAAGCAAACTTATTTTTGAAGTAGATGGATCTCTCTCTACACACACACACACACACACATATATATATATATATATATATATAATATAATATAATAAGAGATTCACTTACTCCAAAGACTTACTTCATACAATAAGTTATGTTTTACATTGAAGTTTAACAATTTAATTGATAAATTAAAAACTCTTAATGCATATATCGAATTTACAAATTTTTTAAATATTCTCGGGATTATTTGATAGTCTATTTTATTAATTTAACTTGACGGATAACCATAAAAAATATTTTATACATTGATTTGAACTTATAAAACAAAGTACCAAATACTTTAAATTTTTAAAAAAAAATTGTATATCAGATTACACATTAAAAACTTTTAATTCAGCAGTTAAGTAATTGAATTTTAATGTAAAAATGAGTTATTAAGTATAATAAATTTAAGTAAATTTACTCTTAAAATAAGTAAATCTACCATCTCTATACACACACCCTTTAAACCACAAAGTTTGTGTTTAAGGTTTTTGTCACCTCCTATTTAATGTTAATATGTTAAGTCTAAAATGCCCTTATTTAAGTTTAAATTGCCAAATAAGGATATATGTAAAAAAAAAAAGGTAATAAATATTACTTTAAATGTGAAAAATGTTGATCATGCTTAAGATGAAGTTGGTTTTGATGATTACAAATGAGCCTCTTGAGAAACAAGTGTAACATGTAGTTTACTTTGTGCTTTTAGTCTCTTAATAAATAAAAGTGCAAGTTATATCTTGTATTGTGTGATTTTAAGCTTTGTTGCTTGTGTGCTTTATGTTCGGTGAGTAACCTAACATTTTATCATTATCTAAACGATAATTAACGACTTACATAAATGTTAAGATTGATTTGTAAAGAGAAATGATGTGAAAAATCAAGATATTAAATTTTCACTTAAGATAGTTGATTATTTTAAGTAATAATCAATTATTTACTCTGGTTTTTAGTTTCATGAAGAAAAATTGTTGCAATAATTGATTATTCGTCCAAATAGTCGATTATTTCATAAACAGGTTTATGGAATAATCGATTATTACTCAAAATAATCGATCAAAATATTATTGACTGATTTTTATAATTGCTGATAACCAAATAATCAATTATTTGTGTAAATAATCAAGTATTTCAATAAGAAAACTTGTATATATTGTTTTTCACACCTTAGACAGAGAATAACACTAAAAACTTGAATCTCTATGATATCATTTATAAAAAAAATATTCTCCGTAACACATTTCTCTATACAAAAAATAGATTATTTAACCTTTGTGGTAATCTCAAAAAAGTTCAAAGAAGTTAGTTGATCATCATCTTTGTAGGGTGAAAGGTTAAACTACATGATTGCTTCACCTTCTTTGATCTGATTTGTAAATTAGGTGAATTTGTTCCATTAATTTTATATAATTGTAGTTATCTTAAATATGTTTCTTAAGTGGAAAAAATCTTGTAGTGAGGTATTACAAGTAGGTGCTTATTGGGATTCACAAAGTATGTTATTTAATAGTGTAGAAATGTATTGCATATAGTATTGTGATTGTAAAAGTTTTGACATTTAAGATTAGTGAAAAATCTCAATCGGGTTGATTAGAGACTAGATGTAGATCACAAGTAGATGTGACTAAATTAATATAAAATTGGTTATGCATTATTCTTTCTCCATACTATTGAATTCATATTCCTGCATTTTTATTTTCATATTTATTGATATGTGTTGTTAGACATGTTCATTACATTAAAAATTTAATGAATCTAAGCTTGTATTAAATATGAACTAAGAATCCTATCTAAAAGTTACAAGTCAACACACTTCTTAAACAAATTAAGAAAATTTTTAAAAAAACTAAGAAAAATTGTGTAAAAAACTTTGAAAACTCAATTCACCCCTTTTTTGGTTAACTCATAATTTTAACATAAAATATTAAAGCAAAAATTAAAATAAAAAAGTCTAAAACTTGAAAAGTCGTTTCATGAGCACAAATGAATATTTAAGGTTAAAACCCTAATTTGGTCCCTTATAATATTTTTTTGTTTCAATTTAGTCCTACTTTAATTTTTAGTTTCAATTTGGTCCCTAATAATTTAAATTAGTGTAATGTCGGACTTCCGTCCAAATTATTTAAACGGAATTAACTGTTGGCCACGTGGATGCCACGTAGATGCATAGGTGGATGCCAAATTTATTTAATGTACCTGGAACCAGAACGACCCGTTCTGGTTGCACATGTTGTGTGTTAATTTTGCATCTGGAACGGGTTGTTCCAGATGCAAAATTAACACAACATGAGTGCAACAGAACGGGCCGTTCTAAAACTAGAACGGGTCATGGTCGTTCCAGATGCAAAATTAACACAACACGAGTGCAACAGAACGGGCCGTTCTAAAACTAGAACGGGCCATTCTGGTTTTAGAACAGGTCATTCTGGATTCATAGCGGGTCGTTCCAGAACGCCAACCACATACGTACATTCAACAAAATGTCGCTATGTGGTTCAAAAATTGAAAATAAAAATTCATAATATAACATAAATTCAAAGACAGAAATATGGTTCAGAGACTGAAAACAAAAATTCATAACATAACATATACTAAGAAAGTTCAAAGAAATTACTAAGAAGGGAAATCATATGGATAATGTTGAAGGTGCCAATAATACATCTTATCCACCATATAACACTGAATGACTGACAGGATATCAACATTATCTACCTGTACATGTGGTTGTGTGGTGAAATGTTGATCTTGTGTGTCCTCTTTCTCTATTTCAGGTTGTATCTCCTCAAGAATAGATTGTTGTTGTTGGGGTACATCAGTCAATGACTTCAAGGGAAAATAACATGTTGTTTCATCCTTGACTGTATAGTGTCAATTTGGTAGTAAGTGATACACTCCAGTTTGACTAACAATGAAATAAAACCTACCACCATTGTCCTTAGTGATACACTGCATTGTCCTTAATGATACACTGTATAGCCCAAATGTTTAGCAATTGAAGTTATCAATCCCCATTGACAATATTACCAAATTCAGTGTTTGAAATACTTTGTACCTTGGGTCTTTTTCCTTGCACGATTCACAACATTGATTTAGAATCACGGGCGTGAACTATAATCATCGACCGTTTGTGTTTGGCATTCTGGAACCAGAACGGGCCGTTCTGGTCCAGATTTATTAAAAAAATTTGGCATCCACGTATGCATCTATGTGGCATCCAGTTAACTCCGTTTAAATAATTTAGACGGAAGTCTGACATTGCACTAATTTAAATTATTAGGGACCAAATTGATACCAAAAATTAAAATGGGACTAAATTGAAACAAAAAAATATTATAAGGAACTAAATTAGGTTTTTAACCAATATTTAATTATCAATTTCAAGATATTGTATAGACCATGTGAATAGGAACTGGAAAAAAAAACTAATTTTCATAGGCCTGCATACTCATTCATAAACTTGATTAAAATCTATAATGACAACCCTCATATGTGAGTGAGCCAACAATACCATTACCACATTAAAAGAAATTGAATTTATTTTGTAAATCCAGTTGTTCGTTGATTATTCAGGAAAAAACACAAGTGCAACAGTTGTATGCTTTTATGATCATTATTAGTGTTGAGAACTGTTGCTCCTAAGAAAAATAATTTATAACTAAATTGAATCGGTGTAAAGAAGAATAAATTAAATAAATTTAATTGAATAACTAAAAATAAAATTTTTAAAAATTAAGAAATAAAAAACATATTAGATTTACTATTTATTTACTTAGTTGTCCCGTCTTACTAATGTACGTTTGATTATTTGTTTTCAAAAATAATTTATATGTTAAAGCATAAGTTTATTTATATTCAATTTATTATAAAATTTAATTATATAATAAACATGCATGTGCACTGCATAGACTAAAATATTAGTATAATTTAAATATTTTTAATTTAATAAATTTATTTTTTTAAAAGACTTAATTATGTTTTTAGTCATCAGAATTTAAGATATATATAAAATTTAAAACTTGTATTTTTAGTCTTCAAAATATAAAAAATATTATTATTTTAGTCTATCTATTCAAATGTCATTTATAATTATAGGTCGCAATAAATTCTTTTATTATTGTCATTGTGAACAAAAATATCACATTAAGTCAATTAATACTATATTATTATTTCAGTTTGTTATCGTCAATTATGTTATTAATGGTCATAGAAAATTATAACAATATTTTTAAAAAAATTACAAATACTAAAAGTATAAATTTTAAATTTGAGGACTAAAATAATAATTTTTATATTTTTTGAAACTAAAAACACATATATTTAAATTTGAAAGTCAAAAAAATTATATATAAGGACTAAGACAATATTTTTAACAGTATAAAGTCTACAAACACTACCATTAAATTTGAGGGATAAAAAGATAATTACCTTAAATTTAGATAATTAAAAATATAATTAAACCTTTTTAGAATAATATTTTTTATAATTTAAATATTTTATTTTTTTTATTAAACCTTTTTAGAATAATATTTTATTTAAATATATAATAATTTTTTGTTTTGTTTTATTGAAATCTCACTAACTTGAGTATTGGGAGCCTTACTGTTGATTGGGGATGGCAAAATAGGCTCTGACCCGTGGGCCGACTTGTTAGCCCGCCAAAAATTAGCGGACCGGGTCCAATATTTCAACCCGCCAAACTTGTCAGCCCGTTGGGCCAAATAGCGGGCTGGCCTGTCACAACCTGCCAACCTGCATATTTTAAATTTTTTATATTTAATTTTTTTTATTTTAATTTATTTATCTTATAATGGAGCTTCTAATGTTCTTGATAAAGTTGATTAATTGTGTTTGGACTTGTTTTGTGGACGATCAAAAATTTAGTTTATTAGTAATTTGTAAGTCTATAATTTGGTTTTGATTTTGGTGTAAGTGGACTAATTTCTATTTGATTTTGTTATAAGTTTGTAATTTTTTTTTGTTGAACATATATTATATATAAAATGTATTAGTTTTTAATTTCATATGATTATATTTATTTATTTCTAGCAGTTTTTTTTTTATTTGAACATAATTTTTTTTAATAATTTTTTTGTAATATTTTTTTGTGGTATGCGGGCTGGCCCGCCGACCCGCTAGCCCGTCCTTAGGCGGGGCGGGCTAGCTATCCCAACGTGTTTTTCTATTGACGGCCCAACCTAGGCTGGCCCATTTTTGACGGGCTATTGGCGGACCGGGCTGTGCTGACTCGATTTGCCACCCCTTCTGCTGATAGTGTTTAGGGAAGCAAAGTTCCCTTTGTTTTTGAATTTGAAATCGGGAGGGAATCCATGTTTGAAGTAGCAAGAGTCTATGGAATGATTTTCCTTATATATATATATATATATAATACACACATATATTCATCTTAATAATCACCAAGTGAACAAATAGTTTATCTTAAATCATGTCCATCAATGTTTAGTGTATGTCTCTCTTTCTCGATGCCTATTAAAATCCTAGAAAAAATATGAATTACTTGAATCATCAAAAGTTATTTATTATCTAATTAACCTGAGTCAAAAGTTATGTTAAAATTATTATTTTTTAAATTACTTAAATCACATATTCACACGATTTGATGATTCATGAATTATCCCACAAATGAATTAATAACATTTAGTTGAATACTATTAATGTAATATTTTCTTGTTGAGTACATAAAATTCAAACTTAAAATGTTTTTCAATGAGGACCACACATGTACTACTTAAGAAAAATCACAAGTTCTTAAGGTGTATTTAACAAGATTAGGGATGTTATTATTTTTTTTTTCTACCACTATTATTAAAAATAAAAGAAAAAATTACAAATATTTATGACAAACTTTGCATCTATTGACCAAACTTATACCATTTGACTTAATCCCTCGAAGTGAGGATTGACACACTTTTGTTTGTTGAATCATTTCTTCCCTTGACCATAAGTTGAATACCTCATCTTATATCACATATTATAATTGATTTAGCAAATTTCAAGAACTTAGAAAGTGTCCACACACCAACCAAATTTCAAACTATTATCATAGACTCATAAACAATGTACGATTCAAAGATGATAAAAAAAAATTCAAATGTTGAATTGGTCCTTGTCGCAACCCAAAATTTTTTTATCTTGCGACCTATGGTTTAGACATCCTTTCGAAAATCTCATCAATTAAGGAATGCCTGGACACCAGACTAATCCTTGATTAATGATTTTGAAAAATAGGTTCTTAGGAGTCGCCACTGATGTTTTACTCAAAACATTGGAAAAAGAAAAAGTTTTCGAAAGTCCAATAATGGCCTTGATAACCAAAATTGGGTTCGGGGGTCGGTTACGTGTAGGGAAGATATTAAGCACCCCTATAATGCCCTCAATCGATACCATTGTGATGAAGTTAGTATAGTAAGAATTAACAAGTTAAATATTTAATCTCCTTTATCAATAGTTATTTACATGCTTGAAATTGAAGTTACACAATTGATCCTGAAATGTCTACATGATTGCTTTTGTTATAACAATGTCTATTAAAGATGAAAAATAAAATAGAGAGAAGACTATTAAAGATCAGAAATAAAAGAGAGGAAAAGATTGATTGAAATACCTTGTAGCAAGCTTTGTTAGATCTTCCAAATATGGAAGTTCTAGGTGCTTTGTGACAACCTTTCACACTACAATATACCTCACAAATATCAAGAAATACAATAGGATGGAGAGAGAGAGAGAGAAATTTCGAGCTCAAAGGAGTTTTGTCTGAAATTTTCAGGTCCTGAAAACTGTGCCTGAGTCGTTTATTTATAGACATCAGAATTGACCAGAATGACTCGTTCCAGATTCGGAGCGACCCGTTTTGGATCTGTACGTTATGTGTTAATTTCGCATCTGCAACGGTCCGTTCTTAAACTATAACGGTCTGTTCTAGGGTTGAGTTTTACATGTAACTGCCTATGCTGAAATGACCTGTTTTAAACTAAGGTTTTAGGTTTTTTTAGTAA
Organism: Cajanus cajan; assembly: GCF_000230855.2. Taxonomy (NCBI): domain Eukaryota; kingdom Viridiplantae; phylum Streptophyta; class Magnoliopsida; order Fabales; family Fabaceae; genus Cajanus; species Cajanus cajan. The sequence continues at coordinate 87,152,265 of NC_138517.1, forward strand.
CTTGGAATGGTTCGTTCCGATTTTGGAACAGCCCGTTCTGGGCTACTAAAAACAACTTTTTTGGGCTTCAAGCTTCCTTGTTGTCATGTCCGGTTGTTTCTATACTTGGGAGCTCCTTTTCATTGAATATGAAAGTCCATTTCTTTGTTTGTATGCTCCGGACAAAATTGGGTGTCTACAATCTCAAATTATATTACATTTTGAGAAGAAAAACTCTTTAATTTTATATAACTCCACAGTCTAAATATAAAAAAAAAATGTATCTAATTATTTGTTGTAATAACTATTTTAGGGTCCATATTATTCTTCTTGTTGTGATGTATTATTTTAATAATTAATTTTTGTTGAAGAATTTAATTTATCGCTTTAGTAAAGTGTTTTGGTCATTGTAATGAGATCTCTTTTTCCCAATCATAAATGCTTTTTCTTTTTGGTCAATGGAAGAGAGAAACTTGATGATTCTTGAGACCATTCTTGCAGGCCCAAAACACACTGGAAGTCCAATGAAAAGCCCGCTTGGTGATGTGTGGCAGCCAGAAGAACCATAATGGGGCCCACAACAACATGAACCTTAAACATCGATACGATCATTGCACGAGAATATCTAAAATCACTAAAAACTGAGCCCTCGAAACAAAAACACTTTCTAAAGAACCAATCCAACACACCCCTTGAACAAAACACATGTTCAGTAATTCTTCTCTCTCCAATTCCTTAGGCCACTTAACCAATTGGTCAAAAGTAATATAAAATAATAAAAAAAACAAAATCAAAAGAAAATTCAACGACAGAAAAATCGAACCCTGAGAAAAAGAAAGAACCTCGGCATTAAAAGTTCATCCAAATTAAAACAACGTGGGGGAGAAAATGGGATGCACACAACACACGCAGAGTGACCAGTGAGAGAAACAATTCATTTTTAGTTAATTAAAAAAAAAACAAAATTTAGAAACATAAACAAAAGAAAAAAAGCATTCTTCATTCGTTGGGTTTGAGTTTGTTTTGTTTTTTAGCTGGCCCTCCTGTTTGACACGAGCATCATCAATGATCACACCGTTCGTTCATAAAAGCGATAAAAAAAAAGAAAAAACAGATTAAGAATATTATTATAGTAAAGTAATTAATAACGAAAGGAAAATAAATATGAAAAGTGGTGAAGGTGTTGTAGTTATAGGAGTCATCAGCGACTGTTGTTTTTGGTTTAATATTTTTGTTTATGAATATGAATATCAATTACCACCCTTATTATTATTGATTTATTATATAATTTGGTTTGGATTTTGTTGTTTTATTCTTCATCTTCAATGTTCTTTCTTTTCAATTTATTTTTTCATCAGCGGATAATAATTGTGTGCCTTTCCATTCCTTGACTATCACGGAATTTTTGGTTTCTCGAAGAGAAATTTGGGATGACAAAAATAAATAAAAACAAAGAAACACCAAAATCGATTCTATTCTATTGCCCTAATTATTTTTTCTTTTTCTGGTCTGCGCTGGTTTCTTTTTGTGGCTTCGTTCTGGATTCCTAGGGTTTGAAGGGGGAAAAGAGGTTCGATCGCGATCGATGGAGGCCGAGGCGGAGAACGACGCCGTCAAGAGAGAGGAGAACAGCAACGAGAACGACAACAACAATGAAAGTAACAGCAAAATTGGAAATTCCAGTGAGGGTCTCAGCAAGCCCAAGCGCCAGATGAAGACACCGTTTCAGCTTGAGACGCTCGAGAAAGCTTATGCTGGTTCGTTAACGCTTCTTTTCTTTTGTCTTCTTCAATTTTTAGGTTTTTTCTTCACTCACTTTTTTGTTTTTTGTTTTTTGTTTTTGGTTAGTGGAGAATTACCCGTCGGAGGCGACGAGGGCGGAGTTGTCGGAGAAGTTGGGCTTGTCGGATCGGCAGTTGCAGATGTGGTTCTGTCACCGGCGTTTGAAGGACAAGAAGGACTTGCCGTCGAAGAAGCCGCGTAAGGCGGCGGCGTTGCCGGATTCTCCGCTGGCGGAGGAGCCCAGGCTTGGTCTGGAAGTGGGTACTGAATACGGATCCGGGTCGGGTTCAGGATCCAGCCCGTTTAACCGCTCGGAGTTGAGGAATGTGGTGCCTCGGGGCTACTATGAGTCGCCGCAGACTATAATGGAGCTTAGAGCAATTGCTTGTGTGGAGGCTCAGTTGGGGGAGCCATTGAGGGAACATGGACCCATTCTTGGAGTGGAGTTTGATCCTTTGCCGCCGGATGCATTTGGGGCACCATTAGGTATGTTCCTTGATTCTTTGACTTGTTCAATGGTTGTGTACTTGAGTTGAATTGAGTGAACTCTATCAATGTATGATGCTTTGTTTTCTATTTTACCTTCTGTTTGTATGTTTATGATGGCACGTGCAATTCAGCTCTTTACTGAACTTGTTTTGGATGCCTTGGTTATTGTTTTTCGTTGTACAGCTCTGCTTAGGTATTAAGCTGATTACAGAGTTTCTATTTTTCATATGTATGTCGTTTTTATTTTGTAAACTAGTTTCTTCGGTTTTCTGTTTTAGAGTATCATTGTAAGGAGGGATGAAAGTCTTTGTTTTTAGATTTGCTTGTCATCGGCTGATTTTTTCATCCTCGAAGTATTGTTAGAAGCATTATGTTATGAGTTGCTGATAAATAGTGAGTAAACTCACATTTTAATCCTCAATATTGTATCATTCACATTAGATGGTAGATGTTTATGGATAAGGGTTAGCATGAGTTATGTTTATTGAAGTTTTGGGACCAAAGGTGAAGTTTTAGTGAAGGGATTAAAATGACCAACACTTGCAATATTAGATAGCAAAGTGAGGGTTGACTTGATGAATAATTGTTTGTGACGGGTGCGTGTGCCTTTTATTTTTGACTGCTCACTAACTATTTTCTTTTGGTGCAGCTGTTACGGAACAACAGAAGCGGCCTAGTCTTGCCTATGATGGTAAAATATACGAAAGACATGATCATAGGACAAACAAGGTTAGCTTTTGTTATGGTATAACTACTTGGTGTTTTGGTCTGTAAGATTATAATAATAATAATGATAGGACACAGAATATTCATGAAAGGAAACAACTGCATATTACTACTGGAATTGAACCAAAAAATGAAATTCAATACAAGCACATTTCTCATCAACCAGAGCTCAAGGCACCTCGAGTCCTCTCTCAATAACAACTTTCCTCTAAAACACGCTGTCCACTCCAATCACTATAATTCTCCCTCCATAATAAATGTGGCACCTAGGCATACTCCTCCCTAACTTCCTTGCAAGCTCTCATTTCTGCTTTCTGGAATAAGCCTTCCAGACCATTGGTTTCATTGGACTTGGATCCAATAATTTATCTTTGTGGTCTTCATCCCAATTGTTGGGCCTAAGCCCAAGATTTAGTATCCCATTTTCCATCAAATTAGTCATGTATCGAGCTCTGGGTTATATTGATAACGCTTAATATTGTGTGGAGCGGCCATTGCGTAGTGTTTTCGTTATTGTGGCCCAGATTGTGGGTCACCGGGTCTGTTGCACACAATGGTGGTGCAATCTTGATGTGTGACAAAATTCCAATTTTACCCCTGCTCCAGTATAAAAATGACATTTAGCCTCGGTCAGACCGAAAAATATAAAACCCTAATCCCCCCTTCGTCAATGAATAAGACATTCCTCAGTTCTCTCTTTTTCTTCTCATCGAAGCACGTCTTCTGTCAGCCCAGCCATCTTTGCGAGAGATCACTGCATCTCAGGTCACTGTTAATGTGGTGTGGCCTTCACTTAGAAACAAAATAGGCCATGTCTTCTCTCTGTTGATCTGTTTACTTACCTTTGTACCTTCACTGTCTCCTGCCACTTTTCCATCATTTGGGAATTGATTATAATTTTGGAGCATTATTTATTTAACCAAGTATATAGTATTAATTGGTTATATTTATCAATTATGTATATGCATACAAAATTTTAAAGTAGTGTTTGTCTTGCTATGCTCTATCCTGCTATATAGCATTTCCAGTGCCAGTTGCTACACATTGGTGTCTGGAATTGATAACTATGATTGAGCTACATGTCAAAAGAAAACCCTTTTTTAATCATGATTGTGTGAATTAGTTATCAAGATTGGTGCCTTTTTAAATGCTTTTCCTTCATGTTGTATATAATGGTATTCCTTTTCTTATTATGTACTTTATGACTTCACATTTTTGTGAATGGCATGCTGGATCTATCAGCTCGAGTTGTGATATGGTGCATATTATTACTTTAATCTCTATCCTTTATTTGGATTTCTTTTGTGTAAAAGGAAGAGATTTAATGTAGATGTTTCGACTTGGGTATTCACTTGGTATGCTGTTTGATTCTTTATTCTAGTCATGGGTGTATTTTGTCCAATCTTTTCATGCCCATAATGTTTTTAAATGCTCTTTTAATACAAACAGTCTTTCCTCAGTTTCCTTTAGTAGTTTGTGAAAAAAGTTGGTATTATTTATGCATATTTACATTATACTTACTGTCCAAATCTTGCTGGTTGGTTGTTTTATATGATATTTTGATTTTAAATGGTCTCCATTTCAGACAATGGCAAGGACATTCCATGAATATCCTTTTCTTCCAAACCAGTCTGGCATTAGATCTGATGTTTTTGGACAACTGAACCTACCTCATTTACATGATCCAATTGAGGCTCCCACCAGAACTCCTTTTCCCCTTGGAAATGAACAGCAACCCAGAATTCATGCTCCCCAAGGTCATTCTTCTCGTGTTCGCCTTTTGTCTCAACAGGAAAAGCAAGTGATTCCCTACCCATCTCCTCCTCGAGATAATGATGGAGAACCCAAAAGGGAACCTCACACAAACATAACCAATACTGGAATGAACTCTCACTTTTCTGATCACCCAATTATTGGACAAGAAAATTCTTATGCCTTACCTGGTGGCCAAGTTAACCATAACGATGCAATATTGAGGATGGAGAGGAAACGGAAGGTATTAATTGAATTTGTACTTTTCCCTAATTATTGTTTGATGTCAGTTTCCTTAACTACGTTAATACAATATTTTTACGGAGGATGATATATATTGCTGACATTATTTATGAAGAGTGATGAAGCTAAAGTTGCTAAGGAAGTTGAAGCCTATGAAATGAGGATGCGAAAAGATCTTGAGAAGCAAGATAACCTCAGACGAAAGGTTTTATTAAAATGATTTTTGCCTGTCACTGTGCCACCATATGTTGTGTAGAATTTAAAAGGCATCCTCTTATCTTTAGCTTACCCATCTATTTTCCCTCTCCCCTTCAGAGTGAAGAGCGGTTGAGGAAAGAAATGGAAAGGCAAGATCGTGAAAGAAGGAAGGAAGAAGAGAGGTTGATACGTGAGAAACAACGAGAAGAGGAAAGATCAAAGCGTGAGCAAAGACGGGAAATGGAACGAAGGGAAAAATTATTGTTGAAAGAACATTTAAGAGTAAGTTTTTAAAGACTGTTGGTTTTAGCGTTCCTTTGAAAAATATTCAAACATCTGTGGATTTTTTATGTACCCTACTATCCTTTTTCTTGTGGTCTTTCTTTCAAAAGGCCGAGAAAAAGAGGCTAAAAGAAGAGATTCGCAAGGAGAAAGAGGAAGAGAGGAAGAAAGCTGCCCTTGAGAAGGCAAATGCTCGTAGAATGGCTAAAGAATCTATGGAGCTTATTGAGGATGAACAGTTGGAATTGATGGAGTTGGCCGCTGCAAGCAAGGGGCTTTCTTCTATTATTCATATTGATCTTGATGCTTTGCAAAACCTTGAATCATTTAGGGGTGAGCAATTATCATGATATTACTTTCAATAGTGTTTGGTAATTGGGTTCTGTTACTGATACATGTTGTACTGTAGATTCATTGTGTGTATTTCCACCCAAAAGTGTAAAGCTGAGAAAGCCATTTGCCATCCAACCCTGGATTAACTCAGAACAGAATGTTGGCAACCTTCTCATGGTATGTTGGTATTGTCACTCATTTATTGTTATATGGTAGGTTAATGTTGCTCTGAACCTGTTATCTCCAGTTCTGATACTGTCAATAGGGGAAAGGGGACTTTTACCCTTTCACAGTTTCTGACAGTGGTTTATGTCAGTTCATTCATGTTTTTTATTTGTTTTATATGTTTAATTGAGGATTCTGAATTTGAAGTTTGAAAGCTGTGGTCTGTTACTCTATTTCAGGTTTGGAAATTCTTGATTACTTTTGCTGATGTCCTTGAATTATGGCCTTTTACTATTGATGAGTTTGTACAGGCATTTCATGACTATGTGAGTAAATCTGGCCTTCCGTATTGATTTTGTGCTGCATATGAACTGCATTTTTGTGTACTCTTTGCTCATTATGTATGTTCAATTCTGTTAAGATAATTCTATAAGATATAGTTTAGATATACTAGTTTATCTTCTCCTAATTTCTAGTTTAGTTTCCTTAGTTAGTTTTATCTAAATCCCTAAACTTTAGGGATTGATTATGTTTTATGCCTATTTATTTTATTGTATCCATCAATTCAATAACATGAAAATTATTCAGATTCAAGTTGGTACCAGAGCATTCTGGTCCTGGTTTGGAAACCCTAACCCAGTTGCCACCAAGGCATCTAGGGTTTTTCGAATTTTGTCAGCGGTTGTCGGAGTTGACGCCGCCTGAGTGTTCAAAGGTCGCCGATCGGCCTTTCCGTCTCGAGCCGCCTCTAGAACGGTGTCTCACGCACTCTCACGTGCGGTTTTTGTCAGAAAACTCGCCGGCGCGTGGGGTTCACGCGACGCCCTCCAGGCCTCCGTTTGTGACGCCGTTTGCACCGTTGGACTCGCCGGCCCTCCCTCTTCTTGTTTTGACCCTTTTTAGGTTGTGGGTCACACTGTAGGTGGTCGTTTGGTTGTTGTTTGGATTTTCGTGGTTGTTTGGGTGCTGCCATGGAATTTCGAGACTGTTTGGTTGCTGTCTCGGAGGTCTTTTCGGATTGTTTGGAAGTGTTTTTTTTTTTTTTTGCTGTTCTTCTCCTTTTTCTCTTCATGGCAGAGATTTCCAAGAATGGCACACCCTCTTCTTTTATCCCTAGTTCAACTGACTGTGGAAGTCGAGGGCGTGGTCGAGGTCGTGTTCGTGGTAATGGGGGTAGAGGAAACCTCCATTGTACCTACTGCCAAAGTGGCTCAATCTCCGACTTCGGTTCTAGAAGTCAAGATTGAACCCAAGAGCAATCATCCAATCACATTATCTGCTGATGATTACAAAGAGTATCTTCAACTAAAGGCGACTAAACAGGCCCCTTCCTCCATCACTGTTGCTCATACTGGTAATTCTAGAGTCTGTCTCTCTCATTCTACGTCTATTGGACCTTGGGTTTTGGACTCCGGTGCTTCTGATCACCTAACTGGTAATGTCTCCCTTTTCCGTAACCTATCATCACCTAAAACTCCACATCATATCACTCTTGCAGATGGGTCAAAAGTCCAAGCCACTGGTATTGGTCAAATATCACCTCTTCCATCACTACCATTAAAATCTGTTTTACTAGTTCCTGGATGTCCTTTAATTTGATTTTTATAAGTAAGTTGACTCGGTCACTAAACTATGTCATAACCTTCATTTTTGATTCTTTCTTGATACAGGACCGGAGTACGGGACAGTCGATTGGAGCTGGATCTGAATCACATGGTCTCTACTACCTTCAGCCTTCTACCTCTACCATATGTGCATCTATTGAGTCTCCTGGTTTAATCCATCGTCGCCTGGGTCATCCAAGCTTGAATAAATTAAAGAAAATGGTACCTCATCTCTCACGGTTAGAATCTTTAGAGTGTGAGTCGTGTCAATTAGGAAAGCATGTTAGAGCTTCTTTTCCTAATAGTGTTAATACTCGAGCTATGTCTCCTTTTGATGTTATTCATTCTGATGTTTGGGGTCCTAGTCGTGTTCCTTCTCTTTTGGGGCATAGGTATTACGTCACCTTTATTGATGATTTTTCTAGATGTACTTGGATATTTTTCATGAAAAATCGTTCTGAGTTATTCAATATTTTCCTAAGTTTCTATTCGGAGATCAAAACTCAATTTGGCAAAGTAATTCGGATTTTACGAAGCGATAATGCTAAAGAATATTTTTCAGATTGCTTCAAATCATTTATGGCTTCTCATGGCATTCTACATCAATCTAGTTGCCCTCATACACCTCAACAAAATGGTGTAGCTGAGCGAAAACATAGACATATTGTGGACATTGCTCGTACTCTTTTATTGAATGCCAATGCACCCCCAAAGTTGTGGGGCGATGCTGTCCTCACTGCAGGGTATCTAATAAATCGAATGTCATCGTCTGTCTTGAATGATCAAGTACCTCATTCCCTATTATACCCATTGGAACCCCTTTACTCTGTTCATCCTCGTGTCTTTGGTTGTACTTGTTTTGTCCATGATCTTTTCTCAGGACGTGATAAGTTGTCTGCTCGGGCCATCAAATGTGTGTTCTTAGGATACTCCTGTGTCCAAAAGGGGTACCGTTGTTACTCTCCTGCTACGCATCGATTTTACACCAGTGCAGATGTCACTTTCTTTGAAGATACACCATATTTTATTGTCACAGATGTCTCTCCGGTTGACTCAGATCTCCTCTCTCAAGTATTGCCTATTCCTCATTTTGATCATAGTGTGCCTCCTACCACACCTGCTACTTTAGAGGCACCAGATCCTCGCGCACTACCAGGGTCTGACAATCCTCTACACCGATTTGGGATAACCTATGAGCGTCGATCACATACTGTTGTTCCTCCCAATGATTCTACAATTGAGCCATGTGATTCTACTCCTGCTTCAGTCTCCTCACCTACTCCGGCCCCACCTACCTCAGTTGACTTGCCCATTGCTCTTCGTAAGGGTAGTCGTTCTACTTGTAATCCTCATCCTATTTATAACTTTCTTTCATATCATCGTTTGTCTCCTACCTATTATGCTTTTGTCTCTGCTATTTCCTCTATTACCATTCCTAAGACAGTACAGGAGGCCTTAACCCATCCAGGATGGCGACAAGCAATGATTGATGAGATGACAGCTTTAGACTCCAACCACACTTGGGTACTTGTCCCACCTCCACCTGGAAAATCTGTTGTTGGTTGTCGGTGGGTATTTAATGTTAAAGTGGGCCCTAATGGACAAGTGGATAGATTGAAAGCTCGTCTTGTGGCTAAAGGATACACGCAAGTATATGGTTTGGATTACAGCGACACTTTCTCTCCAGTTGCAAAGATGGCCTCAGTTCGTCTCTTCCTAGCCATGGCTGCTATGAGGCATTGGCCTTTGTTTCAATTAGACATCAAAAATGCCTTCTTACATTGTGATTTGGAGGAGGAGATTTATATGGATCAACCTCCCGGGTTTGTTGCTAAAGGGGGGTCTGGTCTTGTATGTAAATTACAAAAGTCCTTGTATGGCCTCAAACAATCACCTCGTGCTTGGTTTGGTCGGTTTAGCAAAGTTATACAGGAATTTGGAATGATCCGCTGCGAGGCAAACCACTCTGTCTTCTTTAGACGCTCATTGACACATAGATTTATCTATCTTGTTGTTTATGTAGATGATATTGTGATTACAGGTGATGATTAGGAGGGCATCAAGGCTCTAAAGCAACATTTATTTAAACACTTTCAAACTAAGGATTTAGGTCCCCTACGTTATTTTCTTGGGATTGAGGTCGCTCAGTCAAAGTCCGGTATTGCTATTTCTCAGAGAAAATATGCCCTTGATATTCTAGAAGAGACCGGACTTATAGATTGTAAGCCAGTTGACACTCCCATGGATCCCAATGTGGAGCTTATGCCTAATCAGGGGGAGCCTTATCCTGACCCAGGGAGATATCAGAGATTAGTGGGAAAATTGAATTATCTCACCATGACCAGACCTGATATATCTTTTCCTGTGAGTGTTGTAAGTCAGTTTCTTAACTCTCCCTGTGAGAGTCATTGGCTTGCAGTTGTTCGAATCCTTAGATACATCAAAAGATCTCCAGGAAAAGGACTTGTTTACAATGATAGAGGACATACAGACATTGTTGGATATTCAGATGCAGATTGGGCAGGTGATGCAAGTGATAGACGATCAACATCAGGCTATTGTGTCTTCATGGGTGGTAATCTTGTCTCATGGAAGAGTAAAAAGCAAAGTGTTGTTGCACGATCAAGTACAGAAGCAGAATACCGTGCTATGGCTCACACCACATGTGAACTCTTGTGGCTAAAATTCTTAATTCAAGAGTTGCAGTTTTGCAAGGTTGGTCATATGGAACTAGTTTGTGATAACCAGTCAGCTTTATACCTCTCCTCTAATCCAGTTTTTCATGAAAGAACAAAGCATATAGAGGTTGACTGCCATTTCATCAGAGAAAAGATCCTCTCCGGTATCATCAAGACCTCCTCAGTTTGCTCCAAGGATCAACTTGCAGATATCTTCACTAAATCTTTACGAGGTCCTAGGATAACATATATATGTAACAAGCTAGATGCATATGATATATATGCTCCAGCTTGAGGGGGAGTGTTAAGATAATTCTATAAGATATAGTTTAGATATACTAGTTTATCCTCTCCTAATTTCTAGTTTAGTTTCCTTAGTTAGTTTTATCTAAATCCCTAAACTTTAGGGATTGATTATGTTTTATGCCTATTTATTTTATTGTATCCATCAATTCAATAACATGAAAATTATTCAGATTCAAGTAATTCAAACCATTTCGATTGCAGGATTCTAGATTGTTGGGTGAGATACATGTTGCTCTGCTCAAGGTGATAATAAAAGACATTGAAGATGTTGCAAGGACACCTTCTACAGGAATAGGGATGAACCAGAATGGAGCCGCTAATCCCGGAGGTGGGCATCCATTGATTGTGGAAGGAGTAAGTTGAAATGTATCTTAAATTTTATCTTTCCTTTTAAGACAAATAATAGATTTATCCTAGACTGTTGACTCTGACAATGTTGTGTTTGTTATGTTTTAGGCATATGCATGGGGCTTTGATATACGAAATTGGCAGAAGAACTTGAATCAGTTGACATGGCCTGAAATTTTCCGGCAGTTAGTACTATCTGCAGGATTAGGACCGCAGCTGAAGAAAAGAAATATTACATGGTCCTATGCAATTGATAAAGACGAGGTTCATTTTCTTTATTTTTTGTATTAGTTTCAGCTCAGATTCCTATGTTAACTGAAGACTGCCATATTTTGCTGCCTATAGTCTGAAACATATTTTGTGATATCATCTCAGTTCACTGGATCTGTATAAAGCTTTTTGTTGCCATTGAATACTTTTTCTGAGGATTTATGATTTTGCACACATTTTAAATTAACAATGTATAATTTGGTCTTACTTTTCTGCCTTTGATTTGGTGGTTCAAAATGTATTTATAACTCCAGGGAAAAAGTTGCGAAGATATCATTTCTACACTCCGTAATGGTTCAGCAGCTGAAAGTGCCGTGGCCAAAATGCAAGAGAGAGGTCTGTTAGCTCCTCGAAGATCAAGGCACAGGTTAACTCCTGGAACAGTTAAATTTGCAGCTTTTCATGTTCTCTCACTTGAGGGTAGTAAGGGTTTGACAGTACTAGAGCTTGCAGATAAAATCCAGGTGAATGGTTTACCTTTGTATTAACTGTAATTATAAAGTGCTTTCCGAAAAACTGACATTTGTTTTTATGTCTCTTTTGCTGTCAGAAATCTGGTCTTCGGGACTTGACAACCAGCAAGACACCTGAAGCATCAATTTCTGTTGCTTTGACAAGAGACACTAAATTGTTTGAAAGAATAGCTCCATCAACATATTGTGTACGGACTGCTTTCAGGAAGAATCCTTCTGATGCTGAGAACATTCTTTCAGAAGCAAGAAAGAAAATTCAAATATTTGAAAATGGGTTTCTAGCTGGTGAAGATGCTGATGATGTTGAGAGAGAAGATGAATCAGAAAGTGATGAAGTTGACGAGGATCCTGAAGATGATGATTTAGTAAATCCTTCAAGTGCAAACCAAAATTCTGAACAGTATGTTGACACAAACATTTGCTCATCAAATGGAAAAGAAAATTTGGGTCACAATGTAGATCTTATTCAAAATGAGTTTGATACGGATCTACCTTGTTTTCTTAAGAATGTTTCTACAGATGCTGATTGTCTCAGTTCTGTCACTCGACAACCTGTTGCTTGTGAAGATTTAAATGCTGGAAATCTTGTTCAAGATAATATGGAAATTGATGAAAGCAAATCAGGAGAGTCCTGGATTCTAGGGCTTGCTGAAGGAGAATATTCTGATCTCAGTGTAGAGGAGCGTCTAAATGCTCTTGTCGTGTTGGTTGGTGTAGCAAATGAAGGAAATTCAATCCGTGTTGTTCTTGAGGTGAATTCTTTTCTGTGTAATGAATACCTTGTGTTTAGTTTTGTTTAGTTTTTAAGTTGACATGGAGAGTTTTTTAGGATCGACTGGAATCAGCAAATGCTCTGAAGAAACAAATGTGGGCAGAAGCACAGATAGATAAAGTTCGTCTGAAAGATGATATTATTGGTAAATCAGATTTTCCATCACTTACTGGGAATAAGGTTGAAACACAATACACATATCCAGCTGTGGGGGACAACCAAAGCCCAATGCTTGACATTAATATTAACAATATTAATAATGAAGCATCACCCAGCACTGCAGAAAACCAAAAGGGAGCTCCTGTTTCACAGAACATGCCTATGGAGAAGTCCTCGTCAATTCAAGATCTTGGCACGGGTACTTGTGCAGACATCCCTCATACTCAGGTACCTGCACAATATTCAAAAAGATCACGTTCACAGTTGAAATCTTATATTGCCCACATGGCAGAGGAGATGTATGTTTACAGGTCTTTACCCCTTGGCCAAGATCGCAGACGAAATCGATATTGGCAGTTTGTTGCTTCTGCTTCCAGCAATGATCCTGGTTCTGGCAGGATCTTTGTTGAATATCATGATGGGAAGTGGAGGCTTATTGATTCTGAAGAGGTAAATTGTTTATTCTATACTTAAGCTTATCGACTAAATTGTACATTGATTTTGACATGTTTATTATATTTCAGTGTCGGTGCATGCTTTAATGTCATGTATGTTAGGACACAACAAGTCTCCTTTTACTTTTAGACATTCTAATTCCTAAGATACTTTTCCCCTAAATTTAATTTTTTCCCATCAATATCCGATCATTAGAATGAGTATAGCATCTAACTTTTAGACATTTGCCCCATCCTTATTATATTCATGGAATCATGGTAACTCTTTTGTATATCTTTTAACCTTTTATCAAAGTTCCTTTTTTCTTTACCAACAATTTATTGATACTGCCATGGGAATATTATTGAATTTGTGATTCATTTAAATCTTTAGGTGCCAATTTTGTGTAAAAATTAATTACTTTATTTTTTTTTTGTCATAGTTGTTACAATATTATTTATTCTACTATTGCAATGCAGGCCTTTGATGCTCTTTTGACGTCATTGGATTCTCGCGGGATCAGGGAATCTCATTTGCGCTTGATGTTGCAAAAGATTGAGAATTCCTTTAAAGAAAATGTTCGAAAGAAGAACGCACGATGTGCCAAGAATGGAAGCAGAGGCGAAGTTTCTGTTAAAATTGAAGCTAATGAAACATATTCTATCCCTGACCACAATGCTGGATCCGAAAGTCCTAGCAGTACCCTTCATGACTTGAACCCTGATACATCTGAAACTTCATCATCCTTCAAAATTGAGCTTGGGAAAACTGAGTGTGAGAAGAAATCTGCCTGGAGAAGATATCAAGATTTTCAGAAGTGGTTGTGGAAAGAATGCTATAATTCATCAGTTTTATGTGCAATGAAATATGGGATAAAGAGATGCAAACCTCAGATGGACATTTGTGATGCCTGCCTCAATCCTTATTTTGTTGAAGACTCCCATTGCAATTCCTGCCACCGGACTTTTCCCTCGAATACTGGATTTAATTTTTCTAAACATGCATTTCAGTGTCGTGATAAGTTATCCAAAGATGATTGTTTTTTGGAATATTCGCTTCCCTTGCGAACAAGATTACTTAAGGTCCTGTTGGCTTTTATGGAGGTGAGTTGATGGTAACTCTGCTTTCACCTTCTATCAAAATTTAAAATGGTATTTTGTGCCCTCTGATAGTTTGACTTTTGAGGAGTATATTGTATTCACATGTTGATTTACAGGTATCTGTTCTATCTGAAGCATTTGGAACAAGTTGGACTGATGATATGAGGAAGCACTGGGGTGTAAAGTTGAGCAAATCATCTTCTGTTGAGGAACTTTTACAGGTTTTGCATGCCCTTTCAATTCTTAAAAGTTCTTGCTTCTATATCTCTGCATTAGATGCCTGCTCAGACGTAAGTAAATTAAACAATCTATTTTTGCAGATATTGACCCTATTTGAGAGAGCAATATGGCGAGATTTTCTGTCATCGAACTTCTCTACGACAGATGAATTGTTGGGATTAAGCAGTATGTCAGAAAGCTTTGTGCAGGCTTCAACTGATCCTGAATCTGTTGCTGTGCTTCCATGGGTTCCACTAACCACTGCAGCTTTGTCTCTCAGGCTTTTTGAGATTGATTCATCCATCAGCTACGGAAAGTTTGAGGAACATGAGCCTTGTGAGGAGAAAGAAGCAAGAGAATACATAGTGAGTCTCATTTTTCCTTTATAGTAGAGTGCTTTTAGTCTTAAATAGCAGGGTTCGATGTTATCATAAACAGTGCTGCAACTTTCCATTTTTATCTGAAAATGCTGAGGCTGAGCTATTGCGCATCCAAACGACTAAGCAGATTAGATGTCAAGTTCCTCTTGAATTTATGTTCCTTTTTTCATGTTTTGGACCGAATCTTTATTTGGAAATTTCTCATGATATTTAATAGAAACATTAATGCATCTAACTTGCTATTTGCAGAAGCTTCCATCGAGATATGCTCACACAAAATCTAATAGGGAGGTTGAACCAGCAGAATTTGACCATATTGAATTCACTAAAGATAAATCTGTTCATAAGAAAATTGTACGAAGTGGCAATAAACGTGGACGGGGGGCTAGTGAACAAGGTCGGGGTAAAAAGCTGGCTAAAAGAGTGTACAATTCCAAACGTGATGGTGGACGCAAGAATGCTAAGGTCACTGAGAATCTAAGTCACAAATTAAAACATCAGGCACGAAGAACACAAGGACAAGGTGCTGGGCGAGGTCGGTCTGTAAGGAAACCGAGAGTGGGAAAGAGAGCTGTTGAAGATTTGTTGCTGGGTCATACGACAGCCAGTCATAGCTCCAGGATTGATAGGGAACCGTTGAGAAACTTCGATGAGGAATGGGATGGCGAAAAGGCAAGTCCCATGACTCCTGTACACATTGGGGTTGTTGACAATAGTAACAGTGCTGAAGAGGTGGAATCTGATGACGACAATGCTCAAGCTGTGGAATATGATCAAGGAAACTGGGAAGTAGGTTTTAATGGTGTTCCCTCCAACAGATGGAGTAGGGATTTGGTTGGAATGAGTGACGAAGATGTGGATGCTTTTGAAGATGATAATGACAATGAGAATGGCATCGAAGAGAATGAATTGGAGGATTCAGAGGCAGATGTTATGAGTGAGGGTTCAGATGGGATAGCAAATAGGGTAGTAAATGTTGGAGGGTCAGACTCGGCTTTGTCTGAAGATTCTTCTGATTAGAACATCCATTTTTAATCGCTCAATGAAGGGATTTGCACCTGAAGCTGCATTACATTTTTTATATTGCAGCTATACAAAATACATGAGCTCCAAGTCATGTCTTGACTTGAAGTGGTTATGGGTTTAGTAGATTTAGTGTATATTATCCATGCAAAATGGAGCCTTGTATTTTTTAAGCATCGTGAAGCAGAGGGCCTTGTAGCCAGCCTCATTTTGTTTTTGTATTTTTCTCCAGCAAAGGAACCACAGCTCATGCCACTGTCACACCACCTCCAAATGGGCTTGAAAACCCGAAAAACTCCGCAACAATGTCGTATATTTCTTGGTTTGAACCTGAATGTTGTTGGGCCATTCCCAGTTTGGAAGAATGTTGGCCCACCAGTATTTGGAGGTGGCACTTGTGACTTGCCCTTTAAGCCCTTCTTCTCCGTATTGATCAAAAATTGTCCTCTTTTGAGGATCACTCAAAACCTGTATCAAACCAATACACTGATTTAGATTCTTTATTTCTGCAAATAAATATAAAAGGTGTTAAATATACTCTTAGTCCTACAAATAAGACAATGTTAGCTTTTAATTCTTCAAAAATAAATCATTTCCTTCTTAATTTCTCTTATATGAATATGTGTAATATATGGTTTTTAATTTCATAGAAGAGACTAAAAGTTTTCAATTTTTCTTTTGTGAAAGACAAACATACATCAATAAATAAAAATTATCTTATTTAGAGGACTACAAACAATAATCTACATAAACAAGTTAATCCATAGTCCTAATCTAAAGAGAACAAACTTTAATGATAACCTCGTAGGCTTCAGATATCTGTTTGAACTTAGTCTCTTAGTCTCAGACTCCTTCTTATTGGTTGGATTCTTGTCAGGGTGCCATTTCATGGCAAGCTTTCTGTAAGCTTTCTTCAACTCTTAATCGGTGGCATTCTTGTCAACCTGCAAAATCTTATAGTACTCCACACCCATGTTCCTTCACTGTGGAGTGGTTGGAACGATTCAATCACATTTCAATACACTGAATAGTGAATAAAATATTAACAGTAGAGATTAGAGAATGAGAATGAAATAGATTTGTCTAGAAATAGAAGGACACCAACAAAACCAGATGAATGTAGGACCTTCGGTGGCATTTTTGGGCGACCTTTATATTAAGGTGCCACCTGTATTTTAATGGACCTACACCTATTTGCTTACTTCTACAGTAAATAAATGCACGAAATTAAAATAATCAGCATGGCTGATGGCTTCTTGTTTTTGAGTTTAATCCATCCCAAATAAGTGTTTACTGATGTTATTGACTCAACTAGTCCAATAATTCACAAGAGGGTCCACTTGTGGCCACGAGTTTCATAATCTTGAAGAGATAATTTTAGAGTAGTAATTAAGGGTTGTAATCATCATGATCCTTCAATTCCGTTGTCCAATTCTCATCAACATACATCACCAAAAAGAAATTATTGTGTTTCGTGAAAAAAAAAGTCTCAAATTACTTTTTCTCCAGGATTTTATCATACATATGTATAATAACTTTAGTTCAGCAATCAGCATAGAACATGTACATTCATTCATACATATATATATATGTACGCCTCTGTAGCTATGAAGATAGTATAACTCTTTCCTTTCTTTTCAATTCAATTTCCATTGTGCAATAAAATCACATTGCATCTTGCTAAAATTATCTTCGATTATTTGAAGACGTTAATTAAAATTAAACTTCATATATTAAAATTTCATTGTCAAAACTAGTTTGTCTGTTTTTTCCTCACTGACTTGAGATTATAATGAACTAACTTACAATCTGTGACTGCATGGAGTAATTTTTTTAGGATTATAAAATGTTCATAAGATAGTTTCGGTTATCCTAGAGAATTTGTGATTGTCACATAACTTTTGAAGGATAATAATGCTCTAAAATGCATCCGGAATATCATCTTGCAGGAAACCTAGTTAGAGTCCATATGAATTAATTTTAATTTAATTTTAGTCGGTGACTCGCTGCTAAACACATCTCAACGCATTAAGAAAAATAAAAGTTCCATTCCATCGAATAACCTACACAAATTTCAGCCTCATCCCACAAATAAAAGTTCCGCATTAAGTCCTCAAATTAATGATTTTTGCATCATTTGCACCAAACTATTTTGACTGTAATGTAACGATCAATAGCTACATGAGTTCTTTTACTATAGAATAAAAGGTTAGTTGAGGTAGTTGGAGTCAACTACTTAAAGTTAACTTGTCTAGGCAAAAAGTCATTTTATCTTAAGGTGCTGAAAGTTGTTTTAAAATAGTGCAATGTTTTATTATTTTCATATTATTTTGTAATGACAATGTCCCCAAAATTAACTCCAAATCGTTATAATAATGCTTTAATTTAGAATATATTCCTTATCAATCAAACTATTATCGGCATAGCCTATTCAGTATGGGTTGGTGTCTGTCCAACAATAAAACATCATCAGGGTCTTAAAAAAATGTTCTTGTGATTATCAATAGCACACATGGCAAATGAATCTAGAACTTGAAACATTGAATTTTTAAATTATAATTACCTGCTTCCCAAAAAAATCTTATACTATTGCATAGTGGCATTTACGACACAAACTGATTCAAATAATTTTATGTTAAAACTATTGTGTGTATCGCACGCTGTTTTGTTATGTATTCGTAATTGGGAAACAATATATGTGTTTTTTACACGTTGATATATATTAAGGGGGTGTATTGGTTTAAGATTTTATAAGATTTTAAAAGATTTTTTTTTAGTAAAAAATTTTATTGGTATTCAATCAGGATTTTATGTCACTTCAAAATAATTTAGTGGTATTCAATCTGAATTTTCAAGATATTTTAAAGAGTTCATTAAAATTTATTGGTATTCATTTGAAACTTTTTACAACTTAAAAATAATTCATTGATATTAAAAAATACAGGAATTTTAAAGGATTGTTATATTAGAGGGATTTTGAAGGAATTTTTTAGTGGATAAATACCAAATTTATAAAACAATTCCATCCAAACCTATGAAATTTTGGAGGATGGTTTGAAGTGACTTTTCAAGTACTTTAAGAATTTTCAAGTTAGTTTTTTTATCTCTTTTTTTTCTATGCTGATGTCTCCTCCATTTTTTTCTCTTGCTAATAATATTGCACTACTGTTCATTTATAATATTATATTATTATTCTTATTCCGTTCTCCTATTTGGTGAAACTTCTATACATAAGTGATAGTGTCATTGACTTGCTCTATTTTTCTCTCCGCTCTCTTTAATTGACTTGCTCTATTAAGTTGAGATTGTTCCTCAGTTATATAACATAGAAAACACTTGAAAATTCAACTTTTAAGTAATAATTTTTTTATAACATGCGTCAAGAAAAGGGAAAAGTGAAAGATAAAATTGATATTATGATCTCTATAATAGACTGTAGATATTTTTTAATCAATTTAGATTTATTAGAACAATATATATATATATATATATATATATATATATAATGAATTTGAGTTAGGGTTTCTGGGAATAGAATGAGATAAAAATGGATCTTAGTTGAGGGAAGAATCCTCTAAGCACAAAAATTGCAATCTCTCTCTCTTGAATTTGTTACTGTTATTCTCCTCCTTTTTTGACTCAACAATTATTTTTTCTTTTTTTTGCTATGAATTTTATTTTTTTAATTTTTATATTAAGAAATTAGGGTTTTTTATATTTTAAAAAAGAAAATTAACATAAGACATTACAATATCTTAAAATTCAATATTAAAATATATTTTTTCATGAGTGAATAATTGAAAGCAATTAAAAAATAAAAAAAAATATTTTATATTTATAACAAATTTCATATATTTTTTTTTCTCCTAGTTGATGTTTGTAAATTTCTAAGATATTTTAAATGAATAAAATTGTATAAAAGACAAATTTTCACTCATATCAATATAAAATGAAGGGACACATTTAGTTATAAGAGAGTAGGGTAACTGTCCCACTATTTTTTTAATTATTTAGATATTTATAAATTAAATATTTTAAATCACAAATTAAAAAAAATTGAAATGTTGTTTAGAATAATTTTTAGCATGTGCAGCACTGCATAACTTTCTTCGTAAAGAATGTCATTCTGATGAATTTTCAATTGGAGTGGTAGATGAATCTTCATCTTCAACATTACCGGTTAATGAAAAACATAATTTTGAGCCTATTGTTAAAACTCAGGAGCAAGAGCGAAAAAATGTTAATGCTTGGAGGACTAGTATAGCTATATATGTGGGTAATGCTATTTAGAATGACATGATATTATGGAGAATTATTATTATTTATCCGGACATTGTTATTATTTTTTTTCTCTTTGACTTTTTTTAAATTTGAATGTATGAAAAAAAATCTTAAACTTTTATCGTATTTGCAAATTTCACAAAGTCCCACAGAATCCATTAAAGTCATAACTTAAAAGTCTTACATAATCTATTAAAATCCTGATTGAAAGTCTTGCGGAATCCTTCAAAATCTAGCGTAAATGACATGATATAAGAATATTTTCTTCTAAATTTTTGGATTCTAGCGTAAATGACATGATATAAGAATTGTTTTCATACAAAAACTATAATAAAAAAAGCGAGTTCTTAACAAAAAAAAAATGATTATAATAATTTTGACATGTAAATTTTGAAATATATTATTAATCAAAATAGAAAAATAAATAATTATTGTACATAAAATTTAAAGATTATTTGAATAATAATCTTAATTAAAAAATTGCATAATTATTTTGTAGTTTAAAGAAAAGTAACTACCAAAATAAAAAACATGTATAATATAGTTAAAATTATATATTTTTTTTTATAATTTAGATAATTTTTTAACAATTAAATTAGACTTTACATTTTTAAAAATTATAAATGTAATTTTAATGAAAAATAATTTTGTAATTTGAACATAATTTATATCATATCCTTTTAGTCACAACTATACAAGACATACATTATAAAAATGTCATTGAGTTTGTTAACTTGGTATGCATAAAACATTAGACATGATTAAAGTTTATCCTACTCTTATATTATAATCATATACTGACCACCATATGGACCTTAATACATATACATTATGTTGGTATTATGACTTTAAAGTCAATAAATTTACACTAAAAAAATTCATTATCAATACAATTTTTTTTTCTATTCATCCAAATTGCAAACCAAGCGAAAATTATACATGATATAAGCTTGCTGAGAGGTGCTGCGGTACATACTCAGAAGACAGAAGTCGGAAATGAAGAAAGAAACTTTGGTGGTTCAATCAGAATTAGGGATGGGCTATGAGCAAGCAATTATAACTAGAACAGGGATAAACCCGAACTGAACATACTGGGCTTTACTATTTAAAAGAAGTTGGACAAAGCCTGTATGTCATATAAGCAAACATTGGGGGAACCCAATCAGTTCTTTCTTTTCGGCCTGCGGTTGTACAGTTCAAATACCGATTCTTAAATGGGATTTAATGGTGAAAAAAAAAAAAAGAATCTATTTTTAAAAAATAGAAACTTTTAATCCAGACATTTCAGAGCACTGCCCATTCGGCCAACCTATTACCAACTGGTACAGTCCTTGCTTTCCAACTTCTGTCCCCAATCTTCACAAATATTGGCAACTGTGACTCTGTCAGCAAGGTCATGACTGCTGCACTTGTATCTCTCTGCGGTGCCTCGTGCTTCTTGCTGTGTTTAACTGATAGCTTCAGAGACAACAAGCGGAACATCTGTTATGGGTTAGCCACCCTCAGGGGCTTGTGGGTCATTGATGGATCAACCACCCTTCCACCTCAACTTTCTGCAAAATATCGCCTAAAGTTTATAGATTTCATGCATGCAGTAATGTCAGTTTTGGTATTTGCAGCAATTGCATTGTTTGATCAGAATGTGGTGAACTGCTTCTTTCCAGCACCGTCAAATGAGACACAGGAAATCCTCACAGCATTACCAGTGGGTATTGGCGTTTTCAGCGGCATGTTCTTTGTTACATTTCCTACCCAGAGACATGGAATTGGCTTCCCCCTTTCAACAAATTAATTGTCAAATTCTCGTTTGTACTCATCTTTGTTACCGATTTAAATAATTTAATTGATCAAGTCTTGTGTTTGGAACAAATTACATCAAAACTCATTATTTAAATCGTATATTATTCAATTTAATTTTTTCCCCAATACCTTCGTTTAATGTATTGAAATCTAAACCTAACTTAAACTTAGCACTAGAAAGACTTCTCCATCAATCCATTATTTACAAGTTAGAACATAAGCACTATCTTGATCACGCAAGCAATATGTTATGCCAAGTTTTTCTTTTAATATAGAATTGATTGCTTGAGCAACTTTTCAGCGAATTGAACCCACCTTTAACAACGTATCTTTCTTTAATAGTCTTACATCCGATAGTAAGGAACCACTGCTTAGCTAAAATTTAAAAGCACACAGCCACAAAAACTTGATAATTTTCAGCCCGAATATGTACATGTTCTAGAGTGTTTATTAAATAAGTCAATCTAGTAGTTTACCCAAGATTTAGTGATAATGCTAACTATATATCAGATCGTTATGTGAAATATAAGGTCGCCCCCAAGAATAAGCTTATTTGTAAATCTTGCACACAGCATATTTACTTTCTCAATTTGAAGCTTTAATCATCTGGTCACGGAGATATTGATCATCAGAGAACTCAACCATTTCAGATGAGGAAGTGAGATCATGAATTGAAAAGACAGCATATGTTCAGTCACTGAAAAAAAAAGTAGAAAAATTTAGTTTGGATCTGCAATAGATTAGCTGTCAAAACTGTAAAAGCTAGAGATAAAACTATCTTTTCAATAAGTTATTTTTTCTTCAAATTCCATGATGCAACAATTTAGACGGGCATTAATAATTACATAAAGTTCCAAAATCAAAAAAGACTAGAAGAATCCAATTCCAGTGTACTTGTGTTATTCTATACACTTGGAAACCAATAATTTCCTGAAATTCAATTCCTGACTTGAGGGGGTTTCTAAGGTTACAGCAATTGCCAGGAGATATTATTTTTTCAACAATTTCTGAAAATATATTTTTTTTCTATGTTAATGCTGGAGTCACATGATGATCAAATCATAGCCCTTAAGAGACAGCTAAACAAACTAGAAATATTCACAGATTTACTTGGCACAAATAACAAACACACCATTAATGGGCTCAGCACAAAATTAACTGAGATTAAATACAATAATAAATTAATGAGCAAGCTTTCTGTGCATAAAACATTTCATTAGCAACCAAGTAACAACCTTTTACAGTCAGGGGACCATGTGATGCCAAAGGTTTTCAGTAAGAATGCAATGTATATCTGTATTCTGTGGACCCACAAACTTCAACTTTCAGCTTCAATAAACTTCTGCCTCAACTCTGCCAGCAGTAGCTCAGTGGCTTCTCTTACCTTTTTTCGATCCCAAAGTCCAGGTATTACTACATTCCATATTCCCTCATCTGGAATGCATCCATCTAATATCATCTCCTCAAGAATGCGAGCAGCTTTGTGCAGGTCTCCTCTCTTACAAAAACATTTGATCAAGCAATCAAAAGTGTTAATTTCAACAGAGATGCACCTAGTGCGCATGCAAAGATATAACTGAAATGCACGAGGTGAATCAACATTATTACAAAGGCCCTGGACTACCATGTTATGCATCCTAACATGAAGGCTCCAACTTGCTCGATTTGGTGAGATACCGCCAAGCACCATCTCATCAATAAAATTTACAGCTTCTTGATAGTTGCCTGCAGCACAGAGGCCGCATATGATTTTCCCATACAATCCTGCATTTGGTTTCAAACCTTGAATCCTCATCCTGTCAAGAATCTCCACAGCTTCACGTACCTTTCCTTCTTTACACAATCCACTGATTAAAGTACTATAAGTGACCATGTTAGGCAAATGGTGCTTTCTGACCATCACTTCTAATAACTCCATTGCTTGCGACGAATGACCACCTTTACATAAACCGTCCATCAGAGAACTATACGTAAAAACATTTGGCTCAATGTCATTTCGTTTCATCTCTTCAAGAAATCCTATTGCTTCATCCAAATTATTAGACTGACACAAGCCATGTATCAAACTAGTATAGGTAACAACAGAAGCTGAAAAACCTTTCTGCTCCATCTCTTTCAATAGTTCCTTTGCCTCACCAATTTTTCCTAGTCTACACAGCCCATTTATCAAGGTACCATATGTATATGAATCTGGCTGACATCCACGGTTGGGCATCTCCCGAAATATCCGTAAGGCAGAATCAACAGTTTCCCTGTTTTTACACAGGGCCTTGATCAAGATATTGAGGGAAACAACACTAGGTTGAATGCCCACTTCTCTCATCTCCCTGTAAAAACCAATAGCCCTCTTTACATGGTTTTCCTCCACAAGAATATCAAGTATTGTAATGTAAGCTTTTTGAGTAGGCCTAAGCAGAAAACCTTCCATTTTGTGAAAAACCCTGATTGCATCAAGTGGCCTGTGCACGCGTCCATAACCCCTGCATATAGTTAAAAATATTTCCTCTGTGACCTTACAATTTTCTTGCTTCATTCTCTCCAGCATCCCTTCTGCTGTCCTAAACTGGTTCACAGTGACTAACCTAGAGATCATGAGACCAAACGTTTCATGATCGTGACGAAACCCATTATTGTATTCAGCAGTTGCAGAATCAAACATATTAAAAGCTTTGTGCACATCTTTTTCTGCTTTAATTAACTGCACAACTAGGGAATTTGTGATTTGCTTTGGCCACTTGAACATAGTTTTACTACCCATAACCCCAATTTATATTATAATACTTCAAAATAGTATATATTTTGGAAGCTTGTAATGCTAGTTCCTCACAACAAGGTGGATGGCTCCAAGATTCGAGTTGTTTTTCGCTTATGCATTTCGTAGAATAGGTGCCAGGCTATATGATGCACCCAAACAATGAAGTGTCAACCACCGAAAGCCATGTTAGCTAAGATTGAATTGAAATGAAACCATTCAAAAATGAAATTATCTGTTTAAAAAAAATTAAAATAAATGTAGGAAAATCTCCGACAAATAAAAAAAGGAAAGCATGTTACCTTGTTTTTTGGGAGTGGAACATCATCGTCATTGTAATTTGTATCATTGTCGCGAAGAGAGTGGCCAAAGAGGCATCAAAACTTGGACCATCTTATTATAAAGACATGAGCCAATTGGAAGAGTTGACAACAAATATTGTATTTTCTTAATTTGGAAATCAATATAAGTGTGAATGAAGACAAGAGTAAGATGAATAATAAAATAAAACAAACTATTAAACACCAACATACCTTTTAACTTTGAATTTTCCAAACAATTGATTTAGCTCTATATAGTTTGGATTAGTCAAGGCACTGCAACAAATATTGAAAATCAAAATGTGTATATTAAAAGGCATATACTATTGGAAGAAAAATTATATTGCATGCTTTTTTGACAGAATTTAATGCTGAGGGCTAAAACCAGTACACAAGAATATGCCCACCAAACAGAGTTTGGGATTATTGTGACACAGATAGACTGACTTCCGTTTTGGCCGGTTATGAAAGAGTCTCGTGTTTGGGGGTTCTCGAGTGGAGACAGATATGTTAGCAGTTTGCGGTTGGCGGCCGCCCGGTGGCGCTGCGTCGTCACGAATCACCCAAAGAGCGGCGGAACCGCGGAAGAGAAAAATGAGAGCCGTCCGTCACTCCCTCTGTCCCTTCCTTGTGTAACCTTCGTGGGCTGGGCTCACTAGGCTGTTGTGGACTTCAACTTTTTTTTACACTTCTGTGGGCTCTTTTTTTTTTCTTGCATTAGTGGGTTGGTGAGTCGAGTTTTTAATCGGTCAAGCTGAATTTTTAACAGGTTCATGATATATACACCTCATTTTTTTTACAAGTACACCTCTTTTTTTTTAAAAAAAAATTAATTTTAAATATTCTTAATTTTTAATTTTTTAATTTTTAATTTTTTAATTTTACATCCACAATATTTAATTTAGTATTTTTTTTCACACATCTTCCCTCTTTTTTTTCAATTTTTACATGCACTCCCTTATCTTTCCTTCACCCTACCTATTTTGGTAGCATATGAAAATTAAAAGAGAAAAAAAAGTGTGTGAAAAAGAAGAAGAAAGTAGTAAATTGAAAATTAAAGCTGTAAAAATAGAAGATTTAAAAAAAAAACTACAATATTTTATAATTTTTAAAAAATATATATAAAGGAGGTGTACTTAGAAAAAAAGGAAGTGTATATATCATGAGCCTTTTTAACATTATTAACATTTGTAATTTTTTTTACTAATATTTGTAATATAAAAAAATTAGCTCAATTCGGATAAAACCCCGATTGACTTTGGATCATCACCTATTTTGACAATTCTATTAAAGGGAGGATTTATGTGAAAAGGGAACGCGGGTTTTTAATTTTAGTGGAAGAAAATTGAAGGACTTTTTTCTTTATTTACGTATTTTTTATACATTGTGACGATTCTCACTAAATTGTCTCAATAATTAATAACTTAACAAAAGTTATGTGAATGGTGATGTAAACTGTCTTAATATAACGAGGGATTCACTTACTCTAAATACTTACTTCATTTAATAAGTTGTGTTTTATATTAAAGTTTAACGATTAAACTGATAAATTAAATTTTTTTAATGTATATATTGAGTTTACATATTTTTTTTTTAAATTGAAGATTATTTGATACTTTATTTTATTAATTTAATTTGACGAATAACCATAAAAAATATTTTATATATTAATTTTAATTTATAAAACAAAGTACCAAATACTTTTAAATTTCTTTAAATTTTTGTATATTAGATTACGCATTAAAAACTTTTAATTTGACAATTAGGCAATTGAATTTTAATGTAAAAATAAGTTATTAAGTGAAATAAATTTAAGTTAATTTACTCTTAAAATAAGTAAATTTACCCTCTCCATACACACACCCTTTAAACCATAAAGCTTATGTTTAAGGTTTTTGTCACCTCCTAATAAGTATTTAATATTAATATGTTAAGTCTAAAATGCCCTTACAATTGTCAAATAAGGATATTTGTAAAAAAAAAGGTAATAAATATCACTTTAAATGTGCAAAATGTTAGATCAAACTCAATATGAAGTTGATTTTGATGATTACAAATGAGCCTCTTGAGAAACAAAAGTGCAACATGTAGTTTACTTTGTGCTTTGAGTCTCTTGATAAATAAAAGCACAAGTTGTATCTTGTATTGTGTGATTTTAAACTTTTTTGCTTGTGTGTTTTGTGTTTGGTGAGTAACCTAACATTTTATCATTATCTAAATGTTGATTGATGACTTAGACAAATGTTAATATTCATTTGTAAATAGAAATGATGTGAAAAATTAAAATATTAAGTTTTCACTTAAAATAATCGATCATTTTAAGTAAAAATCAATTATTTACTTTGTTTTTTAGTTTCATGAAGAACAATTGTTGTAATAATTGATTATTCATCAAAGTAATCGATTATTTCATAAATATATTCCTGGAATAATCGATTATTACTCAAAATAATCGATCAAAATGTTATTGGTTGATTTTTATAATTGTTAAGAACAGAATAATCGATTATCTATGTAAATAATTAATTATTTCAATAAGAAAACTTGTATATATCATTTTTCACACCTTAGGCATAGAAGAATACTAAGAACTTGAATCTTTGTGATATCATTTTACGAAAAGTAGTCTCTATAACACATTTCTCTATACAAGAAAAAGATTCTTCAAACTTTGTGATAACCTCAAAAAAGTTCAAAGAATTTAGTTGATCATCATCTTTATTGGGTAAAAGGTTAAACTACATTATTGATTCACCTTTTTTTGATCTGTTTTGTAAATCAGGTGAATTTATTCCATTAATTCTATATAATTGTAGTTATCTTACATGTGTTTCTTAAGTGGAGAAAATCTTGCAGTGGGATGTTACAAGTAGGTGCTTCTTGGGGTTCACCAAGTAGGTTATTTAATATATAATTGTATTGCATATAATATTGTGATTGTAAAATTTTTGACATTAAAGATTGGTAAAAAAATCTCAATCGGGTTGATTGGGGACTAAATGTAGGTCACGAGTGACTAAATCAATATAAAATTGGTTCTGCATTATTCTTTTTCCTACTATTGAATTCATATTTTTGCATTTATATTTTCATACTTATTGACATGTGTTGTTAAACATGTTCATTACATTAAGAATTGAATGAATCTAAACTTGTATTAAATATGAACTAAGAATTTTATCTAATAGTTATAAGTCAACACACTTCTTAAAAAAGTTAAGAAAAGTTAAAAAAAAAAACAGAAAGTTGTGTAAAAAACTTTGAAAAATCAATTTACCCCCTTTTTGGTTAGGTCATATTTTTTAACATAAAATATTAAAAATTTTGAAATGAAAAAGTCTAAAACATAAAAAAAAGTCGTTTCATGAGCACAACTTAATATTTAATTATCAATTTTAAGATATTGTATAGACCATGTGGATAAGAACTGGAGAAAAACAAACAAATGGCTTGCATGTTCATTCATAAACTTGATTAAAATCTATAGTGACAACCCTCGTATGTGAATCAACCAACAATACCATAACCACATTAAAAGGAACTAAATTTATTATGCAATTATAGTTGTTCATTGATCATTCAGGAGAAAATACAAGTACAATAGTCGTATTTTTTTATGATCATTATCAGTTTTGAGAACTATTTCTCCTAAAAAAACAATTTCTAACTAATTTGGATTGTGTAAAGAAGACTAAATTAAATAAATTTATTTGAATAACTAAAAATACAAATTTTTAAAATTAAGAAATAAAAAACATATTAAATTTCATATTTATTTACTTAGTTGTCCCGTCTTACCAATGTACGTTTGGTTATTTGTTTTCAAAAATAATTTATATGTTAAAGCATAAGTTTATTTATATACAATTTATTATAAATTTTAATTATATAATAAACATGCACGTGCATTGCATAGACTAAAATATTAGTATAATTTAAATATTTTAAATTTAATAAATTTATTTTTTTAAAAGACTTAATTATGTTTTTAGTCATCCGAATTTAAGATATATATAAAATTTAAAACTTGTATTTTTAGTCTTCAAAATATAAAAAAAATTATTATTTTAGTCTATCTATTCAAATGTCATTTATAATTATAAGTCACAATAAATTCTTCTATTATTGTCATTATGAACAAAAATATCACATTAAATCAATTAATACTACATTATTATTTCAATTTGTTATCATCAACTATATTATTAGTGGTCATAGAAAATTATAACTATTATTTTAAAAATTACAAATACTAAAAGTATAAATTTAAAATTTGAGGACTAAAATAATAATTTTTATATTTTTGAAACTAAAAACACATATATTTAAATTTGAAAGTCAAAAAAATTATATATAAGGACTAATACAATGTTTTTAACGGTATAAAGTCTACAAACACTACCATTAAATTTGAGGGATAAAAAGATAATTACCTTAAATTTAGATAATTAAAAATATAATTAAACCTTTTTAGAATAATATTTTTTATAAAATTTAAATATTTTATTTTTTGTTATTAAACCTTTTTAGAATAATATTTTATTTAAATATATAATAATTTTTTGTTTTGTTTTCTTGAAATCTCACTAACTTGAGTATTGGGAGCCTTACTGTGGCAAAACAGTCTCTGACTCGTCGGCCGACCTGTTGGCCCGCCAAAAATTGGCGGATCGGGTCCAATATTTCAACCCGCCAAACCTGCCAGCCCGTTGGGCCAAATAGCGGGCTGACCCGTCACAACCCGCCAGCCTGCATACTTTAATTTTTTTATATTTAATTTTTTTTTATGTTTAATTTATTTATATTCCAACGGAGCTTTTAATGTTTTTGAAATAGAAAGTTAAAGTTGATTAATTGTGTTTTGACTTGTTTCGTGGACTATCAAAAATTTAGTTTATTAATAATTTGTAAGTTTATAATTTGGTTTTGATTTTGGTGTAAGTGGACTAATTTCTATTTGATTTTGTTATAAGTTTGTAATTTGTTTTTGTTGAACATATATTGTATATAAAATGTATTAGTTTTTAATTTCATATGATTATATTTATTTATTTGTAGCAATTTTTTTTATTTGAACATAATATATTTTTTTTAAATTTTTTTGTAATATTTTTTTGTGGTATGCGGGCTGGCCCGCAGACCCGCTAGCCCGTCCTTAGGCGGGGCGGGCTAGCTATCCCAATGTGTTTTTCTATTGACGGCCCGGGCTGGGCCACCCGTTTTTTACGGGCTATTGGCGGACCGGGCCAAAACGGGCTGGGCTGACCCGTTTTGCCACCCCTACTGCTGATAGTGTTTGGGAAAGCAAAGTTCCCTTTGTTTTTGAATTTGAAATCGGGAGGGAATCCATGTTTGAAGTAGCAAGAGTCTATGGAATGATTTTCCTTATATATATATATATAATACACACATATATTCATCTTAATAATCACCAAGTGAACAAATAGTTTATCTTAAATCATGTCCATCAATGTTTAGTGTATGTCTCTCTTTCTCGATGCCTATTAAAATCCTAGAAAAAATATGAATTACTTGAATCATCAAAAGTTATTTATTATCTAATTAACCTGAGTCAAAAGTTATGTTAAAATTATTATTTTTTAAATTACTTAAATCACATATTCACACGATTTGATGATTCATGAATTATCCCACAAATGAATTAATAACATTTAGTTGAATACTATTAATGTAATATTTTCTTGTTGAGTACATAAAATTCAAACTTAAAATGTTTTTCAAGGAGGACCACACATGTACTACTTAAGAAAAATCACAAGTTCTTAAGGTGTATTTAACAAGATTAGGGATGTTATTATTTTTTTTTCTACCACTATTATTAAAAATAAAAGAAAAAATTACAAATATTTATGACAAACTTTGCATCTATTGACCAAACTTATACCATTTGACTTAATCCCTCGAAGTGAGGATTGACACACTTTTGTTTGTTGAATCATTTCTTCCCTTGACCATAAGTTGAATACCTCATCTTATATCACATATTATAATTGATTTAGCAAATTTCAAGAACTTAAAAAGTGTCCACACACCAACCAAATTTCAAACTATTATCATAGACTCATAAACAATGTACGATTCAAAGATGATAAAAAAAAATTCAAATGTTGAATTGGTCCTTGTCACAACCCAAAAATTTTTTATCTTGCGACCTATGGTTTAGACATCCTTTCGAAAATCTCATCAATTAAGGAATGCCTGGACACCAGACTAATCGTTGATTAATGATTTTGAAAAATAGGTTCTTAGGAGTCGCCACTGATGTTTTACTCAAAACATTGGAAAAAGAAAAAGTTTTCGAAAGTCCAATAATGGCCTTGATAACCAAAATTGGGTTCGGGGATCGGTTACGTGTAGGGAAGATATTAAGCACCCCTATAATGCCCTCAATCAATACCATTGTGATGAAGTTAGTATAGTAAGAATTAATAAGTTAAATATTTAATCTCCTTTATCAATAGTTATTTACATGCTTGAAATTGAAGTTACACAATTGATCCTGAAATGTCTACATGATTGCTTTTGTTATAACAATGTCTATTAAAGATGAAAAATAAAATAGAGAGAAGACTATTAAAGATCAGAAATAAAAGAGAGGAAAAGATTGATTGAAATACCTTGTAGCAAGCTTTGTTAGATCTTCCAAATATGGAAGTTCTAGGTGCTTTGTGACAACCTTTCACACTACAATATACCTCACAAATATAAGAAATACAATAGGATGGAGAGAGAGAGAGAGAAATTTCGAGCTCAAAGGAGTCTTATCTGAAATTTTCAGGTCCTGAAAACTGTGCCTGAGTCGTCTATTTATAGACATCAGAATTGACCAGAATGACCCGTTCCTGATTCGGAGCGACCTGTTCTGGATCTGTACGTTATGTGTTAATTTCGCATCTGCAACGGTCCGTTCTTAAACTATAACGGTCTGTTCTAGGGTTGAGTTTTACATGTAACTGCCTATGCTGGAATGACCTGTTTTAAACTAAGGTTTTAGGTTTTTTTAGTAACTTGGAATGGTTCGTTCCGATTTTGGAACAGCCCGTTCTGGGCTACTAAAAACAACTTTTTTGGGCTTCAAGCTTCCTTGTTGTCATGTCCGGTTGTTTCTATACTTAGGAGCTCCTTTTCATTGAATATGAAAGTCAATTTCTTTGTTTGTATGCTCCGGACAAAATTGGGTGTCTACAATCTCAAATTATATTGCATTTTGAGAAGAAAAACTCTTTAATTTTATATAACTCCACAGTCTAAATATAAAAAAAAATGTATCTAATTATTTGTTGTAATAACTATTTTAGGGTCCATATTATTCTTCTTGTTGTGATGTATTATTTTAATAATTAATTTTTGTTGAAGAATTTAATTTATCGCTTTAGTAAAGTGTTTTGGTCATTGTAATGAGATATCTTTTTCCCAATCATAAATGCTTTTTCTTTTTGGTCAATGGAAGAGAGAAACTTGATGATTCTTGAGACCATTCTTGCAGGCCCAAAACACACTGGAAGTCCAATGAAAAGCCCGCTTGGTGATGTGTGGCAGCCAGAAGAACCATAATGGGGCCCACAACAACATGAACCTTAAACATCGATACGATCATTGCACGAGAATATCTAAAATCACTAAAACTGAGCCCTCGAAACAAAAACACTTTCTAAAGAACCAATCCAACACACCCCTTGAACAAAACACATGTTCAGTAATTCTTCTCTCTCCAATTCCTTAGGCCACTTAACCAATTGGTCAAAAGTAATATAAAATAATAAAAAAAACAAAATCAAAAGAAAATTCAACGAAAGAAAAATCGAACCCTGAGAAAAAGAAAGAACCTCGGCATTAAAAGTTCATCCAAATTAAAACAACGTGGGGGAGAAAATGGGATGCACACAACACACGCAGAGTGACCAGTGAGAGAAACAATTCATTTTTAGTTAATTAAAAAAAAAACAAAATTTAGAAACATAAACAAAAGAAAAAAAGCATTCTTCATTCGTTGGGTTTGAGTTTGTTTTGTTTTTTAGCTGGCCCTCCTGTTTGACACGAGCATCATCAATGATCACACCGTTCGTTCATAAAAGCGATAAAAAAAAAGAAAAAACAGATTAAGAATATTATTATAGTAAAGTAATTAATAACGAAAGGAAAATAAATATGAAAAGTGGTGAAGGTGTTGTAGTTATAGGAGTCATCAGCGACTGTTGTTTTTGGTTTAATATTTTTGTTTATGAATATGAATATCAATTACCACCCTTATTATTATTGATTTATTATATAATTTGGTTTGGATTTTGTTGTTTTATTCTTCATCTTCAATGTTCTTTCTTTTCAATTTATTTTTTCATCAGCGGATAATAATTGTGTGCCTTTCCATTCCTTGACTATCACGGAATTTTTGGTTTCTCGAAGAGAAATTTGGGATGACAAAAATAAATAAAAACAAAGAAACACCAAAATCGATTCTATTCTATTGCCCTAATTATTTTTTCTTTTTCTGGTCTGCGCTGGTTTCTTTTTGTGGCTTCGTTCTGGATTCCTAGGGTTTGAAGGGGGAAAAGAGGTTCGATCGCGATCGATGGAGGCCGAGGCGGAGAACGACGCCGTCAAGAGAGAGGAGAACAGCAACGAGAACGACAACAACAATGAAAGTAACAGCAAAATTGGAAATTCCAGTGAGGGTCTCAGCAAGCCCAAGCGCCAGATGAAGACACCGTTTCAGCTTGAGACGCTCGAGAAAGCTTATGCTGGTTCGTTAACGCTTCTTTTCTTTTGTCTTCTTCAATTTTTAGGTTTTTTCTTCACTCACTTTTTTGTTTTTTGTTTTTTGTTTTTGGTTAGTGGAGAATTACCCGTCGGAGGCGACGAGGGCGGAGTTGTCGGAGAAGTTGGGCTTGTCGGATCGGCAGTTGCAGATGTGGTTCTGTCACCGGCGTTTGAAGGACAAGAAGGACTTGCCGTCGAAGAAGCCGCGTAAGGCGGCGGCGTTGCCGGATTCTCCGCTGGCGGAGGAGCCCAGGCTTGGTCTGGAAGTGGGTACTGAATACGGATCCGGGTCGGGTTCAGGATCCAGCCCGTTTAACCGCTCGGAGTTGAGGAATGTGGTGCCTCGGGGCTACTATGAGTCGCCGCAGACTATAATGGAGCTTAGAGCAATTGCTTGTGTGGAGGCTCAGTTGGGGGAGCCATTGAGGGAACATGGACCCATTCTTGGAGTGGAGTTTGATCCTTTGCCGCCGGATGCATTTGGGGCACCATTAGGTATGTTCCTTGATTCTTTGACTTGTTCAATGGTTGTGTACTTGAGTTGAATTGAGTGAACTCTATCAATGTATGATGCTTTGTTTTCTATTTTACCTTCTGTTTGTATGTTTATGATGGCACGTGCAATTCAGCTCTTTACTGAACTTGTTTTGGATGCCTTGTTTATTGTTTTTCGTTGTACAGCTCTGCTTAGGTATTAAGCTGATTACAGAGTTTCTATTTTTCATATGTATGTCGTTTTTATTTTGTAAACTAGTTTCTTCGGTTTTCTGTTTTAGAGTATCATTGTAAGGAGGGATGAAAGTCTTTGTTTTTAGATTTGCTTGTCATCGGCTGATTTTTTCAACCTCGAAGTATTGTTAGAAGCATTATGTTATGAGTTGCTGATAAATAGTGAGTAAACTCACATTTTAATCCTCAATATTGTATCATTCACATTAGATGGTAGATGTTTATGGATAAGGGTTAGCATGAGTTATGTTTATTGAAGTTTTGGGACCAAAGGTGAAGTTTTAGTGAAGGGATTAAAATGACCAACACTTGCAATATTAGATAGCAAAGTGAGGGTTGACTTGATGAATAATTGTTTGTGACGGGTGCGTGTGCCTTTTATTTTTGACTGCTCACTAACTATTTTCTTTTGGTGCAGCTGTTACGGAACAACAGAAGCGGCCTAGTCTTGCCTATGATGGTAAAATATACGAAAGACATGATCATAGGACAAACAAGGTTAGCTTTTGTTATGGTATAACTACTTGGTGTTTTGGTCTGTAAGATTATAATAATAATAATGATAGGACACAGAATATTCATGAAAGGAAACAACTGCATATTACTACTGGAATTGAACCAAAAAATGAAATTCAATACAAGCACATTTCTCATAAACCAGAGCTCAAGGCACCTCGAGTCCTCTCTCAATAACAACTTTCCTCTAAAACACGCTGTCCACTCCAATCACTATAATTCTCCCTCCATAATAAATGTGGCACCTAGGCATACTCCTCCCTAACTTCCTTGCAAGCTCTCATTTCTGCTTTCTGGAATAAGCCTTCCAGACCATTGGTTTCATTGGACTTGGATCCAATAATTTATCTTTGTGGTCTTCTTCCCAATTGTTGGGCCTAAGCCCAAGATTTAGTATCCCATTTTCCATCAAATTAGTCATGTATCGAGCTCTGGGTTATATTGATAACGTTTAATATTGTGTGGAGCGGCCATTGCGTAGTGTTTTCGTTATTGTGGCCCAGATTGTGGGTCACCGGGTCTGTTGCACACAATGGTGGTGCAATCTTGATGTGTGACAAAATTCCAATTTTACCCCTGCTCCAGTATAAAAATGACATTTAGCCTCGGTCAGACCGAAAAAGATAAAACCCTAATCCCCCCTTCATCAACGAATAAGACATTCCTCAGTTCTCTCTTTTTCTTCTCATCGAAGCACGTCTTCTCTCAGCCCAGCCATCTTTGCGAGAGATCACTGCATCTCAGGTCACTGTTAATGTGGTGTGGCCTTCACTTCGAAACAAAATAGGCCATGTCTTCTCTCTGTTGGTCTGTTTACTTACCTTTGTACCTTCACTGTCTCCTGCCACTTTTCCATCATTTGGGTTAATTGATTATAATTTTGGAGCATTATTTATTTAACCAAGTATATAGTATTAATTGATTATATTTATCAATTATGTATATGTATACAAAATTTTAAAGTAGTGTTTGTCTTGCTATGCTCTATCCTGCTATATAGCATTTCCAGTGCCAGTTGCTACACATTGCTGTCTGGAATTGATAACTATGATTGAGCTACATGTCAAAAGAAAACCCTTTTTTAATCATGATTGTGTGAATTAGTTATCAAGATTGGTGCCTTTTTAAATGCTTTTCCTTCATGTTGTATATAATGGTATTCCTTTACTTATTATGTACTTTATGACTTCACATTTTTGTGAATGGCATGCTGGATCTATAAGCTCGAGTTGTGATATGGTGCATATTATTACTTTAATCTCTATCCTTTATTTGGATTTCATTTGTGTAAAAGGAAGAGATTTAATGTAGATGTGTCGACTTGGGTATTCACTTGGTATGCTGTTTGATTATTTATTCTAGTCATGGGTGTATTTTGTCCAATCTTTTCATGCCCATAATGTTTTTAAATGCTCTTTTAATACAAACAGTCTTTCCTCAGTTTCCTTTAGTAGTTTGTGAAAAAAGTTGGTATTATTTATGCATATTTACGTTATACTTACTGTCCAAATCTTGCTGGTTGGTTGTTTTATATGATATTTTGATTTTAAATGGTCTCCATTTCAGACAATGGCAAGGACATTCCATGAATATCCTTTTCTTCCAAACCAGTCTGGCATTAGATCTGATGTTTTTGGACAACTGAACCTACCTCATTTACATGATCCAATTGAGGCTCCCTCCAGAACTCCTTTTCCCCTTGGAAATGAACAGCAACCCAGAATTCATGCTCCCCAAGGTCATTCTTCTCGTGTTCGTCTTTTGTCTCAACAGGAAAAGCAAGTGATTCCCTATCCATCTCCTCCTCGAGATAATGATGGAGAACCCAAAAGGGAACCTCACACAAACATAACCAATACTGGAATGAACTCTCACTTTTCTGATCACCCAATTATTGGACAAGAAAATTCTTATGCCTTACCTGGTGGCCAAGTTAACCATAACGATGCAATATTGAGGATGGAGAGGAAACGGAAGGTATTAATTGAATTTGTACTTTTCCCTAATTATTGTTTGATGTCATTTTCCTTAACTACGTTAAATACAATATTTTTATGGAGGATGATATATATTGTTGACATTATTTATGAAGAGTGATGAAGCCAGAGTTGCTAAGGAAGTTGAAGCCTATGAAATGAGGATGCGGAAAGAGCTTGAGAAGCAAGATAACCTCAGACGAAAGGTTTTATTAAAATGATTTCTGCCTGTCACTGTGCCACCATGTGTTGTGTAGAATTTAAAAGGCATCCTCTTATCTTTAGCTTACCCCTCTATTTTCCCTCTCCCTTTCAGAGTGAAGAGCGGTTGAGGAAAGAAATGGAAAGGCAAGATCGTGAAAGAAGGAAGGAAGAAGAGAGGTTGATACGTGAGAAACAACGAGAAGAGGAAAGATCAAAGCGTGAGCAAAGACGGGAAATGGAACGAAGGGAAAAATTCTTGTTGAAAGAACATTTAAGAGTAAGCTTTTACAGCCTGTTGGTTTTAGCCTTCCTGTGGCAAATATTCAAACATCTGTGGATTTTTTATGTAATCTACTATCCTTTTTCTTGTGGTTTTTCTTTCAAAAGGCCGAGAAAAAGAGGCTAAAGGAAGAGATTCGCAAGGAGAAAGAGGAAGAGAGGAAGAAAGCTGCCCTTGAGAAGGCAAATGCTCGTAGAATGGCTAAAGAATCTATGGAGCTTATTGAGGATGAACAGCTGGAATTGATGGAGTTGGCTGCTGCAAGCAAGGGGCTTTCTTCTATTATTCATATTGATCTTGATACTTTGCAAAACCTTGAATCATTTAGGGGTGAGCAATTATCATGATATTACTTTCAATAGTGTTTGGTAATTGGGTTCTATTACTGATACATGTTGTACTGTAGATTCATTGTGTGTATTTCCACCCAAAAGTGTAAAGCTGAGAAAGCCATTTGCCATCCAACCCTGGATTAACTCAGAACAGAATGTTGGCAACCTTCTCATGGTATGTTGGTATTGTCAATCATTTATTGTTATATGGTAGGATAATGTTGCTCTGAACCTATTATCTCCAGCTCTGATACTGTCAATAGGGGAAAGGGGACTTTTACCCTTTCACAGTTTCTGACAGTGGTTTATGTCAGCTCATTCATGTTTTTTATTTGTTTTATATGCTTAATTGAAGATTCTGAATTTAAAGCTTGAAAGCTGTGGTCTGTTACTCTATTTCAGGTTTGGAAATTCTTGATTACTTTTGCTGATGTCCTTGAATTATGGCCTTTTACTATTGATGAGTTTGTACAGGCATTTCATGACTATGTGAGTAAATCTGGCCTTCACTATTGATTTTGTGCTGCATATGAACTGCATCTTTGTGTACTCTTTGCTCATTATGTATGTTCAATTCAAACCATTTCGATTGCAGGATTCTAGATTGTTGGGTGAGATACATGTTGCTCTGCTCAAGGTGATAATAAAAGACATTGAAGATGTTGCAAGGACACCTTCTACAGGAATAGGGATGAACCAGAATGGAGCCGCTAATCCTGGAGGTGGGCATCCAGAGATTGTGGAAGGAGTAAGTTGAAATGTATCTTAAATTTTATCTTTCCTTTTAAGACAAATACTAGATTTATCCTAGACTGTTGACTCTGACAATGCTGTCTTTGTTATGTTTTAGGCATATGCATGGGGCTTTGATATACGAAATTGGCAGAAGAACTTGAATCAGTTGACATGGCCGGAAATTTTCCGGCAGTTAGTACTGTCTGCAGGATTAGGACCGCAGCTGAAGAAAAGAAATATTACATGGTCCTATGCAATTGATAAAGACGAGGTTCATTTTCTTTATTTTTTGTATTAGTTTCAGCTCAGATTCCTATGTTAACTGAAGACTGCCATATTTTGCTGCCTATAGTCTGAAACATATTTTGTGATATCATCTCAGTTCACTGGATCTGTATAAAGCTTTTTGTTGCCATTGAATACTTTCACTGAGGATTTATGGTTTTGCTCACATTTTAAATTAACAATGTATATTATGGTCTTACTTTTCTGCCTTTGATTTAGTGGTTCAATTATGTATTTGTAACTGCAGGGAAAAAGTTGCGAAGATATCATTTCTACACTCCGTAATGGTTCAGCAGCTGAAAGTGCCGTGGCCAAAATGCAAGAGAGAGGTCTGTTAGCTCCTCGAAGATCAAGGCACAGGTTGACTCCTGGAACAGTTAAATTTGCAGCTTTTCATGTTCTCTCACTTGAGGGTAGTAAGGGTTTGACAGTACTAGAGCTTGCTGATAAAATCCAGGTGAATGGTTTACCATTGTATAAACTGTAATTATAAAGTGCTTTCCGAAAAACTGACATTTGTTTTTATATCTCTTTTCCTGCCAGAAATCTGGTCTTCGGGACTTGACAACCAGCAAGACACCTGAAGCATCAATTTCTGTTGCTTTGACAAGAGACACTAAATTGTTTGAAAGAATAGCTCCATCAACATATTGTGTTCGGACTGCATTCAGAAAGAATCCTGCTGATGCTGAGAACATTCTTTCAGAAGCAAGAAAGAAAATTCAAATATTTGAAAATGGGTTTCTAGCTGGTGAAGATGCTGATGATGTTGAGAGAGAAGAGGAATCAGAAAGTGACGAAGTTGACGAGGATCCTGAAGATGATGATTTAGTAAATCCTTCAAGTGCAAACCAAAATTCTGAACAGTATGATGACACAAACATTTGCTCATCAAATGGAAAAGAAAATTTGGGTCACAATGTAGATCTTATTCAAAATGAGTTTGATACGGATCTACCTTGTTTTCCTAAGAATGTTTCTACAGATGCTGATTGTCTCAGTTCTGTCACTCCACAACCTGTTGCTTGTGAAGATTTAAATGCTGGAAATCTTGTTCAAGATAATATGGAAATTGATGAAAGCAAATCAGGAGAGTCCTGGATTCTAGGGCTTGCTGAAGGAGAATATTCTGATCTCAGTGTAGAGGAGCGTTTAAATGCTCTTGTCGCGTTGGTTGGTGTAGCAAATGAAGGAAATTCAATCCGTGTTGTTCTTGAGGTGAATTCTTTTCTGTGTAGTGAGTACCTTGTGTTTATTTTTGTTTAGTTTTTATGTTGATATCGAGAGTTTTTTAGGATCGACTGGAATCAGCGAATGCTCTGAAGAAACAAATGTGGGCTGAAGCACAGATAGATAAAGTTCGTCTGAAAGATGATATTATTGGTAAATCGGATTTTCCATCAGTTGCTGGGAATAAGGTTGAGACACAATACACATATCCAGCTGTGGGGGGCAACCAAAGTCCAATGCTTGACATTAATATTAACAATATTAATAATGAAGCATCACCCAGCACTGCAGAAAACCAAAAGGGAGCTCTTGTTGCACAGAACATGCCTATGGAGAAGTCCTCGTCAATTCAAGATTTTGGCACGGGTACTTGTGCAGACATCCCTCATACTCAGGTACCTGCACAATATTCGAAAAGATCACGTTCACAGTTGAAATCTTATATTGCCCACATGGCAGAGGAGATGTATGTTTACAGGTCTTTACCCCTTGGCCAAGATCGAAGACGAAATCGATATTGGCAATTTGTTGCCTCTGCTTCCAGCAATGATCCTGGTTCTGGCAGGATCTTTGTTGAATATCATGATGGGAAGTGGAGGCTTATTGATTCTGAAGAGGTAAATTGTTTATTCTGTACTTAAGCTGATCGACTAAATTGT
Source organism: Cajanus cajan (assembly GCF_000230855.2). Taxonomy (NCBI): domain Eukaryota; kingdom Viridiplantae; phylum Streptophyta; class Magnoliopsida; order Fabales; family Fabaceae; genus Cajanus; species Cajanus cajan. The sequence continues at coordinate 87,192,858 of NC_138517.1, forward strand.
ACATTGATTTTGACATGTTTATTATATTTCAGTGTCAGTGCATGCTTTAATGTCATGTATGTTAGGACACAGCAAGTCTCCTTTTACTTTTAGACATACTAATTCCTAAGAGACTTTTCCCCTAAATTTATTTTTTTCCCATCAATATCTGATCTTTAGCAAATGGAATTAATGAGCCTCTGAATTTTAGACATTTGCCCCATCCTTAGTATATTCATGGAATCATGGTAACTCTTTTGTATAACTTTCTAACCTTTTATCAAAGTTCCTTTTTTCTTTACCAACAATTCATTGATACTGCCTTGGAAATATTATTGAATTTGTGATTCATTTAAATCTTTAGGTGCCAATTTTGTGTAAAAATTAATTGCTTTATTTTTTTTGTCATAGTTGTTACAATATTATTTATTCTACTATTGCAATGCAGGCCTTTGATGCTCTTTTGACGTCATTGGATTCTCGCGGGATCAGGGAATCTCATTTGCGCTTGATGTTGCAAAAGATTGAGAATTCCTTTAAAGAAAATGTTCGAAAGAAGAATGCACGATGTGCCAAGAATGGAAGTAGAGGCGAAGTTTCTATTAAAATTGAAGCTAATGAAACATATTCTATCCCTGACCACAATGCTGGATCCGACAGTCCTAGCAGTACCCTTCATGACTTGAACCCTGATATATCTGAAACTTCATCATCCTTCAAAATTGAGCTTGGGAAAACTGAGTGTGAGAAGAAATCTGCCTGGAGAAGATATCAAGATTTTCAGAAGTGGTTGTGGAAAGAATGCTATAATTCATCAGTTTTATGTGCAATGAGATATGGGATAAAGAGATGCAAACCTCAGATGGACATTTGTGATGCCTGCCTCAATCCTTATTTTGTTGAAGACTCCCATTGCAATTCCTGCCACCGGACTTTTCCCTCGAATACTGGATTTAATTTTTCTAAACATGCATTTCAGTGTCGTGATAAGTTATCCAAAGATAATTGTTTTTTGGAATATCCGCTTCCCTTGCGAACAAGATTGCTTAAGGTCCTGTTGGCTTTTATGGAGGTGAGTTGATGGTAACTCTGCTTTCACCTTCTATCAAAATTTAAAATGGTATTTTGTGCCCTCTGATAGTTTGACTTTTGAGGAGTATATTGTATTTACATGTTGATTTACAGGTATCTGTTCTATCTGAAGCATTTGGAACAAGTTGGACTGATGATATGAGGAAGCACTGGGGTGTAAAGTTGAGCAAATCATCTTCTGTTGAGGAACTTTTACAGGTTTTGCATGCCCTTTCAATTCTTAAAAGTTCTAGCCTCTATATCTCTGCATTACATGCCTGCTCAGACATAAATAAATTAAACAATCTATTTTGCAGATATTGACCCTATTTGAGAAAGCACTACGGCGAGATTTTCTGTCCTCGAACTTCTCTACAACAGATGAATTGTTGGGATTAAGCAGTATGTCAGAAAGCTCTGTGCAGGCTTCAACTGATCCTGAATCTGTTGCTGTGCTTCCATGGGTTCCACTAACCACTGCAGCTTTGTCTCTCAGGCTTTTTGAGATTGATTCATCCATCAGCTACGTAAAGTTTGAGGAACATGAGCCTTGTGAGGAGAAAGAAGCAAGAGAATACATAGTGAGTCTCATTTTTCCTTTATAGTAGAGTGCTTTTACTAGTCTTAAATAGCAGGGTTTGATGTTATCATAAGCAGTGCTGCAAGTTTCCATTTTTATCTGAAAATGCTGAGGCTGAGCTATTGCGCATCCAAAAGACTACAAGCAGATTAGATGTCAAGTTCCCCTTGAATTTATGTTCCTGTTTTCATATTTTGGACCGAATCTTTATTTGGAAAAATTTCTCATGATATTTATTAGGAACATTAATGCACCTAACTTGCTATTTGCAGAAGCTTCCATCGAGATATGCTCACACAAAATCTAATAGGGAGGTTGAACCAGCAGAATTTGACCATATTGAATTCACTAAAGATAAATCTGTTCATAAGAAAATTGTACGAAGTGGCAATAAACGGGGACGGGGGACTAATGAACAAGGTCGGGGTAAAAAGCTGGCTAAAAGAGTGTACAATTCCAAGCGAGATGGTGGACGCAAGAATGCTAAGGTCACTGACAATCTAAGTCACAAATTAAAACATCAGGCTCGAGGAACACAAGGACAAGGTGCTGGGCGAGGTCGTCGGACAGTAAGGAAACGGAGAGTGGGAAAGAGAGCTGTTGAAGATTTGTTGCTGGGTCATACGACAGCCAGTCATAGCTCCAAGATTGATAGGGAACCGTTGAGAAACTTAGATGAGGAATGGGATGGCGAAAAGGCAAGTCCCATGACTCCTGTACACATTGGGGTTGTTGACAATAGTAACAGTGCTGAAGAGGTGGAATCTGATGACGACAATGCTCAAGCTGTGGAATATGATCAAGGAAACTGGGAAGTAGGTTTTAATGGTGTTCCCCCCAACAGATGGAGTAGGGATTTGGTTGGAATGAGTGACGAAGATGTGGATGCTTTTGAAGATGATAATGATAATGAGAATGGCATCGAAGAGAATGAATTGGAGGATTCAGAGGCAGATGTTATGAGCGAGGGTTCAGATGGGATAGCAAATAGGGTAGTAAATGTTGGAGGGTCAGACTCGGCTTTGTCTGAAGATTCTTCTGATTAGAACATCCATTTTTAATCGCTCAATGAAGGGATTTGCACCTGAAGCTGCATTACATTTTTGATATTGCAGCTATACAAAATACATGAGCTCCAAGTCATGTCTTGACGAAGAGTTTATGGGTGAGTAGATTTAGTGTATATTATCCATGCAAAATGGAGCCTTGTATTTTTAAGCATCTTGAAGCAGAGGGCTTTGTAGCCAGCCTCATTTTGTTTTTGTATTTTTCTCCTCCTTGTAATAGAAGATACTCATTAATTAATAAAGTTTTATTATACCTTTTTGTCTGGACTAACTGGAACTGATAAATGTTTATTCGCTCGGAAACATGAAGGAATTAAAATCAAACCTCAAATATATCAATCAATTTAAGAGGTGCTTAACAGAGGAATTACCAGCATACTCTTCGCATTCATTTGTGCAAAAGTCTCATTTTCCTTGTTTAAATACATGCCCAAATTTAAACCCTCGTGTTAAATTGCTTATTGCTGTTACTCAACTGCACGCGGTCTGATTGCCTCCTCGTTCTACATTATGGTTGGGCCTTTTTAACACTTCTATGAAACTAACCATTTTCAGCTAAATAATGCATACTGAAACCACAACAATAAAGGTACTCTTTGTCACCCGTAGTTTTCAAAATAATATACCTCAGTCTAGTGATGTCGGGTTTTTTTTTTTTGCGTGAATGACATTGTTAACGCATTACAGAAACTACACAAGTCACATCCATCTAAAAATGGAGGAAAAGGAAAGGGAAGAACGGGAACAAAACGAAAGGCTATTATTATACACTAGATAGTAGATACAGTCTGCAACGGTTGGCTCTCTTATGGTGCCACAAATTTCTTAACTTTGGCTTTCATGTCTGGCATCAACGATATCTGCAAATTTGATGTTAAATTTGATCCTAAGGTTACCCTTCTTTGAAGGATCTTTAGAAATTGGCATACCTTCTCCGGTGATCACTTCTTCATAATCTGGATCAGTCACATTGTTTATGGCAATGTTCAGATCCCTGCCATCTAGAGTTGTAAGTTGGATGGTGTAGCCTGTTAGAGCTTCAGCTTCTCTAAGTGATATCTTTTGTGTAACAACCAAATCATTACCATCTCTTGTAAACACACTGTGAGGTTTCTCATCAATAATAAACACAAGATCTGCAGCAATGACATTTGGCTGCTGATTTCCTTTCTCTGGGAAAGTGATTTTGGTTCCCTTTTTCCAGCCCGGATGGATTTCAATGTTTAAAATTTCCTCCACAGGAAAAGTTCTCCTGCAAATATAAATGTAGGGGAGAGATATTATATCAATATGGCTGCACTTACATAGGAAAGCAAAATAAGTGAAAGAACAAACTATTAGGCTTGATGCTTAGATACCTATGACTTGACTCATGTTAGAAAAAACCTACTAGGCTTGATGAGCCAAGCTTGTTTGTAAATAATATTATTTCCTAGTACACATATTAATATTTAACGTGCAATGTTAAATCTTTATTTTATCAACTAAAGCATTTTGTTTATGACTTATACGCGTATCGATCTCATTAAGGTCCAAGGATAGACCAATCGTCCTATTTAAAACTTAATATGAAATAGGCTTTTGATGTTTAGACAGACTAACAAGTCATGCCAGACTTATATAAAGGCCAGGTCAAAAGTCATGCCAAACAGAAATGATCTGCACATCAATCCTTATGATGACAACTTCATTGACCCAAAGAGCAGAGAGGACGAGGAGAAAAATTGGCAGATTGCTAAAATTTGTAGCATCAACTGACTATCCATGAAATATTAATATAAGGAGAAGGATATCCAACAAATCAAGAGATCTAACTAACAACTATCTAAAGTGTAGCAACACATTTTTTTACTTAAGACCAGGAATACAGAAACATAGCAAAATTTTAGTCGTAACAAACCCAACAACGGAACTCATTCTGTTCATGAAATTTAGTTATGGGAAGGTTTAAGTACAAATTGTTGAGAATTGAAATAGCAAGCAAAGAGCACTCACCCGCTTGCGAGTGTAACTTCCCTGGAGATTTTCATCTTTCTGGTAGTCCCCTTATAGAGCTCCTCAAGGCTGCAAAGTAATGCATTTTCAATGGAAGGTGCCTTGCGGCGTGGACCTTGATTCATGTGCCTGCCTTCTCCAAACATGTCATTGCCAAACATTCCACCAAAGGACCTTGACACCCATGTTCCACCCCTCATGCCTGTGCCTCTCCCACCACAGCCAAACCCCATTCCCGTTCCTCCAAATGGACTTGAACACCCAAACACCTCTGCAAATATGTTGTTTGCATTTCTGGGATTGAACCTAAACGCTGCTGGGCCATCCCCAGTTTGGAAGAATGAAGCAAAACCTGCATCCGGCGGTGACATTCCACCTTTAAGGCCACCTTCTCCATACTGATCATAAATTGCTCTCTTCTGAGGATCACTTAGAACCTGCATGAAATCAAACCAATATATACTACCAAGTCATATTCTATATTCATTTCACGGCTCACATAGCCCCACAAAGAAACATAGACATAGGGAGCAAGATGAATAATTGAAACAAAAATAGGATACCACAACCTAATACTGGTGTGTCGGTGCCTTGCGGATGATCAAGCAATAATCCCCGAATGCAGAAATAAAACAAATTAAGCAATAATCACACTGGGAAAAAAGTTGAATCATGGCAAGATCATCTTAGAAAAAAATGAAATGAAATTGGGGTTCTATAGACTATAGGCCTCCCAATAGCATCCTCAACATGAGGTCAAACTAGGAACAATATAACCAGTGTAGTTAAACAATGATCGAGGCTTAACAACAAGGGTAGAAGTTAAAATCAAGGCTTAATTAACCATGAACTGAAAGGAGAATCAATTCAACATCATGAACAAAGTGGGAAAACACAATCCACGAAGGCAGAGTGATGATGACCAAAATCAAACATAGGATCTAACATCCTTAGTACACCGACACACCAAATCAACGACAAAGATGTTACCTCGTAGGCTTCAGATATCTGTTTGAATTTAATCTCAGCCTCTTTCTTATTGTTTGGATTCTTATCAGGGTGCCATTTCATTGCAAGCTTTCTATAGGCTTTCTTCAATTCTTCATCTGTGGCATTCTTGTCAACCTCCAAAATCTCATAGTAGTCTATCCCCATATATTCACTACTCTTCTCTTTGCTCAAGCCTCAAGCTTTCGGTTCTGTGTTCAACCCTCTTGCTGATCAACAATTCTAAATTGGAAACTGTACAAAATTTTAATATAAGAAATTTAGTGTGTAACAAATTTCGTCTTTAACTGTTGATATATATATAATATACCAATTGAGATTAAGAATTGATTTTTATTTTTTATGATGAAAAGCATTTGACAATTTAAGTTGTTGAATTATATTTATATTTATTTGTATAATATATCTCCATGCGATGCACGAGGTGAAAAGATCTTATGAGACTTCGATTTACAATAATGTACACAGACTAAATAGATTGAATGAGACGGAATTGTGCATACGCGGCGCCGTATAAAAAAGAATCAGAAGGGTATAACTGTAATAAGGATTTTACCCACAGTGCACCTGCCAGCTCACCACTTGTGTTTGGATGATCACATTGGTAAAAGAAAATAAAATATACATTTTTTTACCCCAACGACACAATCTGGAATGTGGATAATGCCATCACCTCAAATGATTTACTTTTACTTTTATCAACTTTACTATTTAATTTCAAATAAAAATCAAGTAATCCGAGAAAAGCTAATGATCTGTTTGGGTACTGTCAAGGTTATAATAGCTTTCCTAAAAAACGTGATTTCCTCTCAACTCACTGCCCCGAAAACGACACTTAGTAATTCTTCTTATTTTTTTTAAATTTTAATAAAGAATATAATTCTTTTTCATTGAATTTCTCCTTATTTGAAAAAAGTAAAGGAAAAAATATTGAAAATTTAAATGGAAGAAAAGGTAAAATGAAAGCAAAGAGTTCTTATCTCTAGAAATCAATTTTCTAAGATTAAATGAAGGAAAATATATCATTTTTTTTTCTTTCTATTTTATTTTAATGCATCTTCATCACTTTCAGAGGACATTGGTTTCCCTACCAAACCTTTTGCTGACTGCCGCTTGTCTTACTAAGGTGAGACCGCTTCCCAATGTTTTTCTTATTTACCGATCAAATGTGGACATTGAGCAATGACGTTCATTATCAATTCGATGATCTTCATAATTCAAATCGAGTTAATTAAATTAATCTACTTTTTTATTAAATTTAATTCAAATTAAATCAATTAAACTTGATGTTAATTGATTTAAATATCAAATTTATATATTTAAAGTCTAAATCAATTAAAATTAAATTAATTGATTTATATATTTTTATTTAATTAATAATCAATATGTATGTTTTGTTTTTGTTATTTTAAAGATATTTTTGTGTTATTTTTTTAATAAAATATTTAACAAAATCAAGATGAACTATATTATAATATATTGTGTGCCATTTTTATATAATGTAGTGCATTTAAAATATTAATCAGTAGATTAAAAATATAAATTAAGAGGAACTATTCTGCATAGCTATCAATTTAGTTAATTTTTACAATATATCAATTTAATTAATATTAAAAAAATTTATTTACTTTGGCTTTTTTTTTAAATTATTGAATATTTGATGACATGAACCGAACCAATTCGATTAACATTAAATTGATTTGATTCGGATTAAACAAAAAAAATTATGAAATTTGAATTAATGAAATGAAGTTTCAAATAATTTTAAAATTTTTAAAAAAATTACAGCTTTGATCTGAACATTAAGAACTTTAAATTTAATAGTTAGATAGTTGAGATTTGATATAGAACATGAGTTATTGAACGGAGTAAATCTATGTAAACTTACTCATAAAATAAACGGATTCATTCTTATATATAAATAATATATAAATGGTATTTATGTGAATACAACAATGTTAATAATTACTTATTTTAAATGAATCTAGAAAAATGCTAATAATGCTTGTACAACTATATGTTGTGTGTCTAATTGTTAGATTTATGTTTAAGAGAAATTCATATGTTTTTAATGATCTTATGATATTCTAAAATAAATAGTTAGAAGAGAAAATACCTAACATAACTTTTAATGGGTGAAATCTTTTATATAAATAAATTTTGTTGACTTTTATTAAAACTTTTGATATAATTGGTTAAGTTTTTTTTAATAGTGTACGTAGAAATTAAAAGCTACATTATTTTTTTAATTATAAACTAGTATATTTAATAAGTTTATTATTTTTGTAATAACTATTTTAAGAAGTGTAATCTATTCAAATTTCAGTATATTATTCTATATTTTTTAAATTTATGATAACTTTTTTCTATACATATATTTATAGAAACTTTTATTAGAGGATATTTGGTATGTAATTTCACTTCGTATTTGATAATTATGGAAGTGCATCTTTTATTTATCATTTTTATATATAAAAAATAATTTATATTATTATTATTAGAGAATGTAATAATTTAAAAATAATTAAAAAAATTAGTGTAATGTATAGAAGATGTAAGTATAATATTGACTTTATTAATTTAATATAGAAATTTTCTTAATTTTTTTTTGAAATAGGTAATTTTTAAAAAAATCAAAATAGGATAAGCTGTCTTTATGAACACAATTTATAAAGTAAAAATCATGTTTCATATACACGATTCATATCATTTATTTTTCCTTTTAAACAATTAAAGTGATGTTTTAAAACACGATATTTAAAAAAAAAAAAACTGTAAAAATGATATATTATTTTAACGTAAAAAGAAAACTATGAAGAAATGGTGTGCATAAACACAACTTTATTTTTTGAAAAATTATATTAAGAAAATGAAAGTTGTATTTATAAACACAACTTTTGCATAAATAATACATATATAAGAAAACAACTTACAACGCTAGCAACTTAACATTACTATCACCATCAAATAGTTCAACATACAACACACAACACATGCAATTTAGCATCATTGTCATCATTTTTATCAACTTGTTCACCATACAACACATGATACTAAAACAACACATAAATATAAAAGCAACCTGCAACACAACATCACTACCAACAATAACAGCTTATTCATTAGGCAACACACAATACATAAACAACACACATCTCATCAACACATTCACAACATATCAATACATGCAACTAATCAACACATATGCGTCGTCACGTATTTCAACTCGAAGATCTCTATCAACACAGGGTGAGTAGTCTAAGTGGCTAGGTCCTACCGAACTGACAACATAAAACCTTTTTGGGTTTGCTAGGTAAACAACAAATTTGGATAAAAATTCACAACACGAGAACGATTTCTCTGACTTTGCCACTTAAACAAAGAAGTATAGTACTATGTTAGGATATGACATTTGGATTTAGGCCTACCACTGCATTAACTAGCTCAACTAAGCCACCTACTGACTTTCCTCAAATACTACAACCCTCCGATACTTGGTTAAAAACTAAGTTATCGACTTTGTACTTTACTCGAATTAGCCGCTTGTAATCAATATAACTCGACCTGACCCCTATACCGTGTCGCTTTATACACGTGTGCCTCGATCTTGCCCACACAAGGGACCAACTAAGTCTTAGAGGAGAACAACACATCGTTCACTCTAAGGGATAACTTCCCAATGAGGGTTTTCAACAAATTGAGCTTTTAGAGCACCACAACTATCTCAATCCACGCAATGAGATGAGCAACTTCGAAAACATCTCCCCTAGTCCTAGTGATCAACAACTTATCATCACAGCACAACAACATAGTTATCATCTCATCAGCTTAACTATTAACTCATTTCAAGTTTAAACAACACAATTATCATCTCATAAACTCAACTATCAACTCATTTCAACTTTAAACAACACAGTCAACTCAATAGCTCAATAACTCAACTCACAATTTACAGCTCAACTATCACAAAGTAATATCTTTTCAACACACAATACAACATACAACTTTATAACAACATACAACTCTCATCTAACAACTTAGCAACACAGTCTACTAATAAATTATGTATCATCTCAACAAATCTACACACTTCACATCATGCTTCTCACAACTCAAAATTATCATCATGCACTTCACAAATCTCAACTAGATCATCTCATAATATTTCACAACATATAAATAGTCAATACACAACTTGTAAACAACTTCAAAAACATATCACATATTCAACACATTTTTATTTAGCACAATAACTCACTCAACACGTAACTCTTCAACTCATTTAACACCTCTACACAACTACACAACTTCATAGCTTAACTACAACATGTATCTCACATCTCACTACTAAGTATCCTCATCATGCTACACAACATCATATTTCAACAAAAAACACATCAACCTATGGTATGCAATCATCTCTAACCACTTACAACATTCACAACACATAATATAGCTATTCATACATCTCGTTTACATCATATCTTCATCATAAAAGCATCACCAACAACATCATTAATCAATATTTTATCATTTATTATCAAAACATAACATTTTCATCATATAATACAACTCATAGTCCATGTTTACAACCCATCTATCATGCCAACTTACACACACAAACAACATCAATCAACCTAAGCACCCAAAACAACTTTCAACTTAACTAAATCACTTATTGTGAAATGGTAGTCTTCACATAAAATAACATATATGAAGTTATAATACCCCTATCATTCTCATCCTTATCTTATATGAAAGATAAGAAGATTTACTACAACTCTCATGAATACACCAAGTCCTAATTCCATCATCTACCTTGTTAAAAATTATAAAATCTACAACACTTGGCCTAAATCCTGATAGCTTGACCTTTGCTCACTCAAAAGGTCATAACTGGAGTTCTAGCCCTCCTTTTTGGGCGATTCCAACTCCATTGGAAAGCTAACATCCAAGGATACAACTTTTATGAAGATCTCAAGACCAAATTCGATCATCTACCCTCATTGTTGCAGTGCTCAAATCAGCGTTTTAGCGTTGAATTTCTGTCAGCTCAGTTTCCTTCCCACGACTATGGCCATGAACCACGACCATGGCTGTAGGTCTTTGCCACTTCATTTTTACCTCACAACTATGACCATGAACCACGACTATGGCTGCAGGTCTCTACCACTACAATTTTTACTTCATGGCTATGGCCATGAACCACGGCCATGGCTACAAGTCTTTGTCACTTCATTGCCATGGCTATGAACCATGGCCATGAACCACGACCATAGTTGCAAGTCTCAACTACTTCATTTTTCCCCATGGCCATGGTCATGAACCACGACCATGACTGCAAATCTCAGAATTTTCTACAATTCCATGGATTTCACCTTCGATCCTCTCCTTATCTTCACCAATCTCCCCCCTAAACATGATCTACACCCATGATTACTACTACACTTGTTCAAGCAACCCAGAAACCATGAAAATTTTGACATGCATGCATCAAACTCCATGATCACCCATTTTACCCAACTCATTGAAGAACACCACAGTCCCAACAACATGAAATCCACCTAACTCAACTACTCAGCCACCAAATCACATCCTAGATGATGATCCAACTACATGGAACCCAAAATGTACAACAAATTCGAGTTTTAGCTTCCTTTACCTTGAAACAGAGTGAATGATAAACTCCGAACTACTCCGAGGTTGAAAAAGAAGAAGAAGAAGAAGATGGAACGAAAATCTGACTCCGGGCTTCAAAGCTCCCTAGCACACAAATTACTCGACAACCTTGAGAATCAACAAAAAAAAATAAATGAGATTTGAGAAAAGGAAATGGGAAAAAAGAGAGGAAAGAAGGCTTGTGATCTTACAAGTAATTTTCATATATTTTAAAATTACTAAAATTTATAATTTGTTGTCTAATATAGTTCTCTTAGACAAAATTTTAGATTTTTGTCTAATGTATTAAAAAAATTCTCTTAAAAGTAATCACTCTTTTATTAATCACAGATAAAGTTAATAAATATTTAGGAGATTCACGTGTGAACAGTGCATGAAAAAAGTGGCGTATCACAAATTTCTTGGCTCCTGGGATCGGAAAGGCAAAGTGCTTTTAAAAGTTGAGAGTTGAGACATGAGAGTTGAGAGCCAATGCTACTAACATTTACATTTACATTACACACTCATTCGTAAATGTCATGACACTAAGCTAACTCCCCAAAATGCAAACTATTTCGTTCCCTCTCTTCGCTCCACACATCTCCATTCCCTGCGCCACCGCTCGCCGGACCGTTTCTTTCCGACCTTCCGCCACCGAATCCACATCCTCCATCGCCGTCGACAACTCCCACGCACCCGACTCCACCGCCTTCGTGATCCGCGCCCGCAACCGGATCGGCCTCCTCCAGGTCATCACCAGGGTTTTCAAGGTCCTCGGCCTCAGCATCGACCGCGCCACCGTCCAATTCGACGGAGACTTCTTCGTCAAGAGCTTCTTCGTCACCGATTCGCATGGCAACAAAATCGAGGACTCCGAGAGCCTCGAGAGGATCCAGCGGGCGTTGGGGGAGGCGCTCGGCGCCGGCGCCGGCGACGGGACGGTCTCGGCGGCGAGCCGAGGGATTGTGGTGAGAAGGCCTGGGCTGGTGGGGGAGCGTGGTGCAAAAGCGGAGAGGATGTTTAGCTTAATGGACGGGTTTCTGAAGAACGACCCTCTCAGTCTTCAAAAGGATATTCTTAATCATGTTGAGTACACCGTCGCCAGGTCGCGCTTTAGTTTTGATGATTTTGAAGCGTATCAGGTATGCGCTACGCTGCCTTTCAACTTCATTGCTTTCTTTCGATTTAGCGATTGTCTCTGCTGCATGTTGTCTGTGCTTCAAGTTTGGATAGGGGTGTAGGAAAACAAAAATTATATTTGTTCAATTTATTAGATAGATATGAACAGAACAAGTTAAGCGTGAGTCGTGAGATAAGCTTTTTTTGTATGAGATCACAATCACATGTAACTTATGCAACTCTGCCGAGTTAGCTAATTTTGGGTGGAAAAGTTCTGCTTTCCGAAAATGGCAGCTGGATGGATATTCTGGGCTGGAAGATAAAACATTAAATAAGATGTATAATGTGACAGGGAGAAGAAATAATAATATTATAGAAAAGTGGTATAATGAATAATATAATTTTAGATTGAAAAGGTATTGCATTGTCAATGAGTAAAATTAAACGTCATAAAAAATGTAGGAAAGGTTTGAGGTACTCCACGATTTTGGAAAACTTCATTTTAGGACAAGTTTTTGAAACGCCGTTAATCATGGTAACCTGTTTCAATTAACTAATAACTATGGTGGTTAACGATTATTTAATCATACTTCAACAGTTTATTTATGCGTGAGTAGTGAAGTAAAATTAAAGGTTTAATATATCAGCAGGTTCTTAACTTTTTTTTTTTTTTTTAATTATTTTTTTATCTAAGTTCTTAAATTAAAAAAAATTGTAATTGGGTTTTTGATTTTTTACGTTTATTGTAATTAGATCCATGCAGTTAGTAAAATCACTACAAATTGTTATTTTTAATTTATGGCGTTTCAAGCCATCATAAACTAATTGTCTAATTCCAGCAACCCAATTACAAAATTGTCAAAGATTGAGGATCCAATTATAAATTTTTAGTTAAAAAACCTAATTAACATTTTCCAAAAAGTTTAGGGCCTACATATTAAACTATAAATAAAAGATTTTAATTTGAAATTATGATGGGGATACATTGATGACATCAAATATTATATCTATGGATAAAAATGTTTTACTTTCCTTTTTGGTAAACAAAATTCCCCCTTTTAATTCCTCAATCATTACCTTAGGGCAAGGAAATGTTTAGCAAAACCTTTTTTACTTATTGAATTTAGAAGTCCATGGTGTTTGAAATTTCACTAAAATCCTCTTTAGGAATCCTAAGGGAAACTAGCACTTTACCATGAATTAGAGCATTTATAGGATCCTTTCCTTAGTTGAAAGTATTTACTTGGATTATTTCATACTTGCATTTTAAAGTAATTATAAGTATTTAATATGATATATAAAAAACATTTATTATATAAAAAATACACGAAGATCATTTCATACTTGATTTTTAAAGTAATTATAACTAGTATTTAATATGATATATTAAATTCTCTTTAACCAGTTCATTGGATCCTTCCCTTAGTTGAAGAATGTTGAGAGGATGAGTGGGTGTCAAGGTAATTTTGATGATAGATGTGTCATTACGATATTCTTATAGGAGTTTTTGTATTGACAATGAACAGTTGAAGCTTTGAAGGAATACACGGCATGTTGTTATTCATGCTTGCATTTTGTACAAAGAACTTTGCTGTAGAGGAACTTAGTCTTCAAATAAGGAAAGTTAAAGCTTATTTCACTAAATTTTATTTGTTTGGCATCTTGAGATTGCAACCTTGTAGGTTATAAAAGGCATCAAATAATATATTAAAGTGTGTTTGGCCGTCTGCAAGTCATATTTATAATGGCTATCATCAAAAAATTGATTTTGCGTGATGGTATTTGTAGGCTTTGTCACACAGCGTAAGAGATCGGTTGATTGAACGCTGGCATGATACTCACATTTATTTCAAGAGAACAAAACCTAAGCGCCTCTACTTCCTTTCACTTGAGTTTCTTATGGGTAAAAGTGATGCCCTAAAATCTGTTTGACACTTCACACTTTAGCCCTTATTTCCTATTTATTTCTTTCACCGTCTTAGTTTATATTTTTTGTGAGTATTTACCAGTTCCAGTTATAAGTGTCGTTATTTATCTATGATTAAGAATATATTAAACTTTCTCTTGGACAGTGTCTCCTGTTTAGGGGCTTTACACTTAATAACTAGGATTTGATTTGTATATTTTCTGACTTATTTTCCTTTCCTAGTTTCCTTAAATTAGTGAATGTCAATCATGCTTTATTACTCAATCATGCTGAGGATTTCCTCATGCAATTCAAAAATATTTCTCCCTTTTCAAGTCTTTCTTTTTTGTTAATTTTTAAATTATTAATTAATTTTGAAATTCTATGTAACCAAATAAACTTATAGATTACAGCTGATATTCACCAGTAACGGTTAGAGCAGCAGTAAACAAGCCACATGAGTGGGTGGGCCAAATTTTAGATCTTTTGGAAGGCTTATTTTTGAAGGGGCTTCTAGTTGCAACAGTGCCCAAGTGGTTAGTCTCACAGTTTGCCAGTGGGGATACCCTACTCAGTAACCAGAAAGAGAAGAAAGAATATAACAAATATTTTCTAGTTTGAAAGAAAAGCAAATGCATGAACCAATGTCAGTTTAGTTCTAATGATGGTGATGCTATTGTTAACATTTTAAACATTTTTATGTTAAATGGTTCTTTCATATACTCTCTATGGACTTGATTATAAGCAAAATTAACTAACTTGTGCATTAACTAAAAAAGTTAGTCAACATTTAATTTTGTTAATCTCAATTAAAAATAATTTATTCTCCTATACTACTGACTCACATTGAAACTTGATATTAAGAATAAAAAAATTGTCATTGGAAATAAAATCTCAATTAAATGAAGGTTTTTTTTGGGGATTATAATATTAAATAGGATAAAATTAATTAATATTTGCTTACATTAAGATTCACTATACACAATTTTTTTTTTTTTTTTGCTTATACCTTGGACTCTCCAACTACAACAACTAGCTTTTGTGGATTGTTTTATCCAACATTTTTATCAATTGGTATAAAAGCCTTCCATCATGTCTCTTAGCTGCAAATGAGAAGTGTTGTTCAAGATTATTCAAAGGGCTAGTGTACAGCTAGCTCGCATGGGTGCTAACATTATAGTGTGGTGGGATGTTAAGATCCAATTGCTAGATGAGACTTGAGTCTCACTTTAAAAGTATGAAATTCTAATGTAGGGTTTATAAGACCATGGACTCTCCAACTACAACAACTAGCTTTTGTGGTGTGGTTGTCCCAAGGTTTTTGTCCTAAACTATGGTGTAAATACGTCTAAGCAAGTAATGGGATGTTTGATCTTTGTCACATTTCAGGAAAGTAATTATCATTGTAATTGACTTTAATGTGATGGTGTGTTAGAATTTTTGACTAATAGTGTATTATATGACATTTGGATTTTTCCAATTATGCTATACTATAAAAATAAGATTTTTTAATTATATATTTCTGTATATTATGTTGTGGTCTGATAAAAGTATCTATACATTTTAGTACACTGGTCGTTTAAATATGAAGGAAACTAAAGAAGTCCAAAAAATTCTTCTAAGATTTAGGTCATAGCAAAGTCAAACAATTAAATAATTTGATGCTGAACTGTTTCGTTCATCTGATGAATGGTTAATCAATGGTTGTGCTTGTGAAAATGTACAACTGCTGCTGTTCTTGTATCCAATTCTTAGGAACACATGTTTTCTAAATATCAGGTCGTTCCCTGTCAAATAGTGTTATCAATCTTGGCATCCAGGATCAATATGCAGAGGCCCTAAGCCAACTTGGATTTGAGTTTGAAGTTTTGGCAGAGCAGGTGTTATTATTGTTTAATTTAATTATTTTACATTTTCCAGTATACTGTTGTAGATTTATTATTTCAGAGTGAACATTCAATGTGGTTATATTTATCCCTTAATATACATGTATGTGACATCCCTGACAAGGAAGGAGATGCAGCCTTAGGGAATGGTGGCCTTGCTCGTCTTTCAGCATGCCAAATGGATTCTTTAGCAACTTTGGATTATCCTGCATGGGGGTATGGTCACGGTGTGACTTTCTGAGTTGTTGTAAATTTTTTTCTAGCAGGTCTGAAACAATAATATTTTCACCATAATGTTTTCAGTTGTTTTAATTAATTTTCTAAACGTAGATATAGGCTGTGTGAGCTATGAAGTTGGCCTTAAAAGCTTGGACATCTATTACTTAGGTTTTTGGTCACATTTAGTTGTTATGATGCCCCAAAGTTTTTCCAAGTCAACAATGTTTACATTGTGTGTACGTATGGTGCTATTTGTCAAATAAGAATAACACTGTCAGTGTCTCAACAGCTTAGTTTCTAAATCATAGTTCACCTTCTGAGTGTCTTGTCCTAAAACTCTATGAATTTGGAAGTTCTTCTATTTATTGTCAACAATGCTTATTACCAGTTTCTGTACAAATTGTATCTCTGAAACCTTCAGTACCATACAGGACAGGAATACATCCTATTTGTCAGTTAATTTTTCAAAACAAATATGCCTCTTATCTAAAGACAGGGTGCTGTCAGCTGAGTTTGTGAGCTTGATCTTCACTTTGCAGTTATGGGCTGCGTTATGAATATGGATTATTTCGCCAGGTCATAGTAGATGGCTTTCAACATGAGCAACCTGATTATTGGCTGAACTTTGGAAACCCTTGGGAGATAGAGCGGATTCATGTAACATATGAAGTGAAGGTTTGCCCAGCTTCCATCTGTTATGCCTTTTGAGTCATTTATGGTTTCTGTTCATATTATTACCTTTATTTCACTTTATCACCTAAAACTACAAGCTGACTGCATCTCTATATTTTACTCCATGGATTAGTTCTATGGGACTGTTGAAGAGGTTGATATGAAAGGAGAAAAACATAAAGTTTGGGTCCCTGGAGAGACGGTAAGAATGGTATTTTTAATTTGGTTTGCAATGTTACTTTTTTCAGTAACATATTTTCAAATAATTATAGATGTATGCCTACTGCTACCTGTGTTGCATTTCTTTTAGACTTGTGGAGTGTGCATAATGTTGATGAGGAACTTGTTCTTCCTGAATTACAGGTAGAAGCTGTGGCTTATGACAACCCAATACCTGGTTATGGGACAAGAAATACCATCAACCTTCGACTATGGGCTGCTAAACCTAGTAATCAATTTGATTTGGTAATTCCTTTCTTAAGAATAAGCATCTGCTCCAAATTTGGGAATAAAGTATTGGCATGATGGTATCATAATATAGGTTTAAGTAAATAAAAAATAACTAACTTTAATTATGTGGCTTTTACAATAAATTATTTTATATAGGTCATTAATTGTATGGTCATACCTTTCCTGAGAGTGAACTTTGCTTAGAATCAGATGAGAAGTGGCCTGCTGTAGTCCATTATTTGCAGTTTAGATTGGCTTATCTCTTTCTTTATTTGGCCTAGGGTGAGCTATTGAACCCTTTGTTTGCCTATTGGTTTTTGTAGGAGGCCTATAACACTGGAGACTACATTAATTCTGTTGTTAACAGACAAAGGGCTGAAACCATAAGTAATGTTTTGTACCCTGATGACCGTTCTCATCAGGTATGCCTTCATTATTATTTTTAAATTATGATGTAGTTGTTGGCTTGTTGCTATTATCTGTTGAGAACTTGTACTTTTCTATGAGCTTTGTCTCTGTTGTTTATAATGAAAGCTAATAACACAATATGTTTGGCTGTGAATTTATGATTGTAAGAACAAGAGACTCCCATATTGCTTTCATTTAAGATTACTTACTGTAGTTTCATTTTTTCTATTAGAGATATAGCTACATTTACTTTTCTGTTTCTTTGTAATTTGTATTACATTTCTTCTGTTAGATTAGTCATAGGTTAGTTACTTTTGATGACTCAGCTCTGAGTCGTCCTGACAGCTATATATAGCGGGTTCTCTTGTATTCAGAATAATCAATGAACCATTTCTTCAGTCATATCTATCTTTTCCTTTTGATTCTCTCTTTCTCTGTGATTTCTATTTTATCTAATAGTTTCCTCACTGTATTAGATAATTTATGTATAAAGCTTTGTGTAGTTAATGGAGTCTTATATTCCTTTAGTGTCTTTTGCTGTTGTTTTAAAAGGATATTTTCTTTTTGAAAATTCTGTTTTTTTTTTACTGACTCGGCATAGTTGTTTATAGAATTGATTATCTGCCAAAAATTATGGGTGAAGGCTCAGTAAAGGAACTTGGTGCTAATTGTTGAATGAACACTTTTTTATTATCTTCTGCTTTTGTTCTCAAAGTTTTCCTTTGTCAATGTGTGGTTCTGTGCATTACTTTAATGTTAATATTCCATGCATTCTATTCTAGTTTGTTTTAGTTGCCTCCCATGCAATATTATTTGCCACATTTGGCATAACAGTTGGTAGAAACATCACATTAGGATACGGTTACTTGAATTTTTCATGAATATGATGAATATTCAATCCCTCTTGTCACATTACCAATTTGAGTTGCCTCTTGTCACATGAATAGGATGAAGAGTATTCAATCCCTCTTGTCACATCCTAATGTGTGGTTCTGTGCATTACTTTAATGTTAAGATTCCATGCATTCTATTTTAGTTTGTTTTAGTTGCCTCCCATGCAATATTGTTTGCCACATTTGGCACAACAGTTGATAGAAACATCACATTAGGATGTTTATATGGTTACTTGAATTTTTCACGAATAGCATGAAGAGTATTCAATCCCTCTTGTCACGTTACCAATTTTGAGTTTTTTCTTTCTTTCCTTTTTTCAGGGGAAGGAGCTGAGATTGAAACAACAGTATTTCTTTGTTTCAGCATCTTTACAAGATATCATCCGTAGGTTCAAAGAAGCACATAGTAACTTTGATGAGTTGCCAGATAAGGTTCATTGTTAAATATTTTGTACTTGCACATTTGGTTGTTAATTGGTATGGTGATTACTAACACTGTTTCAAAACTATATAGCATTCAATAATATGTAATTTATATATTTTTAAGGGAAGGTTCTGAAATTCGCTTGACCATTCAAAGTTCCAGGTTATCCCATGGTCATTCCTAAATGTCACCATTCATTTATTTTTTATTTTTTTTGTAGTGATTCTATTCCATTAGGATTCAGGGAGTTTTCAGGTTATCCCATGCTAGACATGGGTTCTACTGAGTTTTCATGGAGAGAAACAAGAAAAACAGAGAAAGGAAAGGAAAAAGAATGCTTTGACTGTGTCCAATGTTTACTGAATTACAAAGAACCTAAGGAGAAGATTCTCCTTCAAAGGGCTTCCCCTTCATAAATGGTTTCTCCTTGATACAACAGAGCTAATGCTCAATTTCCCACATGATAACAAAACAGAATTCCCACTCTTCTACACTATCCTACTATTCAAAGCTAATTCCCTATCTTGAAAACTTTAACTGTCTAACTATCCTAGCTAACCACTCTCCAGCCCTCTCAGATTTCTATCTGTTGATTCAGTATATGTGAAAGTGGATATTATGAGTTAAATTATTGTATGCATTAGCTGATCACTAGTGAGCAGTGACATAATTGTGTTCTCACTACTGTCTTGCAACTTAAGGTTTTCCTTTCCTATAATTAGGTTGCTCTCCATCTAAATGACACCCATCCATCTCTTTCAATTGCTGAAATTATGCGAATATTGATTGATGAAGAACATCTCAGCTGGAATAAAGCATGGGATCTTGTATGCAAAGTTTTCTCTTTTACAACTCACACAGTGGTAGCTGAAGGACTAGAGAAAATCCCTGTTGATCTGCTTGGTAGCCTTCTCCCTCGTCATTTACAAGTATGTTCATCAAGACACGCTTTCGGAGTTTCTGTATTTTATGTAGTGTTTTACCTTACATATGTATTTCACCAGCAAATTCAATATCAGCAAACAGATATGTTTGATCCTTATTTTACTTTTTATGTTTTGCTAAAGCATGGGAACATTTGACTGCATGGTCCACTAATTTTTCTAGGCAATTTTCCATGTTAAACCATAAATTTCAGTAATTCAGGATGAAAATGTTGATGAATCTATATTGTTCTTTGTTCTAAAAAATGTACTTCCTTTTTTTCCTTAATTTTTTTATTACAATATTATTATGTTTACCAAATATTTCAAATTCCGTTTTCAGATTTTATATGAAATAAATTTTAATTTTATGGAGGAGTTGAAGAAAAGGATTGGTTTAGATTACAACCGGTCGTCTCGGATGTCAATTGTTGAAGAAGGTGCTGTGAAGGTATTCTAGAATAATTTGTCAATGCTTAATCTGGTAATTTTGGTAGGCTACAATTTCTTTTTGCATTTGCTTATTTATTTTATTACTAATTTACTACGAATATTGCAAGTTATGCAATTTGACTATCAGATAATGTCTAGTGTTACATATATTAATTCTTAAGACAAAGACTTACTGAATTGAGAGGCTCTAATATCTAAAGGAAAAAATATGCACTTAATGTTTGAGCTATTAGAAATCGGATAATTTACATCATAAGTCATAATCATATTAGATGCCAATTTACCATATATTTCCATGGATCAGTGGTGGCTTCAATACCACAGCAGGTTCCCTCATAGTTCAGTCAGGTTTGGCAACTCACTAACACTGCATTGGCAGCAGCATTCCATTTGAAAGTTTGGCAAACAACTAGCGGATACTATTAAGTTTCTAGAGAAACCCAGAGAAGCTGAGTATAAAATTTAGGATAATTTTTTTTTAAATTGTGTTGGTCCAGTCAAATCCAGTGGTTCAGTTACATAGATGATATTTATACAAAGATTATCCTAACTAATACAACTAACTAGTTCAGGAGTTACAGCTAAAATGAAACTGAACATACTGTTGGCAGCTGTGTGTGACTGTGATACTACAGGGTGAGTAATTATACTCGCACCCCCTCCCAAAACAAGCTCAAGGTGGGTGAGCTGTAGAACTGGGCTCAAACACTTCGAGCCTGGACTTGAGATGAAAAAATCTAGGAGAGGCTTGGTGAGAGTCAGCCCATTGATCCTGAGCACAAATGCTCAGAATTGTCAGTTATTTTTTTATGACCTTTTCTCTGACAAAATAAATCAATCTCCATGTGTTGTGTGAGCATGAAGAACAGGATTGTGAGCCAATGAAACAAGTTTTTGGTTGTCACAAAAGACCATGGGAGTAGTGTAGGAAACACCCAGTTCTGTCAACAGTGTCTGAATCCACAACAAATCTGCACTAACTTGGAATAGGCAGCGATATTCAGCCTTAGTGCTGGATCAGACAACTTGCTGCTTCTGGCACCACCAAAAAATAAGGGTTGAACCAAAATAGATGGCTGCTCCTAATGTGAACCAGCAGTCATCAGGGTCAGCTTCCTAATCAGCATCACAAAATGCCTTTAATGGCAAGGGCAGATGTCAAGATGCTGGAGAAAACTGTAAACCACACTGTAAGGACCCCTTTAAATACCTTGGAATCCATTTAACTGCAATCCGATGCGAGTGTAAATTGGAAAACCTTGTTGACTACAAAACATATCTCAGGTCTAGCGATTGTCACATATTCCAGTCCATGAACCACTGACCTGTACGGAGATGGATTGGGCAGTAGATCAGAACCAAAATTTGACAATTTACAACTAGATGTCATGGGAGAGGAAATAGACTTGGCCTCAAGCATATTGGTTTGGCTCAAAAGGTCCCCGATATAGGATCTATTTGGATAAGCTTCTATAGAAGCATTTCTAGGAGAGAAAAATAGGGAGGGAAATCAAAATATCTTCTTCATAAGCTAAAACTAATTTATGCATGAGTTAAAAAGAATATTTTGGAGAAGCTATAGGAGAGAACTTCTCTGAAAAAATAGCTTATGCATAAGCTATTTTTAACCTATGGAGAAATTTATTTCTTTTTTCTTTTTTCTTTTTCATAACTTCGTGTTTCTAGAGAAGTTTACCCAAATAGGTCCATACATGCTTTGAGTGAGCAAGAGGGTGCCGTCAGGTTGCTTGAGTTCAATCAGAAAATAATCAAGATCACCCAACTGTTTGAGACTAAAATGATAAGGAAATATGGTAATCAATCATGAGAGATAACAAGGAAATAAGGAGACTAATTATAGAGGATAATCTAAGATTGTTCTATTATAAGATATTTTCAATTTTCATATATTCTAATAGGTATCTTTAAGTAGATTGTTACCTCCCTTATCCATTCAACCTTGGTTGTCTTCACTTTCTTTATGCATTTTCAGTTAGTAGCATTTCTTACCTTGAGGCGTTCTGTTCTGTTCTTCCCCTCTTGTCACTCGAAAATTTGGGTTCATTAGCTAGTCACACAGCCTTAATGCTCGATTCATACCACACCTAAAAAAATTTCATATTTATAAAATTCCTGAATGCACATAAAATTTAGATTCAATTCATATTTAGGCATTGAGTTAAAATAACTGCTGTGTAGGCTCCCTGATTTAGATGGCATACAAATGAAGGGCATCTGTGAGAAATATGTGAATTAGGAGAGGAGTTGTGATTCACAATAATACAAAATACAAATTAGAGAAGTCTTTTTTTCCCTTTTAGTTATTGCATTAGCTATCTTCTAAGCTCAACATCAGATGTATGCTTCTGTATTCTTATGCACTATGGGATAGTAGTTCAGGCATATTGAAGCAATGTTTCCAAATTCTAAGTGTCTGTGTAATGTTTGTATTGTATAATTACATCATAAATAGTTTTTGGTGATTATGTATTGTATTTGCAGAACATTCGAATGGCCAACTTGTCAATTGTTTGCTCCCATACTGTGAATGGTGTTTCAAAATTACATTTAGATACGCTAAAAATGAGAACATTTAAGGTATGAATTAATCATGCCAAATCACTTTACGGTCCTTCCTTATAATCTTGGCTGATTGTGAAATCATAAACCAATAAATTAATGGTTCAAATTTGCAGGACTTCTATGAGCTATGGCCTGAAAAATTTCAATTCAAGACAAATGGTGTAACCCAGGTACAAAATTAGTTACTATTATAGTATATATGTAATGAAGTTGTTGCTCTCCTGCTATGTTTATATATGAGTGGCTTAGGCTTGAATTGGCTCGTATTTGTTGGAAGAGCTATCTTTCATATATAGAATTTTTGTTTGTGACTAGTATAAAGTCTGTAGTCGATACTCAATAGAAATACACATAGAAATTTGTTACCTCCTTGTACGTACCATGCTGAGAGACTTGTATCTTGATTACATCTTAAATAGTGCTAGCCATTAACCATATAAGTTTAAGATGCTTCTTTTACAATTAGTTGTGCATATTTCTCTTAAAATTAAACTTTGTTTGTGGTATTTGACAATTGCAGCTATTGTTCATTAGAAAAAATGTGACTGTGTGTGCACTGTGCAACAACTAATAACCCAGTGAATTGATATTTGTCAGCGTCGGTGGATTGTGGTGAGCAATCCCAGTTTATGTGCTCTTATATCAAAATGGCTAGGAACTGAAGCTTGGGTACGTAATGCTGACCTTCTGACAGGGTTGAGAGATCATGTTGACAATATTGATTTCCATCAAGAATGGAAAATGGTAACTTTCCAAGTTTTATTCATTTTTCATAGAATTTCTTTAAATTAGGAGAAACTAAATATGGTCTGCTCTGATATGGCTTTCTGTCCTTTTGACATTGTAGGTTAAAAAGGTCAATAAAATGAGGCTTGCTGAGTACATTGAAGCAATGAGTGGTGTGAAGGTTTAAGTGAAATAATTTTACCTGAACTTTTCTTCTCTTTTTCATTAAGACCATAAAATTCATTTTTCCTATATTATTCTTAATTGCAGGTCAGTTTGGATGCAATGTTTGATGTTCAGGTGAAGCGAATACATGAATACAAAAGACAATTGCTTAATATACTTGGAATAATCCATAGATATGATTGTATCAAGGTAAATGTGTGTTCCTCGCTGTTTCTTTTTGAAATGTAAATTGTTCTTTCACTAATTATTGTTCTCTTTCATCTTTCTGTCTACTTGAGCAAGCAATTTTTTTGCTTAGATCCTAGAATCTGATATCCCCCTCAGTTATGGATTCGTAATCACTTGCATACGTACTGATCATCACTTTCCACGTGGAGTTATACTGAGGCATCAACTATTATTTTGCATTTATTTCTTGCAGAACATGGACAAGAATGATAGGAGGAAAGTTGTACCCCGTGTTTGCATAATTGGTGGGAAAGCAGCTCCTGGTTATGAAATGGCAAAGAAGATTATCAAACTTTGTCATGCTGTGGCAGAAAAAATCAATAATGACACTGATATTGGAGATCTTCTGAAATTGGTAACTTTGTCATTTGTCATCCCTGTTCTTTCTTTTTGTTAGCATTTCTGACTGTGGTACAACTCAGGATGGACCTGTTAAGTGTATTGTATTTGTTTTGGCATGTCTCTTTTTAATCCAGTCTCTGTTATTCTGTAGGTTTTTATTCCTGATTATAATGTTTCTGTTGCTGAATTGGTAATACCAGGGGCCGACCTTTCTCAACATTTAAGGTTTGGTGATTTAATGTTCTTTATAGTGCCCATTTTAATGTTCATTGATGTTATTAACGAGTAGCATATTAGTCTTTTGCCTCATTTTTCTCATCTTGCTTTATATTTTCCATGCTCATAATAATCAAGAAAAAGTAGAAAGTTACAAGTAAAAGAGATATGGAGAATGGTGTTGGACCAATGTGGTGAAAGGCTAATATATAACTGGAATAGCTATGGTGAAAGACACATCTATTGAAAGAGTTCAAGTTAAGTTACAACAGTTGTATTGCAGTCAGTTTGAGCTAGAAACTGTATAGTCCACCCACTGTTTCAAGACTAGACACAATATTTATATTCCCTGTGATTTTTAGTCTTCTTGGGCTGCATTTGATGTATATTACTAGACAACATGGGCAAAAGCAGAACAACATATTTCAAGAAGTTGATTCAGCACTATTTTTTTTTTCCTGGTCTGTTCTTTGGTTCTTGATACTCTGCATAAGCAATTTTAGAGGTGGACAAGGGGCTGTGCTGGGTATGAGTTACATATGAGCCAACCAGGACTTGCTAGTTGTTTTGCATTGATGTTGATGTGTTTGCCCAAATTGATGGGTAATTTTTACTTTTCAGTACGGTTTTGCATGGTACAAGAAGTTGTCTCCCAATTTATTAACAAATATTTAAACTTGTTTTGTGCTTCATTGTTTGTTTTATCATGTCTTGTCACCACTTTTAAAATCAAATACAGAACAGGTATTTTATGCTACCGATTCCTTCATCTTTTAGCAAATCGCACCCTTGAGGTTTTTGTAATATTTATTGCATTAACCAATTCACATGCACTAATTAGCACATGACACATTCAGCTGTGCGCTTGACAAGCTTATTCTTGCTCAATGTAGTGCAATTTATATTTTTCAGTCGATTTTCCTTTTCTTTTATCAAATTTAGTTTTGTGAGAAGTGCAATACACGTTTGTTACACATTGACAGCAAAGAATTATCTTGTAGCACTGCAGGACATGAAGCATCAGGAACTGGGAGCATGAAATTTTTGATGAATGGATGTTTACTTTTAGCTACGTCAGATGGATCTACTGTAGAAATAGTTGAAGAAATAGGATTGGATAACTTGGTGAGTGATAACTTGCATGATGTTTTCTTGTTTCTCAACGCAAAATGTGCTCTTAAGAAAATTGAGAAAGGTTTTGAAATTTCGAAATCAAGTTGCTTTGGCAAATTTCCTAAATTCTTTTCATCAATGATTTTCTTTCTGTAAATCTGACTGGGAGATCTGTACTCGGATGGTGTTTTTAAATGCGTAAGTATCCTGCTTCTTAGAAGGGAAAGGATAGAATCATGTACTTGGCTTGACTAAACTCAGCCTTGGCTTCATGATTGCCTACCTAAAACTACTCGAGAGGAATTTGACTTCATGCTCAAGCAATAATTGTAACATCTTATAATAATGGAGGCTTTCTTTGATCTTTCTTTGACTACACTTACACTTATTTCAGTTTCTCTTCGGTGCAAAAGTGCAAGAAGTTGCAGAACTGCGTGAAAAAGGATCTACTTTAAAAGTACCTCTGCAATTTGCTCGCGTGTTAAGGTAAATGAATAAAAAATATCCATCTTTAAAGAATAAGTGATTAACAAATAACAATTGCAGATAATTTCTGATCACATTTCAGTTGTTACTTTGTTAACCATTAATATATTATTCAATGACTAAAATTAAGTATTCTAAAAGAAGGAATGTTGCTCTCAGTAATTTTTTCTTGTGATAATACAATTAGGATGGTTCGAGAAGGATATTTTGGCTACAAAGACTACTTCAAATCCTTATGTGATACGGTGGAAATCGGAAATGATTTCTATCTCCTTGGCCATGATTTTGGGAGTTACCTTGAGGCACAGGTACTTTCATTCGTATTTTTGTTGAGTCTCCTAACCATTTATATTACGATTCGTACAGAATTCAACCTTGATTTAACATAATAACAGGCTGCTGCCGACAAAGCATTTGTTGACCCAGAGAAGTGGATGAAGATGAGTATCCTTAGTGTTGCTGGCTCTGGGAGGTTTAGCAGTGACAGGACCATTCAAGAGTATGCACAGAGGACATGGAAAATTGATCCCTGCCGATGCCCTCTCTGATCTCTAATGTACCACGTCACGAAGCTAACCATCATGATACTAATTGGCTATATCTGTATTTGTAAAATAAAGTCTTTATTAGAAATAGTTTTCTTTGGCCACGCCAGAAGAAACCACACAATGAAAACTGTAATGTTAGCTGCGGATATCTACACGTAATGGAGTGGAAATAAATAATAAGATAACAAATATTGTTATATATAAATAATTTGTTCTGATTTTTCTTATTACAAAAATGTTATAATTATTCATATTAGATGATAGGCACGTGACATTTAAATAATTTCACTTTTTCAAAAAATGTAAAATATAATTTTATATCTTTAAATTAGTATAATAATTATTAATAAGATAATTTCAAAATCAAAATTTTAAAATATGTAATAATAGTTTTTATATCTTGAATTATAATTTTATTTATGATTTAATTAAATATAATTTGAATGATTTAATTGATTGATTGAATTAGAATATATAATCGTTGTATAATTATTATAATTAAGCATATTTATGTATTTTATGAATTAAGAAATAAAATAAAATAATTCAATTTTTTGATGAAAAAATAATAAATATAATGTTGTTACGTAACATTTACTTATGCGATAAAACTTTTTTTACAATCGATAACAGATAAATAATAAATTTGAGTTTTTTAAGTACACAAAAGTAACGTGTTGAATTTGTATGTATAACAACAGTCGATTTTTTTAATTAATGATAATTATTATACTTTATTTTTAAAGTGTAATTTTATAAGATCTAATGTATAATTTAAAGTGCAATTTTAATGTATAATTTGATTTGACCTATTTCTTTTGTTCAAACTCTTTTGTGATATTATTCTTTTAATTAGTCATTAAAACAATAAAATTATGTAAATAATTTTTAAAATGTTAATTTTTTTCAAACTAATCCCTCGATATTAATAAAATATAAGCCTAAATTAATAGGTTTTCATCACTTGAATAACTGTTTTTTCAAATAAATAATTTGGTCTGTGTAAATAGTTTTGGTAGTGTTTGTAGTGGCTCTTGCATAAGCGTCTGCATCGCATCACCATGGCGTTGGCGCTGCTACACCCTGTTTCTCCCATTCCCATGTTCTTTCTTCTTCTTCTTCACACTTTCCCTTCTGCTTCTGCTCAACCAGTCCACCACTACGCCTCACAAATCCAACAAATCAATCTCAAAATTGCTCACTTAGGTAAACCTCACTCAGTCACTCTTCTTAATATTTCATCATTCAACTTTCTACTTCATCTTATGCGAGCAATAATTTGAATGTAGAATCGGTTCTTGAAGAAAGCAATAACAGATTAAAGGAAAGGGATGTGTACCTGGAAGAGTGCGAGAAGCGAATGAATGAATTGTCGGAAAAAATTCACCATCTTCAATCTACTCTCTCTACAATTAAGGTTTCTCTTCCACTCTTTACAATGAAAACAGTGCATTTTATTGTTAATAGATGATACATCTTTCACTAGGCTTCCTTATTCACTTAATATGACCTTATTGATCCAACATGTCACCAAGGGATGTTGCTATTAGTTTATTATTTTGGTCGGATACATATTGAAATGAGGCTTCTTTTTTTTTTTTTTTTTTGAGAACCATGTGTTTGTCTTCTTTCAGGCTGATTCATTGCATGCCGAGAAACAGTATCAAGCTCTCGAGGAAGAGGTATTTGTTACCCAACCCAAGGTTCATGGGGCTCTTTGTTAGATATCTTTGTTGTTTAACAGTAAATTACTTCCAGCATTTTGTTTTCTGGATATAATTGAAAGTTCAGCTGATTTGAGAAATAGGATTGGAAATGCTTAGGTACAACTTCTTTGGGATGCCATGAGAAGGAACAACTTTGATCTTCATATTTTGAAATCTAAAGCACAAGAAACTGAGGAGAGACTGAAAGAGGTTACTTCAAACGTTGAAAAGGTTTTTACACTGTCTATTCTATCATTTATTATTTAGGTTGTTTTATTTTGTTTTAATTCATATATCATTTTTCCTGTTTTACACCTTCTGGTACATTCAGTGGAGAATTCTTTCTTGCGCATATTTAAAGAAATGAATGGCAGTTTGTAAGTATTCATTATATTTTATCCTTAAAAGTTACCAGATCCTATATTCAAAGATATACAATTTTGTGCATTCAGCAACAACTGTTGAGCTAGAATGCCTGGAAAGAGCCTTTAGTATTGAGAGCAACTGCAGATATTCTTCTATTGAGGAAGTAAAAAAAAATCTCAGGGGATTTATGTTGTTTATTGTTAATTCTCTATTCTACGGGTAGGAATTGTCAAGCTCAAGAGTCTAATCGTAACCAAAAGGGAAAATAGTGGATTGTGCATAAATTAACCATACAATAGTGTGAATAGAGTTGTCTAACTTGACCTTTTCTAGTGAACTGCCACCAAGTAGCAAGCACTTTAGTGATTATTAGAGCCCAAGTCCCAATGAGGCGGGGGTTGGATGATGTACACTCGTAGGAATAGGAGGCAACTAAGATAGCTACTTAGTCACTATCAGTTAGGCAGTTAAATGACTTGTTAGTTACAAGAGGTTGAGCAGTTAAATAGGGGACACACTGTACTTGGATACGTTCCCTGATAATTGAATAACAGAACCATCTTTTGTTGTAAGGGGAAACTCTTGGGGAGACTTTTCCTTTTCTTTGCAAAATTCTCTCTCCCTTTGTAATAGCATTTCATATCTGGGACCCTACCATTATAGCACTGGTGGGTATGACGCATCAAACGGAAGACTTAAGTATCTATGTGGCAAGAAAGTCAGTTTAGGATTACATATAATCCATTCTAATGCAAAGAATGATATATTGTAGCTCACAGATATGAAATTTAACATTTTCCTATACATTAATGAGACTTGGTTGGGATAAATTGTAGATCTATGCATTAGTTGATGTTATTCATCTTTTCCTTTCCAGATGGGTGACATTGTGAATGAACAGTGGATTCAAGTTCAGCATCTTGAGCAGGCTCTTCACATTACCAAAGTATAGAAATTTTATTTTCTAGACTTTATATTTTCAAAAACCTTAACATGATTACATCATTTTGTTCATGTTTCATGTGTTTTTCGAGATTCTCATTTATTTTCTATTTGCACCCTTGTGCGTGTATGTGCAAAGATAAGGACCCTAAAGGCTCAAAGGCTGGCAAGCGTGACAAAATGCACATTCTTGAAGGTAAGTTTAAGTGTTTTGAATAACTAGTTTGAGTGCTTCAGACTAATTTGCTGATGTAAAGATAACTAGTGCTTTATCCTGTCTGTAATGGTATTAAGTACACTCGTCTACTGTGACATTTCTTATTTAAAGATGTGAGAAATTGCTAAAGCTTCCTAGCAGTGAACGCAGCTATATATTCTATTAGTCATAGTTTCTCATCTACCTTTCTATATCATTGTTTGGTCCAAAGTTTATCAACATTCTTCTCGATGATCTTCGGGCACTTGATTCATACTTATTTGGCAAAAGGACCGTAGTCAGTTCACTCATCTCACAGGCTATGGACCAGTTGAAGAGGTGGTCATCATTGACCAAAAAGTATCACCATCAGGTCTGCATGAAAATATATTTATGTTTTTAGTTAATATCTGATAGATATTTGAAATTTGTGAATGAAAATGGTTGTTTATTCATGAGGTTCATTCTCTGTACAACTTGATATTTTATTTGAAGCTTGGTGATATCACATGGTTTCTCATACTACTATTCCAGCACTGTGCATTCTGAATTTCAAATCTTGGAAGTTGGAACTTCTATTGTTTTGCAATATATGGCCTGTTGAGTTTCTATTGTTTTGCATTTTAAGGCATGCCTCTTTCAAGAAATTCAATATCTAAACAGCTGCAAATTTTAACATTTGGTAGCTTCAAGGTTTCATCAAGGATCTGATGGAGAGAAATGAATTGACTGCATCTCTTGCAAATGATGAGTTAGTCTTCTTCCTGGTATGCTTTAAAGCTTTCAGTTTATTTATCGAGTTTAAAACCTTTAGATGAATAATTCTAGGATTTTATAAGTTCTTCATATCATGTCATTCTTTGACCAAAGTTACATGTTTTCAGGCTTCTGCTCTAATCACCTTTCCATTAATGAGTGCCTGGATATTGCTCTCTTCATAATTGCCAGGCAGGCAAGTATTTTTTTTTTCTTTTTAAATGAACAGGAAATTGCCCTCCATACTGCTTTCTACGGTGACAATAACAATCTTTTTCCAACACTAGTACTTCAAGAGTGATTCAGTGATGGTGGACTAATGTAGTTTTTATCCTGTATTGTAGCAAGTAGCCGAGAATACCTAGCATTTTTTTTGTAACTTTTTTTTGTATGTACATATCCATCGGGAAAGATCCTGAATTACATGCTGCTAAACCTTGGCACTCGCATTCGCATGGCGCATGCTATTATGAAACTAAATCTAAAGATATGGAAAGAAAATGTTGTGATAGGAACGATAAAAAGGAGGAGAGGTGGGGAAAATTTGACAAAATGAGAGCAATCTATAGTTTCTAAGTGAGGGGACATATAAAGTAAAAAGGTTAAAGTTTATTTTCCATTAATTTAAAGTTGATAAAATTTTCAAGGTATCAACGGCAGATAAATTTTTAATGATATGGACAAGATTTGGTGTTTTACAAGTATTTTGGTATTGAATGATGAAAATACAGTAAGTGTGACCGTTTATCAATGAAAATATTATATTTAATTTTGTTAGATGTTTTGTTTCTATTATAAAGTAGTGCTACTATAAAAGTTGCCTACAGAATAATAAAACAACACTTAGGTTTTGTCCTAATAGTATTTAGAATAAATTCTATTTTATTTTACAGAAGAATAAATTCTAATTTAGTCTTATTGCATGTGTCGTATAAATTCTAAAAATTAATCATCATATTAATTTCATAAATATTTAAGGAATCATTATATTACTGTTACCAAAAGAGAATCATTATATTAGTTCTTTAAAGATGTATACTTACTCAAATGTTGAATGGAAAAACCTTTCTTGGATAACAATTACTCCATTAAATATTTGAAGTTCTTTACTAAATAGAAATTTTCACAGGGGAAAAATATTATTCGTCTAAGAAAGAGAGGTGTATAAATTATAATCACTTCTCTATTTAGAATTTGATTTCTTTTCTTCAAATTCCAACATATTTTTATTAATGATTGGAATTTTATTTTTTTTACAGCTGTAATGTTTGGAAGTTAAAAGCTGTTTTTGGAATATTTTTTTTAACGAATTTTAAAACATAAATATAATTAAGTGTTGAATTCAGTTTCGTCTCTCTAACCTGTGCAACATGAAGCGTTTGGGTTTGGATAAATTGTTTCAACTCATTATTGTTTCGGGATTTGAATCTTATGAATGCAGTTAAGATAAATATTTGAAGGATTTTCTATCCATCTTTATCCTGCTTATCTCCAACAATTGTTTTGCTTAAAAAAAAAACACGTGATTAATTATATATACACTTGTGTCGTGAATTAAGCTTAACATAAAAATAATTACTGTTACACTATTTTGGATAAATAAACTCATCTTTTTGTTCTGAATCATGATTCGCGCCATCACACTAATCTACAAATTAAAAAAACAAACATAAATGACTAATTCTCTTTTTTTTTTTTTTTTTTTTTTTTTTTTTTTTTTTTATCATGTTAGTCCTTTATAAAGGACTCCTGATCAAAATAATAATAATAATAATAAGCACTATTTTTGGGTGGAAGAAAATAAAATTGCAGCACCGTGTTTGGTTAAGGCTGGGGACAAGAAAATAAGAAAAACTTATCTGATCTTAGCCTTATCCTCGTCTCTGGAAACAAGAGGCATGGAAGAATCAACATGGGAGCAGAGGGTCCAAGCCTTAACCCACATCCTAACAAGCCCCACAAGAACCCCAAACCTCCACTCTCAGTTCTTCATGGCCAC
The DNA here is from genome assembly GCF_000230855.2 of Cajanus cajan. Lineage (NCBI taxonomy): Eukaryota > Viridiplantae > Streptophyta > Magnoliopsida > Fabales > Fabaceae > Cajanus > Cajanus cajan. The sequence goes on from NC_138517.1 coordinate 87,225,962, forward strand.
CCAAATCCCCTGCTACCTCAATTGGGACTACCCTCCCATCCTCTGCCCCAACCCTTCCCTTCTCAAAACATGGGTCTCCTCTCTCTTCCTCAAAACCCTCTTCGGAAAATCTCCTCCCCAAACCTCTTGGCGATCCCAGTGCCCCTTCCACCAACCCCCACCCTTAATTCTGGCCCACGGCCTCCAGGAACCGCACTGGGGGGCCCAACAAAGGAGGGATTATGTTAGGAACAGATTCTCTAGGACTCTTCGCCGAAATGTTAACCCACTTGTACACATTCTAATACCTAATCTTTTCTTGTTGTCGCTTATGATTTGGAACCCCTTTTTTCGCTATTTAGATTGAATTCAACACTACCTTGGATGTTTGTTCCATAATTAGTTCCTCGTCTATCACATTTTTATCTGTGTATGAGCAATATTATGAAGATTCCTAATCCTAGTTATTTATTTTTCACTGTTCCAGAAAGAGAGAGCAAGAATCACTCCTTAGTATGACCTTTATAAAAACTAAATAATCCACTACTGCTTAAGCTGTATATATAATAAAACGAATCATCTCATCACTGTAATTGAACCATATATTGGATGACACTGTTAGTGCATATAATATTTCATCAAATAATTTTATTTTGAAGTGACTTAAGCAGATAAAGAAACTTAACAAAAATAGATCACTTAATAACCTAAATTAAAAATGATCATTTTATGTGCAAAGCTACTCATTTTCTTCGATAATGAGAAAAAAGGCACTTTCAGTTTTGCCCCAATGGAGCAACAAATCTTGCATTCCCGTCATCAGGGCTATGAATAAGGCGCAAAAGTCAGTGTGTTTGACCTCTAGTTTCTCATTCATCCAGTCTTTGAAATGGAAAGAACGCAGCCATAATTAACTATAGTTGCGCCAATTACGCAATCAATTTCTGGTCCAAAGAAACAAATAATTCCAATAAAACAATAAAGGATAGTATAAGAGATGAGTTAACCACTAAAGTCAGATACAGTTCATAAATGACCGTAATTCTTAAATATATTAATTAAGATTCAACTATATAGTAACTTATTTAGAGGGACAAAATTCACTTTATTAATTTTTAACTCCTGTCAAAAAAAAAAAAACTGGCTTCATTTCACTCTCATTTTCCACCTCAGTTAAAGCAAATAAAAAATACATTAAAAATGCTTTGAGGTATATTTATGACCTTGTAAACAGATATTCAAACAACTTTCTCAATCAAACAAGTTTTCTTTAATTTCTTATTATGGTACAAATTTAACGGTGTAACCATTTTACGCATTTATTTTTTTTGGTGGGCTTTAGACTAGGTCAGTAATAGAGCTTTAACACTTTCACTTTACAAAATTAAAATCCATGAATGATTATAGGTGCACCTTCTTCTTCCACTCTTGTGGGGTAACTTAATAACCAAATGAAAAATAAATCTTGGACAGAGGAAGGCACAAATGCAACACGGAAACCTCTTTGTTATAAATTTCTCCTTAATTTTTAAGATTTTTCATCAGTCCTCTCTTTCTACCTGCTTATGATGGTTCTCCTAATTGCTTTTACATAGTTTATCAAACCATTTACAAGAAACGCAATATCTGAACATAATAAAATAGTGACACTCACACACCCATGCACACAGGAGAAAAAAAAACATTTCACCCATAAACATATCTCTAATTTGGATTTTATTTTCATCAGTTGACACTTTCACCTAGTAGATGCAAGATCTTCTTGGCAACCTATTCAAGACTTTCTTTTTCTCCATGTTTCTTTGTTAATGCAACCAATTCAGTTTGATGTAGATCCCACCTTGCCTACTCCTTCGTTTACCTACGTCAAGAAAAATTTAGTAGTGTCAACCTCCCTAATTATTATCATATGGGTGGCCCCAAAGTAGTTGCCATGCATGGCAAACGTACAATTGCACCCTAAAGATGTGCAAGAGCAGGTTAGTAAGTAACTAAACAAACCTAACTGAAAACGAAATTAAATAAAAAACCTAATGTGCATTCATAACTCGATGAAAATTAATTACTGTTTTGTTTCTGATAATAAATATTTCACACTAATATCAAAATTACAAATAAAAAATATAAAACAATGAAAGAAAAAACTAAATTCTACTTTACCTTAGCTATTAACACCTTACAGAGTCATAAAGTGTCATGTATCTTATCATCACCATGCACTTGGATTTGCATAATGATCTGAAGTAGTGTATATAATGCAAAAGTATGTTTATTTAGATTATGGAACCAATTTTGTTTTGTTACAATTTGGAGTAATATTAAGATCCTTCAAAGTGAATTTCACGCTTATTTCATTTATCAAAAGGGTCTTCTTTGTTGATCAAAATCACTAATTTCAATGGTTTTACGTACTAACCAGTCATCCGAATGACAATATTGTGAAAATGTATTATTAATAGCGACATTTTTTAAAAAGAACTATTTACTTTTGATTCTTTAACAGGTAGTATCCTTAATATATATCTAATTTTAAAGTGTAGAAGTCTAAAACATAGGAGAAAGTATGATTGATCAACTTAGATTTCAGCACCTAAATTTGAGTAATCAGTTGCACAAAGGAAGATTGAATCAGCCCTTACTTGAGGACCATGGATCACTCTCAACGTAGACCAAGAATGGATGGCACATGCTGAGTGCACCAACTCCTCAATCCACGCATAATTACTCGCATAGGCCTTCTTTTGTCTCCTTGTTTTCCTTCTACCTTGTCCCCTTATCTTCTTCCGAGCTTCAACTTTTTAAGAACATTATCATTTAATTAGCCTATGATTAATTTTGCAACTCTTTTTTTTTATTTTTTTAAATTAAGCCGTAATCAATCACCGTATTTTCATTGGTGGGAATACCATGATCGATGGAGTTATGATATGATGAGTATACCTCCTACAAGACTAAATTAAAATGTGAAAGCTAATTTTGACATCTATTTATAGGTAATAAATAGGTCAGGCCCACCACGGCCAACCATATGTGAAATCACAACATTTACTTTTTGTAAATACAAATTGAAGGGCATCAAATAAGAAATGCCTCCACATTTTTAATTCAATGTTATAAGATTTATCTTAAAATATAATATGTGGACTTAATACTCTCAGGAATAATTCTTACAATATTAAAATAATATTTAATCACAAAAGTCACATTTTATAAATATAAATTAATTCTTAATTCTCAGATTTTAGATACTGCATGATCATGTCCATAGAAAATTTTTAAAAAAATATATATGTTTTTAGCATAGTTATATTCATTTTTATAAATAATCTATAAATGAAATATCATGATTTAAAATCAAAACATTTATTCAAGTGGAAAGAGTTGGGTTGTATATATAATTTTTGCCACCCATTTTGATAAATGACAATGTATAGGACCATCAATACTCTTTTAGTGAGTTTATGGGCCGCTCTGATAAAGAACCTTTTTTAGGCTGGAATACAACGGTATGAAACTACCACCAATGAAAGCAATGGTTGCGTCATAAACCATGGTGCAACTACTAATCAATAAAGACTTTGCTTACAATAAAGGAAATGTGAAAGACGCTAATTAAATGTTAATTAAGCTCTCTCAGCAGGATACGCGTATAAAGCTGTGAATCTAATGATTAGACTTTTGTAGTTACTCTGATGCTACTTTTCATAATGATACAAGCTGAAATTGAAGAAGAAAAAAAATATTCACACTCACAAATATCTGCACATAAAACTTATTATAAATTTAGAATAGATAATTAAATAAATATTCACTTCACAATGAGGTGAGAAGAACATGTATTCGCACTTCAAAAAATTCTTAATTATATATAAAGTAATTTAATTTAATTTATTTTTACAATAAATTGTAAACAATCACTTTTTAGCACAAATATATGTTATAATTTTTTTTAGTATAAATATATTTTTAAAATGATTTATTTTTAGTTTCATTTTATTTTTTTATTTTTATTTAAAATTTTAATTTTAACAAGTATTTACGTATACCTCATGGATACCCACATATATATATATATATATATATATATATATATATATATATATATATATATATGAAGGGGGTTATAATTATACCGGTGTAACTTTTACTAAGTATTACACCGTTCAAAATTTAATATTAATCCAAGATGGTTTGATATGAACTTTCAATTTAATGGTTGGATTTATAAAATTCACATTTAATATAAAGTTATTGAGCGATATAACACTTAATAAAAGTTACACTAGTGTAATTATAAGTCTCCTCATATATATATATATATATATATTATGCATATTTATAAAATGAATATCTCCCCTAGGTAAAGTGGATGACATGAGTTACTACTCATCCTATCCCATTGTCATTCTTAAAGCAGAGTTCTTAATTCTAATAATATTACATGACATAATTAAAAAAAGTGAAAAAAACCATACCTTTAAACTTTGGAGTACTAGCAACATACTATGAGAAAAAATATTTACGTTAATGATGCAATCACAAATCATCATTTACGAAAAAATTGTTGATTTTTAAAAAAATTATCTTAAAAATTATATCAATAATAATTTTTGACCGGTTGATAATATATCGGTAATGTATAACTATTAAATCTACATATTATTTAACAATTTTTTAAAACATCCTTAATATATATATATATATATATATAATATTTTTATATAATTACAAATTAATTATATATATATATTTATTATTATTATTTTTTTAAGTTTGTTGACTTCTATAATAATTACATTAAAAATCATATCAACGATAATTTTATTTGTTTGACTATAAACTATATATTTATTAAACTCTTATATTTATATTTGTAGTTAAACTTTATTAAAACTTTTATGATTCAAAGTGGAATTTACAAAATTTTATAGTGTTTAGTTAATATACATATTTTTATGATTTTTAATATTTTTTAATTATTTTTAACAAGCCAGATTTTCTTTTGGAGGGACCACACAAGCATCCAACCTCATCCCATTTACACCTAACAAGTGGGGAAAAAATTTTAAGGAGAGAGCAAAGTAAAGGTTTAAGGAGCTCTATATAAAGATATAGCAAGGCAAAGACAGGTTCTCATCAGTATAGATCATTTATCCATCTTATGGCTCCCTTATCAAACTACATTTCTTTCCTTTTCCTCACTACCCTTGTGTTGCCTCTTCATATCACTGCAAGAGACAGCCAGTTCTTTAGCAAGGTCACCCATTTCAACAACAACAACAATGTCAAAGAGACTGAACTTCCCAACAAAGAAGCACCAGAAATAAACAAGCCTGAACCACAACCAGCTTTCATTCCTGAGACTGAAAACAGCTATGGCCTATATGGTCATGATGAGTCCAATGAACTTCCTTCCAACACCCCCACTCCCACTTCTTACCACCCCTACAAGGCTCAGTTTGAGGACCCCACCAAATACCCCAACCCCAAAAACAAGTACTACAACAATGATGCCTACAACAACAAGTTTTACAACAAGGATGCTTATGGGGGTAACCAATATGAGTTAAGTGACACCAAGTATACTCAAGAAGGATACAACAACAACAACAACAAGTACTACAACAATGATGCTGCCAATGATAAATACTACTACAACAACAACAGGTATTTTCACAACAACAATGTTGCTGATAACAGGTATAATGGTGAGAAGCAAGGGATGAGTGACACCAGGTTTTTGGAGGGTGGAAAGTATTTTTATGACCTTAACGCGGAGAAAGAGACGTACAATCCAACATACTATGGTGAGTCATCCAGAGGAGTGAACACTGAAAACTGGCACAACAACAGAGGTAACTACAATGGATACCAGAACCAGGAGGAGTTTGAAGATGAACAAGAGAACTTCGAGCCATGAGCTTGGATCATTGGCAAAGTGAAGAATTCACTATACTTTTGAGTATCCGCTGTGGCTGTTCCATGTTTTTATTTCAAGAAAACACAAAGTTAAAGGATGATATGTTAATTATGGCGGGCTTTTATTTTCATATTTTTATACTTAGTAGTACTTCTATTAAGTCTTGTCTCCGGAATTGCATTCTCTGTGTCTTGATCTGGAAATTCCGCATGAAGTACGAGAGAATGAGTAACTCTGCTTACAACCTATTAATAAGTTGTATAATGTGAAGTATAAGCATGTATGTTACCTTGCTCGATTTTTCTTTTACTTTTGTGTTCCCTTTTTAAGTTATAGTACAATATTTCTTCGTTTGTTTTTCTCTTTCAAAATGGTCCAATACGAGGGGAGACTAGAAAAATGGCATGCAGATTGCAATTTCAAAATGATTTCAAAATTCCCATATTTCCTGACCTACACTACCTACCCAGAAAATAAGAGAGATAGCATTTTTAATTTGAAGTAGAGTGGTAATGTCCTTTCTGAGACCAACTGTTCAACTTGGAACATTCATTAGAAAAAAAATTGGTAGATATCAATCTCTAATTAGTAATTAAAATACAGGAAAGGAAAGAGTAGTGTGGGTATAACGAGTGATGGGAAGAGAAAAATGAAGAAAAATAATAGATATTGGTAGAGTGTGTCCACATATCATGACTTCTTAAATTTTCTGAATAGGCCAATTTAGTTTTAGCAGCAGATGACTTTTTTTGTTAAAAATCTTCGGTCACTTAACACTCTAATTTAGTGTTCGTTTTACTATCTAGTTGAATGTTATATGCAAATTATGCAGAACAAAATTTGAGCTTCTTCATAGAATGTATATAATATCTTCCACTAAATTGAGATAATGTTGTGGCTTACATGTAGGGGAGTGATGCAGATTACCTGTAGGAGGATAATTTGTGTAAGTATAGTATTCATTGATGAATGGTTAATTACTGTGGCAAGTGGCAACAAAGAAATGTGAAAAGTTGTGTGTGGACTCTACCTAGCAGATTAATTATTATTCATTGGGGCTGTATTGCTTGGTATCTGTCTTTATCTGCTGCCTCATAGTCATAACATAACATGTGGAACCATTTGAAAATATAATTTTGAAACGAAACCTTCATTACAGTTGCAGACAATAAGGAAGGAAGGATACCTTAAAGCACAAAACAAATTAAATGGCCAATCGGTTCCCGCGAGTTACGGTGCCAAAAACACTTCTTTTGTTTATTTTCTTTCTGTGGAAAAAATAACTCTTTGTTTACTCCAACAAGTCATATCTGTACTTCAAGTCTTCACCATTATTTTGCATTTAGAAGTGGCCAAATATTGACTTTTTCACCTAAGTCACATTTTTCGTTTTGTACACGTCATATAAACTTAACCATAATATTAAATAAATATTTTTCTTTTTGCTGAAGTTTCAGATGGTCTAGAGATATAATCAAATATAAATGAGAAGTTCTCATCCTATAAATTAGTTTTGTAAAATTAAATTGACTTAAACATATATTTTAAGATTTTTTAATTAGATTATATTAAATGTTAAATATTTTTGGTAAAAATAAATCCTTTAAATATATACATAAATTAATTTTAATATTTAGAAGAAAAAAATTTATTTATTTTTTCTTATTTTTTAGAAGTGTTTCTAAAATATTATTTATCACAAATATTATTTCTCACAATTTTATCATTATATAACTTCAATTTTTTTAATCTTTGGTTAATATTATCATATAACAAGGTGTCGTAGATTAAAAATAAAAATAAAAGATTTAATTGTATTTTTTATTTCTCTAATATTATAATTGTGTTTGGTTATTAAGATTCTAATTGAATAATTTTAATTTTTCAAGTATTGTGGTTATATGACTTTAGTCCCTAAATTTTTAACTAAGAAATTTTAGTTCCTTAGATATCGAAATTATAGATTTTTTACCTATTTAAATTAAATATATTATAATTTTCATTCATGTATTAAATAATATATATTTATTATTACTAAAATTACTTATATATATAACTTAAATAAGTAAATTATAATTATGATGCTTGATAAATTAAAATCACACAATTATAGTTCATGATGAACTAAAATTGATCAATTAAAAATCGAAGGATTAAAATTATATAACTGTGATATTTAAGGATTAAAATTTAAGAGATTAAAATCACATGAGTGTTATATTTGAGGGGACAAACATGCATTTAACCCAAAATGAAAACTTAAATTAGCCAAAAATAATAATTAAAATGAAAACAAAAACGTAAACTAAAATGATTTAGGGATGTATTGGATTGAGGTTTTAGAAAATAATTTTAACACAAAAAAATATTGTGGGTTTTAATGGATTTTAAAAGATTTTGTCAAAATGTTATTATGACTTTTAGAAATTTTTTTAAAAAAATTTTAAAACTAGAATTTTAATCAAGACTTTGTAATTCAATTTTTAATGGATTTATATTATAAAATTTTAAAATATTTTGTAGATTTCATAGAAAAACACTATATCCAAAATTTGTAACACTACAAGATTTAATAAGAAAAATATAACATAAATAATAAAGAAAAGTAAAACCAATACAATTTTTATATCTTTTGATAAATAATTATCTTTATTTTTTGATAAATAATTGACTTTAATGTCTTCCTTACTAATATATTTTTTCATATATCTAAAGTCATACTAACCCTCGTATTTTCTCTCATGCACTTGAGTTTGATAATATGTTTAAAAATATGGTCTTTATTAACTTATAGCATTAAAGATGAAGATTTATTCATTAATTTGGATAAAGAAAAAAGAAGAAAAAAATACGAGAAAAAGAAGACAAAGAAAAAGGAAAGATAAATAACAAAGATAAATAAAAAGAAAATGAAATAAAGAAAAAAAGAATATAGAAAAACAAAAATGAGGAAAGAGAAAAATATAAGAGAGAAACAATAAAGACAAAAGAAAAAAAAAAGTCATGCAAAATCTAAAAAAATTTGATGAGATTGTTTATGGAATGAATTATATATAAATTATAGTAAAAAATTCACAAAATCAAATATTTAAAACAATTCATCAAAATCTTTATATTTTTCAATACAAACAGACTTTTTTAAATGAAAAATATCTTAATTAAATATCTTCAAATTTTCACAAACTCTTTTAAAAAATTCAAATTATCTTTTATTGAATATCACTAAATTTTTAAAAAATTCTTAAAAAAATCTTTATTGCTTTAATTGAACATCAGCTAAATTTTTATATTAAAAAAATTGATCCAATATCACTTGACTTTTTTACAATAAAAAATATTTTAAAATATATTCTTAATACAATACATCCCTAATTTAAAAAAGAAAATGAAAATGTGTCCTGATACGGCGGAAAAGTACATTTGATGGAATCCAAAGTGTTGATGTAGTCAGCTTGTAGTTAATTAAGCAGAATAGAAGACGTTAGTGGCAGCGAATTTAATCCAAAAGCAAAATAATCCGTTCAATTTAGAAGATTACAAATGAGATGAAAAAGAAGAGTGGGGTGTTGAAATTGAAAGATGAATTGAATGCTAACCTAAAACACCTAACAATTACAGACGGATAAATTTATGAGTATGGAGACCCATTTCATAAAATTCCATGATTTCGAAAGAATAATATGGAATTTCGTCATCTGTGCTTGATAAAGAGAAAAGAAGTGAAAAAAAAATGTAAAAAAATTAAAGTTATTTAATAAAAAAAATAAGAAATAGAGTGGAAATTTAATAATAATAATAATAATAATAATAATGTTACAAAAAAAACTACCAAAAATGACCCATATGTCATGTGTACATCATGCCTGCTTTCCCTTAACTTTTCTCGGCCCTTCCTCTCGAATGAGAGAGGGGAAGTTTTTTACACAGATCTAACTCTATTTTTATCACAATTCTCCTACCAATTTAACTTTATACTTACCTTCTCTTTCTTCTTCTTTTCTATTTATTCTTTACTAAACAAGGCCTTTGAGATTAGAGAAGAATTGTCACTCCCACCAACTTTACTTCTTCTCCCTCGCATAAGCAAATTTATAATCCTTCAAATCCATATCAATTCATTAACCTCTCGTTACAGGAAAACAAGAAACAATAAAAAAAAATTAAAAAAATAAATAATAAATAAGACGACCGCCAAAAAACTTGTCAAGATTGGTTCGATAACAGTGACTAATCTCCTCGCTATGTTGGAGACACCTCAAAAGGTGGGATAGCTGGTCCCAACTTTGTTTAAACGTAGATTAACCCCTACCGCTGAACCAATAGATAGTTTGTATTAATACTATAATTATAAATAAAAAATCAATTAAATATAAATTGTGTTGTTTAAAAACAAAATTAAAAGGGAGAAGGAGAATGAGCGGAAGAAAAAAAAGAGTAACTGGAGAGTGGAAAGGGAAAAAAGCGAGGTGCAAAAGTTATGGGCCACAGCTGCCACATTTTTGTAACAATTGTTTTTTTTTTTATTATTTAAAGAGCATGACTTTGACAAATCCTTCTTAAAAAGGCTTGAGGTATAGACCCTTCTTTCTGTTGTGCAATGATGAAGCCCAATAGAGACGACGAGCTTCACAATTCACAGTTGGCTCATGATATATACACCTCTTTTTGTTATTTTTTTTAAATTATAAAATATTATAATTTTTTTTAATTTTTTAATTTTGCACCTTTAACTTTCAATTTGTTACTTTCTTCTTTTTTTTCACATACTTTTTTTTTCTTTTAATTTTCATATGCTACTAAAATAGGTGGGGTAAAAGAAAGATAAGGAGGTGCATGTAAAAAATTTTTTAAAAAAAAAAGAGAAGATGTGTAAAAAAAATATTGAATTAAATGTTATGGATGTAAAATTAAAAAATTAAAAATACAAAAATACAAAATACAAAATAAAAAAATAAAAAATATTTTAAAATTGTAATTATTTTTTAAAAAAGGAGGTGTACTTATAGAAAAAAGGAGGTGTATATATCATCAACCTTCACAGTTTCACACCAACATGATCCATATATCACTCTTTTAAACAAATATTTGTTTCACCACTAATGCAACTAATTATTTTAAAATTCTCACATACATACTTTTTCTTTTCTTTTTTTCTTTGTGAATTCACATATATACTAGTTCTTACGTTTATTTTCATTTTAATGTAGATAATATATATACACACAAATTAAAAGCAGCACGAATAAGAGCAACCTGGAGTTGTTTCGTGGATTTTTTAAGTTAAGCAGCATGAGAATATTATCGGGGTAATGAGAAACGTTAATAATATTTTTTTGAACATGTTTTTCTTTATTATTTTTGAGATTGAAATTTATTAAAAAATATTAAATTTATGAATTTCTCTTCTTATTTAATAAGTTTCACCTATAATTTTATAGTTTTTAATAAATTAATACTAATAACATAAAGTTAAAAAGAATGCATTAAAAAAACACGTTACTAGCACTTCTTATACAGAGAAATGAGTGCTTAAGTAATTGATTTTGAAGATAAGAAATCATTACTTAAAAATTATGTGTATTAACTAATTCAATATATTACAAAGTTATATTATATACATTATTTATATACATGCTAGAGTGACTTCTACATCTGTATGACACGTTACAACCAAATTTTTGATTAAAAAAAAAAAGATTAACATGTGACAGAGATGTTACTAAATTGATTAGTAACACCCTGTTGACCACCATTAAATAATAATTTATTTCAAAACAATTCAACTTTAGTAAATAGTTTTAAAAATCATCCTCAATCATTATTAAAAAGAAATATGTGTTATACTGTAGACATTATTTATCCAAACGGTAAGTGAACCGCATAAAAATATTTAAGTCGCGTTGTACCGCAGACATTATTTATTGAAACGGTAAGGCCTAAAAAAATTGAATCAATTAATATACATAAAGAAAAAAAGACATATTTTAATAGAAATTGTTGGCCTAGTCTCAACCCTTTAAATAAAAATGAAATGAGTAGGTTAGAGCTGTAAATAACTCATAGGTGGAGGCTAAAAAATTAATGGGTTAATTAAGGGGTTAAGTGAGGTAGGTTCTCAACTTTAGTCCTAACACCTCTACCCTCTAGGCAAACCACATCAACGTAAGCCCCTAACAAATCTGATAAGTCAACTTTAATATTTTTTAAAAATACATAAAAAATAATAATAAAAAAATTAAAAGTTATAAATAAAAAAAAAGATAAATATATTTTTAAAGTCAAATTTAAAAAATAAATAAAATGAAATAAAATAAATAAGAATAATTAAGCATCAAGTATTTTTTTTTATATTTTATTGTTATTGAATTGGATTGATTTAAAAAATTCTCAAACCTTAATAAACAAATAAAAAGATTAAATTGTATTATTGATTTCTCTATTTTTTGTAAATCAATAATTTTGATTTTTCGATTTTAAAATAAAGATATTTAGTCTCTTATTTTAAAAAAAATATAAAAATTTGATCTTATTGTCAATTTGAATTTCGTTTTGTTCCGGTATGCCTAAAAAAGTTCTACATCGCTTAGAAGTCGAGGTTAAGGGTAGTTTATAAACACCATTCCTCCTTAACCTACCAAGACGCCTTTTAAAGGATAAAATCGTGACAGCCCAATGAGTGCCAAAGCGAACAATACCTCGGATGTGGTGACCCTAACGATGACAGCGAACTTATGGTAGGAACATTTGGCGTTAGAAGGAGGGCTTAGGCCACTCTTGCCCCTTAGCATCGACTGGGAGACTTATTCCGGTATGCCTAAAAAAGTCCCACATCGCTTAGGAGTCGAGGCTAAGTTTAGTTTATAAACACTCTTCCTCTTTAACCCACCGATATGCCTTTTAAAAGACAAAACCGTGACGGCCCAATGAGCGCCAAAGCGGACAATACCTCGGATGCGGTCATCCTAACGATGACAGCAGACTTACGGTAGGAACATGTTTATTTTGATGTTCTATAGAAATCTATCACCATTTAAATGATATGATATTTAGTGACATAAAATATAAAGATAAAATTAAAAAAATGACAAACAAAAAATCTTCATATCTATTTTTATGAATGATTGATATTTATTTTATTAATAAAAAACTTATTTATATTTTTTTGTTGGTTTTTTATTTTTATATATCATGTTACTAAATGTCATATCACTTAAATATAAATAAATATTAAAACTTAACAATTAGTAGATGTCAATTTAACGGAATGACTAAAATTATGTATTTTTAAAATTATAAGCATTAAATATCTTTATTTTAAAATAAAGAGATCAAATTAAATTATATATTGATAAAAATAAAAGGTCTAAAAGTACAATTTAGGAAAACAATAATAATAAAAAAGTCTAACTCTTGAATTATAACTTTATATTACTTTAAATATATATATATATATATATATATATATATATATTAAATTTTGTTATAATTTGCTAAGTCTCAATTATACTTCTTTTTTTGAACAAGACTTATTGAACAATTCCACTCATCCTTTGCACCATTGCAAGATAATTGTTCTCTTTTTGATTCATTTTTTGTGCAGATATAGCTAACCCAGAATTTAGCTAACAATACCCTAATACACCTCATTTTTGTGCAGGTATTGAGCTAGAGAATTGATGATAGAAAATCTATAGGATTGGAAATCTAAGGAGCTAGGGAGCAGAAAAGAGTAACTGCGCCGGGCGCAAGATTACCGGCACCGAGCTTGAGCAAAACAGAGTGTCTCACCTCTGCAAGTCATAGTTGCACCGGGCGCGAGACTACCCTCGCCGAGCATGATCGAGACAGAGAGTAACTCAAACTCTCTGGAAGGCATTACGCCGGGCGTAAAAGGAATTGCGTCGGGCGTGTCTTGAGGCAGTGAGTACTTGACCTTCCTGGAAGGCCCTGCGCCGGGCGCAAAGACTAATGCGTCGGGCATGTAACCCTAATCTGACTCCCCAAGCTCATATTTGAAGAAATCTTTGAGGATTTTCTCCTCATTTGCACATTGGACGCGTTTTAGGAGTTGAGGAAGGGATTCCCAGAGCTTTGGACCGTTCGTGTGTGGGTCTTTCCTTCGGTTCTTCATTCTCTCTTCCATCTCTATTTTTGCTTTACCCTCATTGTTTTGAGTGGTTCTGCCCATCATTTTGTGAGGTTAGATGTAACCAACGAATTCTATTGTAATCCTTATGTTTTAATGATATATATACATGTTGTTTCACTCATTGTTGTGTATGTTTCTATTCTTAATGCTTGCCTTAGATTGATCCTCCTTTGCATGATATAGGTTCCATTGGGTATTGGAAAATAACCTTTGAAACTAGCTCTGAAACAAATGCCTAGTGAGAAATGTATCTAAGAATGGAGCTTGACCCATTAGTAGTCTTAAACCCTAACCCGTAATGCGGGTGTAGGTATTGGATACTCAAGGAATTGATATTCATTATCCGCACCTAGGCTCTTGCTCTAAGGGATTAGGTTTGAGTAAGTTTATGAGTTGACTAAGCAATTGATGTAATAAGAGATTAAAGGTTCATTAGTGTGACGTTCGGTGATATCTGACCCCATAATCTTACAAAAATCATAATACCATTTCTACCCTTTTCCACACACAACCAAATATTTTTATAGTTTAACATTCCAGTAGTCATACTCTTCGATTCACATTTACATGACAAACTACAAAATTGAAATTATTCTTTAGTCACGAATAGTCAATAAATGCTTATTTTACCTACTAATCCTTGTGGATACGATAATTTTACTACTTTAACGGCTAGTATACTTGACGTGTTTGAGTCCGTTGATATAATTAAAATGATTTACAATAATAACAAAAGTAATTTCGACGGAAATCTCAACATAATTAAACAACAATAATAAAACATTCAAATTATTCATTTTAGTATATTTTTAAATATATATAAAATTTTGTATATATAATTTAGGAGAAATAAAATTTCAATTTATTGATAAATTTTGATAAATAATTAGTTTATTAAATATTTTATATTTTAATTCTTGCTTAAAAGTTTTGTTAACATGTGTTATATGCCATTTTTTAAAATGATATTGAATATCCAAAAATACTTAGTGAGTTTTTAAAAATCATTATTATAAAATAATCATTATATATTAAACTTGAGTAATTGTTTTAAACGAGAGTCCTGCGCCCTTGAGTTGATCACCAACAAAACTAAAACCACTAAGCTAATAACTTTATTAAGTATATAAACTAAATTGTATTAGACTTGTTTGAAAAATTTTCACAAAGTACTCATGAGAGAAAAAAAAAGTAAAATAATTTAAATAAAATAAATTTATTGTAAACTAAAACTAACTTATATACGTAGGCTAAAAAAATTGTTTTGGTGAAACTAATGTAAGAGGATTTTACAAATTAAATATCTTATTTCTAACTCTAAAATATACAAAGAAAAATAAAAAGGAAAAAGAAACTTTTTTTTTTAAGAAAAATTATTAAAAGTAGAGTGATTAAATTATAATTAAGATACATAGTATTAAAAATAATAATTTATTGTTTAATTATTTTATAATATTATATTATTTATTAACTAGTAGTAAATATATGATGGATAATTTTGTTCCATAGTATATATTATTACTTTATATTTATTAATATTAATAGTAATTTTATTAGTATATATTATTATTATTTATTAGTTTTAATTTTATTTATATTCAATTTAATATTATTAGTTCAAATAATATTAATGTAACTTAATTTAGTACTAGTAAATATATAATATGTACCCAAAAAAAGGGGGAAATATGTGTATGCATACCATAATTTTCTATTTGTATACAAAATAAACTGATTAATACAATAATTTTAGTGTTGTCCTCGACGATATTAAGTAATAGGTTTAATTTTCATGTGAAAAAGATTTTACATTGTTAATTAATGAGAATTATATTAAGTATTATATTTTTTTATTCAAATAATTTAGATTAAAGACAAAGTATATATATAATGTAATTGCGGACTCTACCTTATTCTAGCACAAGTCTGAAGGATATTTAATTATAATTTTAAATGTAATGATTATTTAATTTAACAAATTTACAATATAAAAACTTTTTACTTCATTAGAGCCTAAAACTCTTTGCTCTTGGGCATTTATATGTTCATTTACCTAACTCATAATTATTTAGTATTGCAGACATGTCCATGTCCATAATTTGGTCACCACTCACCAGAAAACGAATATGGCATCCACCTTTTCGGTTAAAATGGCAAGGTTTTTATTAACTTGTTCATGCCTTATAAATTAAAAAACTAATATTGTCCATGATTTCGGAAAGAGAAGAACAAGACGCAGCTAATCTAAAATATCTATAATTAAAAGGACTAATAATCTTTCCTATTCTCAATAGAGGAATTAATTAGAGTCGTGACAAGTGAATTTTCGACGCTAACACGCTAAATTCCAATTTCAATTTAGAATAAATTATTATTATTATTATTATTATTATTATTGTCTACATTTTTTTTAAAGATTTTTGACTTCCATAATCACCTTTAAATCACCCACTCAGTTATAAACTACTCACTTTATATCAACGAAAAGTGATGAAGGTTCAAATTCTAATTTTTATAAATATAAAAAAACTAAAAGTAGAAGAAGATATGTCTGTCAAACTCCGAAAATTATTTGACGAAAATTATTTCTTGATTAAAAAAATTAATTTATAACTTCAATTATTTTACTTTTTATTTATAATTATATATAAACATGACACTCTTTCTTTTGGCATACACATTTTTATATTGATAATCACCCTTAAATTACTCTCTCTCAATTACAAACTATTCACTGCATCAGTTCTATTATATTACTTTTTATTTTATTTGATGTCTTCATATTATTAAAAACGTTGTTAGATTTTTTTTAGTAAAAAATGTTTTTAGATAAAACTTCAAGTTTGGGTTTATTTTTCCTAGGGCGTAACAAAATAAATATAATGGAGACGAAAAAACATACGCACGATGTTATTATTAGCAAAGAGTAGCCGAAATATGAATAGTTTCAATTCGCCAAAAGAAGAATAATAGTTTCAGTAGACTGCTTGCCTGTTTTAAATTTTGGTTAATTTCTTATATTAATTTTTTTTAATTTATACATGAAAATTTTAAAGTTTAATTTCATATAAAAACCTATTTATAAATTCGTCTTTACAAGTTATTAGAGTCGTGATGTTATTAGAATATTGTTATATATAAGAGAAAAAAACTTATCTAAGTGTAAGTGCATTTTAAGCGGTAGCGGCATTTTTAGGAACAAGGCTGCTATTATAGGTTGTTTAGCCTCTTACATTATAAACTCTTACTCCCTATACAAAGAATTCTATGTTGCTTTATTCATGTAGTTCTTTATAATATATTGGATTCACCTAATGATTAGGTAGTTTGTAATCATAACTTGTAGGATAATTGATTTTTGAAAAAATTGTATTCAATTTTTATCATATATAAAAATTATTTAGACTAATAATAGTAACATTATTATGAGTGAAAATAGTTTCTGCTTTAATAATTAGATTAAGAAATATTTGTAATAGACTTGTTCAGATATTGAGGACGAAATTATTATTATATTTTGCATGAAATATGCAATTTATAATTTCTAATATATTTAAGGAAGGCAAAATTTATATGGACAATTTGTCATCCTTTAGGTTGTGTTCTTTTGTTTTACTGTTGGAATTTACCATCTAGATTCATTCGTTAAGACATAAATAGGTTGGAGTCTCTTAATTATACATTTAAATTATTCATATTCGGTTTGCATGGATTTTGATTTACGTCTCCCATTTTTTTTTATAACTTTTTTTAATAAATTTTATTGTGCTTCAAATACTTTTTATTAATAAAAAAGATTATAATATTGTTCCGGTCAAGGGAGCGTCTAGGGTTCTTCTCCTAGGTCAAGCCTCCAAAGCTAGAGCATTTAAGAGTGTAATCTGCCGTCTTAACTTTAGGGTTTTATGTTTTATACTTTTCTGTTCATAGGCCACCTGGGCCTTGTGAGCGCGAAGATTTCCATAACGGTTTTCCTTGGGAATATTTGATTATCAAAGATAGGCTTTTCATCCTTGATTCTCGGACCAGTCCAAAGGGTAAGACTCACTCGGACTTTGGCCGACCATACCCTGGCCGAGCTCATCATGGCCGAGCACAGCCTGATCGATCTCACCATGGCCGAGCACAGCCCGACCGATCTCACCATGGCCGACCATACCCAGGCCGAGCTCGTCCAGGGGGTGGGTGAGATCGCGGTCCGACTGATCTTACCCATATGAGAGGTTAGATCGCCTGCCGACCGAGAAGACCCATATTCAAGATTCATTGGATCAAAACCTGTAAAGGGTATCAGATCGGGATCCGACTGGGACGGTACACTTGCCTTCCAGCCCTAAACTTATAAGGCGCAAGGACTTAATTGTCCCTGAGATCAAGTCCAGATCGGATTCCGACCGAACTCTCCCAAGATCACCCTCGTAGGAGGGGATCAGGTCAGATTCCGACCTGAACCTTATAGGCGAAAGGGCTTTAAGGAATTACTCCCCGGAACCGTATCAAAATTATACCGAGATGGTACAAATATCAACAAACGATTGAACTTAAATCATCATAAATCTATCTCAATTCTCAATCATTAAAATAAGTATAATGATTCAAGTGTTGCAAATGATTGAAAAGAGGATGAGATACCAACATACTTACAATGTTTTTTTTTTCTATTGTGATGTCTCTACATCTCATTTTTTGTTTTCTTTTTAAAATAAGTACTAAAATATCAACAACAAAAAATTATGTAAAGACTATAAATTATTTTAATGGAGAGACTAAAAAATAAATAATATCAAATATAAAGATCAAATTTAGTATTATTATAATTATTGTTTGAACGTTAAAATTTCTATAAAAAAATGTATCTTATCAAAAAAGATAAATAATAATGATCAGTTACAAATATACTAACAATGTTTTGGCACACTAACTGTAAAGAAATAATAAATATGACAATACATAAATAAATACCACTTTTATAAAGACTAGTAAATGATATTAAATAGGATGAATTAATTAGATCATGTTAGACTTTGTTAAAATATTTCTTACATAAAACATGACGAAATTAGATTAGTCATGACGTAAAAATCATAAGTTGATTGATTTTCATAAGTTGATATATTTTTAGGGTAGTTTCAAGTGGTCTACTTATCCATTAAGTACAAATATGATAGATTAATAAGGAAAAAAAAAGGGGTATTTTAATAAGATTAGGCTAGTTCCAACTTAAAATATATCCGTAAAAATTATAATTTTGACAAATGACTAAAATTAAATCTTAAATGTTTTTCATATAAGAGTTAAAAATATATGATTTTTAAAATAAAAACTAAAAAAATATCAAACATATTTTTTAAAAAAAAATTAGAAATTTAAAATGTAAATTACCAACAATATAAACATTATTGTATCGTTCTTGTACGGTACCGAACAGTATTTAAGCGTAAACAAAATTCGGTTTCGTGTAATATTGAACATAAATTTCACTTGCGTGTAGCAATAAGCAACCACTGATGATTATAACAGCGAAGTAACTTGTTCATCGTTGTTGACCTCCTACTTAAGCGTTTTTTCACCAATCAATGGCGACAGAAATTGTTAAAAAAATCCATCACTTTTACTAATTAAGCCCAACAATAGATCAGATATATCTTCCCAACCGTTTTGATGTCTACTTCTCCACCAAACTCAAAAGCTAAATGCCCCATAAAGGAATAACACCACTCTCATCCATGTTCTATCACTTGTCAATTACTACATTAGCTCCTTTTCTTTTTCTTCTCTCTTCACTGAAACCAGTTAAGTGTTAATCCTAAAAAAATTTAAATATGATGCTCAACTAAAGTTTTATTCCAATTATATGTTGCTCAATTTGTTATTGTTATCTTTCTTATTATTTATTTTGTTAATTCTTTGCTTTGATTCTACTTATCAAAATTTTAATTCCTATGATAAAAATAAAAGGGTTACATTATTCTTTTAATACCTTTTTATAGTATTTTTTTTCATCCATCTCTTTCTATTAAGATAGATCCTCTCATGGTATTGTTTTCTCTTTGGTTCATATTTTATTGTACAAACAAGTTATATAACAAGTTATATACACACAGTTTCTCAAAACAAAAGGCTTAGCTCAAGTAATGCTGTGCAGGTTCAGTGGGACCAGATTCTTAAATGTCTGATGTTTGGGAAGAATACTAGTTAGGAGACACGTAAATTCACTATTGATTTCCTCAAAACATTTTTTTACTTTTCTTTGAGTTTCTCTGTGATCGTCATTTCCCCATAAACTTCTCAGGGGAGGGCAGAGACACCATGCTTGGAGAGGTAATAATTCTGTGCTTTCCTTGTATTTTCTTGCTCAAATAAGAACAAATATTTCATCACTTCGTGCCTTCTTTCTCCATTTTCTTCTGGCATTCAGCATCTTTTGTCCCCATCTACTACCTTTTCAGCTGGTTTATCAGTTGTTTCACTGTTTTGTCAGTGAAAGATCAAGACTTTTTTGGGGGTCTGTTTGATGCAATTGATCCTTAAATGTCAATATGTTTGGACTGTTAAGTGTTTAAACTGAAATGAAACTGACCCTTTTTTGTGCCTCTGGTTTTGCTCTATGCGAATACTTGGTCTGTTTGCTGCAGTTGATAATATTCGGTTCTTAAGGCACAGATTTTATTTTGTTCTATCTTGTTAGATTATTAGTATTCTTGAATGTCAGATTTTATGAAATGTGAATTGAACTCCTACTATTATGTGAGTTTGTTGTTCGTTCTAGGATTTGACATGCTTTGCGAATAGTTTTATGAAAATAATGCATGTCATTTAAGTATGCAAATTTTGTATTTTCTGAATGGATTGATATGAAGAAAAGATAACCGTCTCTACCAATGTGCATAATATTTGAATTTTCCTTATGGACTGACATAAGAAATGACCCCATCAGTGTCTTTGGTTAGCACCATAATGTTAGTAGTTGTTGAATCGGTAGTCACATGAATTAACGTTTCATTAAAACCATCAAAGTTTGTTGTCCGAACTTAGTTGTAGGAATGTAACTTGAACTGATACATCAGTCCTAACTCGTAATTTAATCATCATGTCCCCTTTTTCTAGTGTAGCGAAGAAAATCGATAAAAAATACGGTCCCCTACCAATATGTTAATAATTACATTTGATAATTTTAGTAGCTAAAGAGTTATAGCCAGGAGAGAGGCAGATCAAATTGTTCATTTTGAGCATAACATGTCATAATTAGATGGTGTACGAGCACAGTTTCACCGACGTTTGTGTCTCACTGGAAAAATTACCTGTACAAGTAACCATCCATCTTATTTTGAATTACTAGTTCTTATATTTTATATTGTTAAGTAATGTGTCTGAGTGAGTTGCACATGAAGTGGGCCAAATCTAAAAGCAGGAAGGAACAAAATAAGAAACAGTTTTAAATGTACAACATGAGTGAGAAATATATGTGAAAATATCTGGAGAAATAAGCCTATCCAGACCATGGAATCGTAATATTGCATTTTTAAACCTGAACACCAATCATTTGCTAATTACGCCGACAGTTCAATTTCTATCACTTTTCCCCAACCTTATATCTCTCATTAGTTCCAGGATATTTTTACTATTTTAGAGTGGAAAATTAGACTCAATTAGGCGTTATACTGATAGAAAAACTAGTGTAAGTATAAGAAACAACAATAAAATTTGTTGTACCAATAATTATCTATGTATAGTTGTAAAAAACACTTAGCTTTAGTTGTGAGGATTCTTAAAATAAGTATAGGAACAAGGATTATTAGTATGCAATGTAATTTATTGAGATGGAAACTGCCCATCCAGTTGATCAGAAAAAGTATTTTGAACCTTGAAATCTATATAGACAAATATCTTTGCAGACTTGACCCCTATTTGTGATTCTTTTGATGGATATGCTTCATTATTGCAAAAGCTTATCGGCTTTAGAAGAATGTTTTTTAAGACAATAAGACCTGCTAGAAAAGAGTTGCTTTGTCATATTAACTAGATTTATATTGCAAAGAAGATACTTCTACCACAAGGAGGATAGTAATAGAACTCTAACGATGTAAGAATGTGAGACAGTATCTCTTGACCCTTTACCCTTGCTGAACAGTGGCAGCAATGGTACCTTTCCTCCCTTATCTTTTCTTAGATCAATTGTCATTTTTTTTTTCATAATTAGGAGAAACCTACACCATCCAAATCATATTTTATAAATAGGCTCTGCTTGACATTTTGCTTGTTTTTGGGTCTACATTCACTATCAGTTTTGCTATTCTTTCATTTAAGAAGATAATGTGATAACCATTACCTTTACTTAGATCAGCTTGATCCATGTTCTGGAATTGAAATCATTCATCATGATGAAATAAAGTGTATAACATAATAGGTGTTATGTAGGGATAATATCCGTTGTATGATTTTAAATTTTCCAAGAGAAGAGAGGACATATCATTTTATTCGTCATAACTTTAAATTTTCACCTTGTTCTTTTGAATATACTTGTAACTAAGGCACTGATGTTTTATTGGATATGCACACATGTTTGCTTTCATTTGCACTTCATTTAAATACGATGAAAGTATATAGTGTTTTGCTAATTTCTACTGTTATCTCTTCTAAGAACGATGACATGCCTATTGGATGGCCTCTTGGACTTGGCTTCTTGAATATGAGACTTAGAGTTGGGGAATCCCTCCCAGCAGCTTCAGTGGCACCATACCAATTGCACGTGCCATCCACCAGTTTCTCTTCATTTTCATCCTCTAATCTTGATACAGAGGTGTTCTATTCTTATCCTTTCTCACCTTTGGTTTCATATAATGCTTTTACTCATTGTCATTGAATGAATATTACTTTGGAACATAAATAATGTTACTATTCGATAATATCATAGGTTCTGTTCTGTGTTTTATTTCATGTCCAACTGTCCAAGGCAAGTGTGAAACTATTAACAACTTAATTTCTAGGACTAGCATCCCCGTTATTGGTGGAAGGGAATCCTATGAAACCCACATGTAGCTAACATTTATTCCCCATTTTCCCAAAGATTAGACTAAGCTCTTGCCATCAATATCACTGATCATTACTTCCTATGGTTATAATAATGGCTTAAACCATTTAGCATGAAGTTGATGTAGACTTCAAAATGTATCTCATAGATCATCACAGACCATGTAAAATGTTTACACCTTTTATGGACCAAGAAAAATTAGAAGCTTGTAAACTTGTGTTCTGCTTACAGTTTATGCAACTGCTTTTTTCTTGTGTTGCAACAAACAGTCCACGGCATCGTTCTTCCAAGACAACAGTGTGTCCCTTGCGCAGCTAATTGGAATTAGATCAGGTGATAGAGGACGCTTGTACTTTCCAAACTCATTGAGGTTTGAAGAAAGGAAGAAGAAATTGGCTAAGTGTTCAGGTTCTGGTGGCTCTAAAGTACAAGGAATGGATGTGTCTCGAGTCATTTGCATACCCATGCTACGTCATACCCTGCTAAAGATTAGAAAGAGTAAGAAGAGTTCAAGGAACTAGAACATGATTGAACCATTTGAATATGCGAATTCATATTTCTGTTGTTGCTCCGTGTCAAAATTCATTAATGATTTCGAGTTATTTCAGCCAGTTTTTCTTACACGAACCGTTTTAACTTTCCCAAGTTTGTTGTGCTTTTGTTTTATTTCATTCTACGGGAATATAATAAAAGAAGGTTACTTGTATTTTCTTACTAGAGTCCATGTTTAATTGCATTTTCTGATTCACTTGTGCGTGCTATTTGTGCTGCCACCATTTTAATTAGGGGTTTGTTGGAAAATGGTAGAAACCCAAGCCAATTGTACTTATTAATTCTACTGCCTTAAAAATCATGACACTGAGTTATGTAAAATTGTTCAAGACACGATAAAGTGTGGTTGAAGTCAATTAGGAGTATTGGTAAAAGGGTGAGGAATCTGAGATAGGAGTACATAAAGAGCATG
Organism: Cajanus cajan; assembly: GCF_000230855.2. Lineage (NCBI taxonomy): Eukaryota > Viridiplantae > Streptophyta > Magnoliopsida > Fabales > Fabaceae > Cajanus > Cajanus cajan. Next base: position 87,250,005 of record NC_138517.1, read on the forward strand.
AATGTTAGGCTTTGATTGGATTTGAGGATGGAAAAGGGAGAGTGGAAAAGGAGAGATTTGAAGAGAAAGTGAGTGGAAAGTGAGGTTGATTGGATTAAAGGAAAGTGAGTGAAAAATGTAGAGAAAGTTTGTGAAAGTTTGTGAATGAATTGATTGATATGATAGATAAAAATAGATTTTTTAATTAATAGTTGTGAAAGATTACTATTTTGCCCTTAGGTTCATTTTTTTATTATAATTATTATAATTAAAAGATAAATATATAAATTTTAACTAAAAAAATTATAAAAAATTAATTTAAAAATAAATTAATTTAAATATTTGCTTTAAATTTAATGATAGATAAAAAATAAAAATTTAAGAGATGAATATATAATTTACACTTTTACCCTTGGATTAAAAATGAGTATAATATTATTTATTGTAATTAATAATAATTACAATAAAATTATATTAATAGGGTTTATTTACTAAAAAAATAATAAATAATGATAAGAATAATAATAAATATTAGAAAAATAATAAGAATCATAATAAATAATAATGATACTAATTATAATAAATAATAATATTAATATTAATAAAAATAAAAACAATAATATTTATAATAATAAATAATAATAACAAAATATATTATGATAATTATATTTTGTAACATTATTTTATTAATGTTTATGAAAGTGTTATTATTATAATTTTATAAACATGTTTTACTTTATTTTTTTTATATTTCCACTTTTTGATGTTAATATTTAATATATAATACCTTAAATTAAATATAATTATTTAATATTAATATTTAATATATATATATATATAAATTAAATATTAATATTAAATAATTATATTTAATTTAAGGTATTATAAATTAAATATTAATATTATATATATATATATATATATATATACACGTATTAAAAACAAATTAATGTGTCCAGAACGGCCCGTTCCGAAAGTGGAATGACCGTTCTGGGGTTATAAAGTACTACGCAAAGGCCAAAAGTGGAACGGCCCGTTCCAAAAGTGGAACGGCGCGTTCCAAAATTGGAACGACCCGTTCTGCTTTCTTATTTTTCTCATAACATGCATTTTTGGAACGGGCCGTTCCGGGGCCGTTCCGATTTCCACTGGCAGCGAAAATACCCTGCATAATCGATTATGATTGCCACATAATCGATTATGGCCTTGCATAATCGATTATGCCTCACCCATAATCGATTATGCGATTATGCAAGGCCATAATCGATTATGTGGCCAACCATAATCGATTATGTGGCCAACCATAATCGATTATGGCCTTGCATAATCGATTATGCCTCACCCATAATCGATTATGCAAGGTCATAATCGATTATGTGGCCAATCGATTATGCTCCTTCGTTGAACGTGAATCCTCTGCTGCATGGCACATGCATGGGAGGGGTATTTTCGGATTTTCACAAATCCTACGTGTCTTTCACCTCTTTTCTTCCTTCTCGTGCGAGGAGAGCAACAGTGCTTCTCCTTGCTTTTCTTCGCCTTTCCATCGTCGCAAATCGGTGGAAATAAACGCCAACTTTTCTCGCCTTTCGTTACTCATAAACAGTAAATCACCCTAAACAAGCACTACGTTAATGATATCAGCACTGGAACCCATATGAGAAAGAGAAAGTACGTGCATGACATGACCCACATAGGTGTAGATATATTCACTACAATTTGAACGCACAAGTCACAATTCGCCTTGTCTATTAGAATATGATTGGATCTTTCTGCTTGGATGTAACTTTTATAAATAAAGTTTTCTACAAACACTTAGCCAGAAAAAAAAAAATTTATGCGCAAGTTTTCTTATATTAATTTATCTAAATGGTAATTTTAATTAAAAGAGAAATTAATTTTAACTTGTAGAAAAAAATTTCATTTTTTCCTTTTATTTTCTTCTCAAGCCCCTAAATAGGTGAAGTGGTACTAGACAATTTAAATTAAAGAAATATTTCATAATTTCATCTAATTTTGAAGTAATAATAGACTCTTTTTTTTTCACTTTATACATTTACTCATGTTATAGGAGTTAAATATTTTTGTTGGTACATTAAAAGAATAGGATAAGATTAGATTTTGAATAGTTTATACTTTTCCAATTTAAATAAATATAAGAAGTAGTTCACATAATTTAAAAATAAGTAACTTAAATTTAAGAGGAAAATATTAGATATAATTATTCTAACTTAATAAATAGGAAAATCTCGAAAATTCAAATATGAAAAACTTTGCTGTCCCTCGTCTTATTCAATTTGAATTATATTAAATTAAAAGTAATGTATATTTAAGACAAAATATATATATATATATATATAATTTATTTTAAGTAACAATTAATTCATGAGAAAATTGGATATGTACTGAAAATTTGTAAAGTATTTTAATACTATCATGTGATTATTAGTATTGATTTTGATATTAACTATCTTACAAGTCATATTAAACATGATTTTTAATTAGTTGATAGTATAAAAAAGTTTATACCGAGAAAACATATTCATTAAACTCTAAATTCATTTGCAATAACAAAGAAAATAATTGAGTCAAAAGGGTAGTATTTATATTCATTCATTTAATTTATTGATTATTAAGCGGCGAAAGTGATGGATTAGGCCCAAGGAAGTCCAATAGAACCTAAGAGGATAATCTGAGCCCATAACCTCTGAGCAAAAGTAGGAAAAAACAAAACAAAAAAAAAGTTGTAAAAAAGAAATAGCAAAACCCCAGAAAGGCAAAACCCTTCGTATCGCCACGATGTCCGCCGCCAGGTGTTTGTTGCGCTCCGCCGCATCCCGAGCCGCCGGGGCGGCGAATCTGGCAGCCGGAGCTAGGCCGAGACCGGCGCGATCTCCGTTTCGCCTCCCAAAGCAAACCTCAATCTCCAATCGCGTTTTCAGGTAACAGCGTTGCTCTCCATCGCATTTTCCCAATTATTTTCGATTTGATTATAGCAATTTTGTTTTGGATAGGCTACCGGTAGAAGCGAGTTGCTGCGTGGAATCTTTGCTTCCTTATCACAGTGCTACTGCTTCCGCATTGCTGAATTCGATGCTCTCTGTGTCTCGCCACTCCTACGGTTGGACTCCTGAAGGTATTCCCTCCCTTTTCTCTTTTCTTCCTTTATGTTAAGTGTAATTAATTCGATGTGTATGTGGGACATGTGAAAGTTGAGTTTATGAAATGGCAACATTGGTTTCTGAAATGAAATGCTATTCTAACTAATTGGACCTACTTGATTGTCTGAAATGAAACATGCTAAACATTTTACTGGGTCACTGTCACTGACGTCTAAATTCTTATTGTCATTTTTTTTCCCTTTATTTCATGGGTGGTTTTTTGTCTAGAATCTATAGGGTGAAAGCTTTTTTCTGTGTCATCTTTACTTCCGTAACAATAGATCAGATTTGTTACCCGAATGCAATGGACCTATCCGAATGTGTTATTTACTTACTTTAGACTCAAAAATCACGTTAAAATTGACAATAGATGCAGAAGCTACAAATATTTGCTTCTCTCAAATATGATTCCAAGTTGACGTGACTTAGTTCCAAACATACTCTACGTGATTCATCTATATTTCTAGGCTTCCCAGAAAATTGAATTTTTGATACCCTTTACATGTTTGGATAACTGTTTCTGAATGTATTTGTGAAGAATGATACTCTTTCTTTTATTTTAAATGTACTTATGGAAAGGGTGCAATGGTAATCCAAACATAGTTGAAAGCCCGGCGTAGTACTTTCATTACTATGCAATGCGATAATGCAATACTGGCTTCATTTCTTTCTCTCTCTTTTTCTCTTGTGTTGCAAAGATATGGAATGTAAACTTGTTTTTTACTGGGTAAAAAATGTTTTATTGTCGTTTACCCTTTTTCTTTTTACCCTTTCTGGATGGGTAGGGAAGGCTTCCATAAACAAAGTGTTTTAAATGAAAGTGTTTAGGTGCATATGGGCAACTATTTTTGCTGTTCAAACATTTCAGGTTTTTTTGGGTTAGGTTCTCTCTCTTGCTCTCACAATGAAAGGATGTATATTTTTTCCTTTTTGTAGGGCAAGAGAAGACTAGATGAAGATCAAGAATCAAAGATGGTGTCACATGGATTTGTTTCAAATTTTGAGTTTTGAAGCATTGAGAACTTATCTTCTGTAGATTAGGGAGAGCATGAAATTTCTAAATTGAATGTAAAATGAGATGCTGAACACCATATCTCTTGAAAACTAATGTGGGGCTATGGTGCAATTCAATGGTATTTCTTAATAGTTCCCCAATTATGTTAGCTTATCTGCAACAACTTCCCATAACAAAGAACTTTCACTTTTTATTGAGCAATTCTCCTCTCTCGTTCTCTTAAAAGAAGTATTATGGATTATCTTATTTAGTGCATCCCATTTTTTAAAATGCCTTGACCTTTATATTAATTAACATTCACTTAGAGATAATCACATGAAGATCATACTGATTTATTGTATTCACTCAGATTGCAATGATGATGTATGATGAATGACAGAGGGTTCGAGCAAGGTTTTATGTAGATGCGCTTGAACAAAGGTGGTCAAGTAAATTTTTTATTTTGGGATTTTGAATTGTTAATGTACACCGTAATGTCAAACAAGCATTCCAGAAAGAGTGAAAGTAAATAAATGACCCTTAATTGGTAACAATTAGTTTCCACTTTTTAATTCCATTTTGATATTGATTTCTAGATTCTATTTGTATGTATACTGTATTCATTTTGGTTTCTAACCCAAGCAAGCTGAATTTATGCATGGGAATGGGAATGTTCATGCATGAAATTTAATACCATCCTTTAGACACACTTATGCAAACTATCACGCTCATTAATAATGCATAGAATTTAACCTCAATGCAGACGTCAGTTATTTCTTATCTAGTTTGCTGCAGTAAAAAACCATTATTGTGATGTTGCAGTGTCGCTATGTGAACTTAAGATTCAAATTGTTAGCTAAATGTCTCTTCAGAATTGTAGTTCTTGTTGATATGGATACTGTTAATAATCTCGGGAACGATGCTTGATGCCATAATTTCTGGTCTGTAAGCACCTGATTTGGTATTTTTAAGATTAAACACATCTGTGTAAAATGGGCAATGTGTTAAAATCACATGCTTCTTTTTACTCTACTGTCGCTCCAAAGTTTTGTTTTATACATTTAGACTTTCTTTGTAACTCTTTATTTTGACCTGGCTGTTTTCTTGTTTAGGGTCGTGATCATTTGCTCTTTGGCTTTAGGCTTGAGGACTAGCCATGTAATGTTTCGTCATTTCCATTTTGCTTTGCTTTCCTTTACCTCGTGGATTTATGTTTTGTATCTAAATGATTTGCATTTTAAAATTCACTATTGCACATTAGCATGTCTAAGAATTATCTTGACATTTTGGTTTTGATTTTTATGTGGTAGTGTATAGATTTGAATTTTCTTTTTAAGTTATTGTCTGTTTGAATTCTAGATGGATGATTGCTGTTTGTGGGTGCGGTGCATCTGCGCATACTTTCCATGGATTTCCGTTTACTTTGTTAGTTCTGCTTAGAGATTTTTCTCCATGGTTCATTATGAAAACTCCCGAGACTTAAATTGTGCAAGCATCCAGAGCTGGTACCATGCTTAGGTATGACTATTTTATTTGAAACATAATTGCAACATTTTTTTTTAACTCGATTAACAATGATTTGTATCACCCTCTTGTTGAAAATGGTTTTACTTCAAGTGTTAGCAAACGTTACCCTGATTTTCAATGTTAAACGAGCAAGTTTTGGAACAATGTTGGTAATTACTCCAGCTAGCACAATCAATTAAGACGTCAAATTGGGACCCTATTTTGCAATGGCTTTCGGTAACTTGTGTCAGAAAGTGGATTTTTATCTTGACGGAGTAGAAATGCAACACATCAGATTGTGCAATGATATTAGAGACCGTAAAAATGTCTTGCTCTACCTACTTTTTAAAATTTTCAAGTTTCATTTCACGTCAACATGACTACTGATTGAAAATGCGATCCACATTTTAGGCTTGTCTAGCTGCATAAAGGTGATTAACAGTTGTTAACTTGAACGCTTTATCGAATTTAGATTTTCCCAATAATCAAGCGAATTATTTTCACTTTTAAATCAAACGTTTACACTTTTCATATTTTAACGCACATGAAGTTGAAAAAAATGCAAAAAAAAAAAAATGTTTCAAGGCAAAATCACATGTCATGCATCCAATTATTTTCACCAAATAATCGCAATTTCGCGAGGAAAGAAACCATAATCTATGATATAATCTATGTATTTTTTTTTAGCAAATTACCTATACTTCAGAGTTCAGACTTATGAAAAGTGGCAGCTTTACATTGTATTCAATTTAAAAGAAATTCTAATGTATCTTAAAATAAGGATTATGAAATCATTTTACTACATACTAAACGCAAAATATACCTACTAATCTGAATCACTAATTTAAGATTTAATAAAAAAAAATTAGTGTTTGAATTAAAATATATATATATATATATATATATATATATATATATATATATATATAAATAAATAAAAAAGATGAAATGATGATTTCATCCTCCGTCTATTACCACCATATATATCCCATTCCACCCTCCACGAATTTTACTCGTATAAGCCTCTGGCGGCATGTGGAAGATGGTCGGAGAAGCAACCCTGAATTTTGGGAATTCGAATAGGTTGCGTCCATTTTATTTGCAATGCTGCTTTGACCTTTCAACCCATCTAGGCATCTCACACGACCATCTACAATGCTTCCATGCCATACAAATTTGCACCAGGAAATGATTCATATAAATTTATATTAGTTTTCCATTAGGCAGTGGAGAGTGGAGCAAAGAGGTTGGTCTAGTAAGGGGAGATGAAGGAAATAAGTTTTGGTATAACATTTGGGTGGAAGGGACAACGGCATTTGTTAGTTACGATATGTTAAGACTAAATATGGATTTTCATTAATTTAATAATTAAAAAATAGAGGGCAAATTGATGTATCATTTTTATGTTTAGTGCTTATTAGAAAGTATCAAGATTTATGTATTTTAATAGGCAATGAAGAATATAGCTTTGACAATTGCTTTGTTAGAATAGTTGATTTGCATGAAATACAGAATCAGTGCGTGTTGTGTTAACTTCCTTTCTAGGGAAACAATAAATGATCGTTTATATTAGACTGAAAACAAGTTGTAATAAAATATAAAAACATTCCATACCAACAAGGATAAGTACAGTTAAATAGGAATTAGTCTTGCTATCGGAAAAGCAACGAGTATCAAGGAATGAGTATGAAAACTCCGAAAAGCAACGGACGCATCGAGTCTTCAGTATACAAAAGTTCACCTTTAAGAATGGGGTATGTAAAGAAGTTCAAGAACAATTCTTGCTAGTTGGGGTACCTTAATCAATAGGTGAAGATTAAAATAAACAACGATAACCGAAACATAAATACCTCTGCTTATCGATATAAACCAATAAATATGGATGATATATGTCAACTTTTCTGGCAACAATTTTGTAACATTCTGGTAATTGATAGGACTCGAAGTCAATTCAAACAGAGTTTACGTGTTGTCTAACGAATTCATGATAATTTAATTTTCAATTGCCTCTTAACGCTTCGAATTCAAGACATTAATTCACTAATGAAGAATAAAATTCGTTATCATAAAAACCAACTCCATCAGTAATATAGACATTTTTTTCATCCATTAGTTGTAAGCATGAATGATACTGTGATCTTGGAATTTCATTTGCAAAGACATGTATCAACAATACAAAAATAAGTTGCAAGTCACTGCACAAGAAAATGCATAGAAAATATGGAGAACTATATTAACAAAATATTATACTTTTCTTAAGTTCATTGAACACAGTTGCCGATGAAGATAATAGCAAATCTTGATCGCTTGACACAAGGTTGTTCAAGTGACATCAACTTAACCCAAAATGATGTAAAGCATGTTTAAGGGGAAATACAGGATAATTAAAGTGAGAATGTATACCAACCCATCCATCACCAGTTAAGTTTTACCTTGAGGGTATCCATTGCACCATAAACAAATCATAAAGCTGTTTTTGCACTCTTCTATGGGATTATTCTTCAACCACATTCACCAATTCATATTCCACCAGAGATAGGTTGTTATCCTCTTTAACTACAAATTTTGCAGGTTCAGTTACCTCAACGCGCCCCCACTTGTCAACGGCCAGCCTCATTGATCCCTTGAACATGTCAATCTTTGCATTGCGAAGAATTACTGTAGTTCCAGCCTTCATCAAATCAACTGCACAGAAGAAAAAAAAAAGGTAACCTCATCACATAAATAGAACATGAATCGATGCCTTATATCTTCTGCTCATTACATATATCAATACCCATATTACCTTATAAGGAAATGTATCAGAGGTAACTTTCACTAAAAGAAATAAACTAAAACACTTCTGTAAATGCACAAATGCGCCTATACATAGAGTATGAGCTCTTCAAATAAAATAAACCCATTACTCTTTGATGAAAAAATAAAGAATGAGAAAAGGGGTTAACATAAGCAATGTCACATAAATATTTTTTCTATATGCATCAAACTTTTATTATCCAGCTACCATTCATTTTCCTTCCTCTCATTGTTCCCGCCAAAGTCTAAAGATGTTGTCACCATTTTCAAAAAATAGAAGGCACTAACAACGAGTGTGAAGTTATTCAAGAATGTGGATCTGGAAAAGTACGAAACCAAAACCAAGATGTTGTTCATCAGTGAGGCCAGAGTAAGAATTATATATGTTTAGTTCTTGAACCTTTGTTAATTTTTGTTTTAGTTCCTGAACAAATTTCTTTATTAATTTTAGCCCTTAAACTTTTTCTCTTGTTAACATTTTGGTCTTTGACATCAAATTTGTTTATTCATGGAATAAAATTTCAGGAACTAAAACCAAATAACATTTGTTCAAGGACTAAAAGCAAAAAAATGACAAGTTTAGGGGCTAAACATATTTAATCCAGGGTAAATACAAGCCAAAGTCCATGTGTTTCTGGTTTTGCAATCTCATGAACATTAGAAAACATGAAGTAACTAGAGAAATATTAACAAAAAGTTGGGCCAAGTAAAAATAATTAATTGGGTGCTGCTTTTGCGTCTCTCTCCTATACATTTTCCAATCAGGATAAATGTTATTCTTAAAAAATTTAGTAACCTAAAGTAGAGAGAGAGGGATTTGTTTTATTATATCAGAACAAATTTTAAACACACAAAACAAAAAATCAGAAATGTTATCATTTGCTCACCCTTCTACGATTATTAAAAAAAAAAAAAAAAACAACTCATCCTTCTACGCTTTCCAACTGCAAAGGTACTAGAGAGAGATGCAAAAGCAGCACACAATGACCAAGTTGGCAATGACCATGCAGGCGAGGGAGATTGTGAAGGTATGATCGTATTTGTAGTTGTTTTTAAGGTTCCACCAGTAAGATACCCGTGCAAATTGATAGAAATAACTCTTAATTGAACTGCACAACTACACTTGGGTTTGGGAAAAATAGCCAAGTTGTGAAGCAGCATAAAAAATCTCATGAAACTTCAGCACCGATTTGATGCAAAACCTAAAATAAATGTTTAATTGCAAATTTAATTTTGTATGGTTGAGAAAAGTTTAAGGAAGACTTCTTATTACATTATATTGTATTATTTATTTTTAAACTGTGTTTGATCATACCTAATTACCTATGCCCCAGTCACTGTGTAAAAGTGTGCAATGAATTAATTTGCCTGATTATTAAATTAAGAACAGGTAACAAAAATGGTATGTATAAGGACTAAAATGAAACATTTTTAACTAAAGAAACTAAAAAGTAAAATTTATGACACTATAGGTCCCAAAAGGATTGTTAAACCTAAAACTAAAAATAAGACTCCTAATCATCAGTGTCACCTTCTATGCAACACCATTTTTTTCCATCCTAAACAAATGAAACGGAACCATGTTGTTGCCACTCTCACATTACCATAGATTCCCACAATAAAGTTCCCTTAGATAGAACATATTCATAGTTCACATTAACACCTTGAGGAGATATACAATCTATCTTTCATCACCCGAAAAAAAAAGAGGCACAAGAATATACGAATTATATTTATATGCTAGTTAACAAATTATATAACTCAATCAAACCTCTAGGATTAAGATCAACAAAGCAGAAGATGCGGATGATTCCTATTAAAAACGATTAAGGTATCATACAATCCAACCAAAAATATTTGGGAATGAAAGCTTATCTTATCTACTGAGTCAGCCACTTTAGAATCACTCATCACCGTGATTCATAGACCCAGATGCATTATGGAAAACGAAATACCCTCCCATTCCCATTGAAAATGAACAGAAGCAACTAAAGAAGCGCAATAATGCAGATCGCAAAGAGAAAATCCGAAATTAAAAAGTGGAAATTCAGAGAAATAAAAGAGTGGCGACGTGGAAAGTTATGGTTTTGATAAGTGGGAAAGAAAGATGAGATGAAAAGAATAGTGTTTGGGGGGGGGGGGGGAAATGGGACCTTGTTCGTTGCGGGCGGTGAAGATGATGGTGGCGGTGTCGTCGCCGATGAGGCACTCGGCGATGAGAGTGGGTCGGAGGTTGGGGGCGGAAGAGGGTCGTGGTTTTTGTAGGACGGTGTCGGAGGACAAAACCTTAGCGACCAAGGTGTGACCGTTGGTACCAGGTTTCAGCTGATCCACTTTGGTGAAGACGGGTTTTCGCTTGGCGGGTTTGTTCCCTTCTTGCGGTTGCTGGTTGGAATTGGAAGCCATTGAAATCGATTGATTACTTTGATTTGATCCAAATCACACACTCCTCACTCTTCACTTTTCACTCTAAGTCTCTAACACAACACAAGCCCTACCGCACTGACGCTTTTCTTTCGCACGTTCCATTCAAATCAACCCACACGTCGTTTCCAATCCTCATCACGTGACCCTTTCTACCCCTAAACATTGTGCAATTCTCACCTCTCAAAATATTAATTCAACTAATCTTATTACCATTTTATTAAATTCTCTACATCTCATTTTTTATATTTCATGAAATTTATCTTAATTATATATTAATTTCGGCTCACTATGAATCTATGATTAATAATAAGATTTATCTTTTGATAAACTATTGCTATCAATTCTATGAATTTGCTTTTTTTTTTCCTTTACACATATAAACTGCCGCACTTGTTTAAGGAATTCAAGTTTTATTGGGTGAAGCGGATTCTAGGAACTCAATTTGGGCTAGACAAGTTTCCAAGACTAAGTGCGTGTTTGGTTTCACGTTTGAAACATGAAAAATCACGTTTAACGTGGAAGCTATAATGTGTAGCTTCACGTTAAACATAATTTTTCACGTTTCAAACGTGAAACCAAACACAGGCTAAAAGATTAATGAAATTCACGTCTTTATGAGAGTCCTGCTCCCTACTAATTAAACCAAGTGGTTTTGACCCATAAGAATTAAAATCACAAGCGTCGAATCAATTACATTGTGTTAAACCAAATTTATCATTATGCGGATCACTTATTTATTTCAAGGAAGTAAAAGATAGAGTAATTTTAATTAGGGTAAAATACATTTTTATTTCTTATAAAATATTTGAAATTTATTTTTTCTAAAATCTTTTATATTAAATCAGTTACGGTAAAATTTTAATGTGTTAATATCCATCTCAATATTAGTTCCGTTATTATAATAATTGATGTGACATAATAAAATATTCGCGTAAAATATTTCATTTTTATTAATTTTCTGATAAACAAATTAAGTTGGTTAAATATTCTTAAATGAGTAGAGTGTCAATTTATCAAGGACTTATGTAATATTTAATCATTTATCACAAATTTATTATTCTTTAATTATTTCAAAGAATAATATTTGGAATTAACAAGATATATTAAGCTTTTCTTAAATAGTTATTTGACTAAAGAAGTTGTTTTTGATGTTTTCACAATAAATGTAATATTAATGAGGTTGATTCAATTAATATGTTAGGATTAGATTTCACTATATTTGATTATAAATGTTTTCTTAATCCTAATCTCGTAGAAGAAAAAATTAAGTTCCTTTAATAAATGTCAATTCCTTTATCATTTGATAAAGCAACTTGTATCATGTATAATAGATCCAAAGATAATAATGAGTCATATTTATTTTTGAAATAAAATTCATTAAATGTGTTACTTCAATTTAAGATTAAAAGAACATTTTTCAATGATAATCAAAATCATAAAACAATATATGAGTAATCAAACCAAAACAAGCATTTTTTTTTGTCCAATAGGGGGCTAAAGCCCAAATCATAACAAGCATTAAACACATAAGTAAAAACATTGATATTAAAGTATAAAGATAGATATATTAATCACAATAAATACATAAGAGTGAATTTAGTTACATCCAACTCCAACAATAATGATAATATCAATTACTCATTTCCATAAGCAACCACTTAAAGAGATGAATACAATGAAGAAAGGAGAATTGTTTCTTATCCAAAGTCTAGAGCAATGGAATAATATCCTCTTTTGTTTGGATTTCATACTTGATATCTCAATCTTTTTTCCTCTTTCCTTTAACACAAAACTAAAAAGTGAAACTAATTGCTAGTTGGTTGACTTCATTCATTGCACGATTTAAGATGATACCAAAAATGAACACATAATCATCCACAACCTCCCAACAATAAGGAACATAGTTGTGCATAAACACAACTTCGAGAAAAATTGTTGTGCAACTCTAGGGGTTGTCGTGCAAAAATCAAGCTGGGAGGAAAGATTCCAAATAGACTATCCCATGAATCTATAGACATTACACAAAATGTAGTTCAAGAGAAATAACTTCAATATCTTCACAAAATTGTTGAATGGTCCAAGCGTCACTACACGAGCACATCCAAATGAACAAGTTCATCCAACGGTGTTTAATACATCTTGCGATTGTCAGTGCATGAATCCTTTGAAACCTAATTTTGATCTATTGAACAACGAAATAACGTGAAATGAAAAAATTAAATTTGGTATAAGAATAATTCACAAAACATTAAAATTAAATGAAAAATATAAAATAAAATATCTAAATTAAGAAAATAAAATAAAATAATTATTTTCTATACAAAAGACACATGATGGAAAGAAATTATGACAATTATGTTCCTCTTTCCCTTCTTTGGATCAGTTACGAACACCCCACTTCCTAGATCAACTATGACTACATAACTGAAACACGGAATAATTGTGTGGTTAAGCAATATGCCTCTTGTCTTCTCATAAAAGTCACGGCTAAAATTCGAATATTGTCATAAACAATCAATTGAAACTTGAGGATGAAGAATTAACCTCCAAAACTCTTCAATCAACAAATGCATAAATGAAATCACATCACCCTAAGCAACCACTTGTTCTCCTGAAAATAACTGAAAATAAAATCGCATCACCCCCTAAATTCCTTAATAACTAATTAAAAAAATATATTATTACCTACGTGAGACTTCCGTCTGTTACATCACTTATTATAATAACGGAATTAACTTTGGAGATGGATGTCAATACATTAAAATTTAGATTGATTTAGTACACAAAATTTTTTAAAAATAAAAATAAATTTAAAATATTTTACATGGACTAAAAACATATATTACCTTTTTAATTATTAATATTCGAATATACGCATGATTTGTTATGTATGTAAGATTTATTAATTATCATTACTTTTCCATCGATGAATGAACTTTCGATATTGTAACCCTCACTCAAAAATGAATTGATCACTGTGAATTCTAATTCTCCCCTGACTCATTCATGTGAAGAAATAAGTAATAAACTAATAATGAAATTTTTAATAGTCCTTTAATTTTTATTTAAATATTGAATGAAAATAAGTGTATTAAATAATTAAAAATTATTATAAGAATGATGCACAAATTTTGATACTAGACACTCTGCGACTAGTTTTCGTCTTTCTTTTGCGAAGTTGTCGAATACTTGGAAGTTCAAGGCAACTCTAATTCTACACTGACTTTTTGTGACAACCGTGCAATATGCAAGTCACTTGTCTTCAAATCTTGCTCATCCATCGTGAACGCTCCAAATATAATGACAGCGACCAATCCATGACTTCATTGGAGAACTAGATGATGCTAATTTGATCAAGCTTGTCCATGTAAAAAGCCACCATCTGCTAGCTTCTCTATTTACTAAGGCATCACCGCTTCACCAATTAATTCATGCTATCATTATCAAGCAAAGATTATTGACATATATGATTTCGATTTTGCAAAAAGAAATGCATGTAGCTCTTTTCAGCACTGTATAAAGAATTGAACTGTCTCTATATATTGTGTGGCTAAGTTATTTTGCAAGGTTTGTTTCATAGTATATATTGAGGTTCTGTGAGTCAGATTGACACAGGAGTTAGAATGGATCACAGTAGCATTTGAGTTAAGCATGTTATCTTCTCTTTTTTTCCTTCATCTATCCCTGTTTATTTTCTAGATTCATTGCAATTTCATCACAGTAAAGCAAGAAGTGATGAGATAAGTAGGCATAATTTTATGGAAAAAGGTATAAAATAATAAATGCCAAGAATCAATATAAATATAATTGAATAATTTGAACTTTGTGAAGGAGAAAAAATTGTTGAGATATTGGTTTAGTAGGAACTATAACTAATATTATATTTGTTGAGAAATATTTATCCAAAATTTTTAATCCAAAGTCGTTGATCATCGACCTTCAAGATTATGAGTGGTGATTGTACCTATAAAAAAAATTCTAATACTTCAAGTATGTTCTTTTTTGTCAATGTACCCTCTGAAGATAAAAGACATTTATATATAGTTGAGAAAATGTTATCCTTAAATATTCAGTTTTTTTAGTACATTTAAAACCTTTTATTGGATGTTACTTTTGCAAGGCTTAATTGTAAGGGAATGTGTTTGATTGGTTGAAAACTCCTCAACTTATGAAAATACTATGTTCGATCTATCAAATATTATCAAATTATTGTCATGTAATTATAAATATATCTTCAATGTAACACTAAGAACTAATATGTATCCAATATGGGATTTCGGGACCTATCTAATATAAATACCATAAAAAATAATTCATATAAACAATTGATAGTTATTAACCCTAAAATGGATGGGGGAGAAACTTAGTTTTAGAGTTTTTATTTCAGGAAATATTTTAATGTCAGTTCTTATTATATATATATATATGTTGTAGCGTATCCGTTTCTTTTTAAGGTCCTTTTGTATATTCATGCTCACATAATCTCGTCATGACTTACAAGTGATTCATGGAAAAATTCTAAATTTGTAGAAACAAATGCCGAAGAATCTTCCACGTGGCACTTGTACATATTTGGAAAAAGAGATTTGGAAGTTATAATTTTCAGTATCTCATAATTTTCATTTTCTAATTAAAATGCATCATTCTAGTCAAATTTTTGTAAGTCATTGTCCTCCTTTATGTGCATGATTTTTGTTCTGCAACTTTTGTACTTCTGATACATGCAAAATACTTGGCTAAACCACCATTTTAGAGCACTTTTACAAACTATTTATCAAAATAGGGTTGTTTTGAAACATATTACATCTTTGGGGTTGTTTTCTACGGTGTCGCTATGGCTCATAGCGACACCTATGACACGTGGCAATTTTGTAACTCCAGCGAAGCCATGAAAGCCATATTGATAATGTCGCTACAGCCTATAGCGACACAAAACAGCTCCACTCAAGTTGCTATAGCCTACAGCGTCAAATATTTAATATAAAAAAAATAATTTTACTATAAGTAAATAATTTTTAAAAAAATAATTTGTGAAAGTGGCGCTATGGCCTATAGCGACACTGTGTCGCTATGGGCCATAGCGCCACCCAGTTAAAAATTAAAAATGATAAAAAGAAAAAAATATATAACATAAAGAAAAAAATAGAAAAGATAATTATATAAATATAGATTTATATGAAAATCAGAAAATAAATTAAAATCTGGAAAAAATTAATTAAGTTAATAATTTAAAAAAATAAAAAAATAAAAAATTCAAAAGAAGTGGCAGTGTCTATAGCGACACTGCTTTTAATTTTTTTTCATTTTTTTTAATTATGCATTTTTCGTTTAATATTTTTTAATTAACATATAAAAAAATTATTAAATATTTAAATACATATTTAATTCGTAATATAAATATTTAAAAGAAAAAATATATATAAAGTAAACAAATTATATAAAAAATAAGTTTATAAATAGAAATTAATATTTAATTGATTATATAAAAGAAATTATTTTTAAAATTAATTTAGTTAATATTTAAATAAATAAAAAAACCTACAAACATAGTGGTGTCGCTGCCCATAGCGACACCACTTTTTTTATTTTATTTTTATTTTTGTTAATTACGTTTTTTAAAGGAAAAAAAATATTACGTTTAATTACATTTTTGTGGCCCAGTTTATTTTAAAATTTAATTATATTATATTAAATGAATTATATATAAATACTGAAAATGCAAGGCGCTATAGCCCATAGCGACACAGTGTCGCTATGGGCCATAGCGCCTCTCTTAAAAATTATATAAAAATTTATTTTATAATTACATTTTTAAAAAACTTAATTTTATTTTTATAAATATATAATAAATAACTTAGTTTATTATTTTCATTTTTTTCTTTTTTTTTTCTTAGAGGGTGTCGCTATGCGCTACATCATTTTTGTTAGTCCATCAACTGTGTTGGCCCAGCCTATAGCGACACTGATGTGGCTCATTCCAGCCCACCCTAGACAAAAAAAAATTGTCACGTGTCATAGGTGTCGTTATGGGCCATAGCGACACCGTAGAAAACAGCCCAAAGGTGTAATATGTTTCAAAACAACCCTATTTTGGTAAATAGTTTGTAAAAGTGCTCTAAAATGGTCGTTTAGCCAAAATACTTTAATTATATGTCTTTAATAAAGCTCTTAACATGAGGCTTATCTCGCATGTTTTTCATCACATTACTAGTATATTTTTACTCGATGACAATCCTAAACACAGTTAAGGTAGACGATCGATTAAAGTCTCATTCTCAAAAATCAAATTTGATTTTAGTCTATATAAATATAAATATTATATAAAAAAATATTATAAAAAATAAATTAATCAATAACAATTAATTAATTGAAAGGTGATGTTTTTATCTCTTAATAAAAATTTATCCATAATTTTAAGAAAATAAATTGATAATATTAAATATAAAGAGAATACTGTGATATATAATAATATATTATTGACTTATTTAACCAAAACTTTTCTCATTGTTAATAAATAAGAGTCTTCGCAAACTTGTTCTCTTTTCTTTTATATCTATTTACTATTCTCTTTCATTCTCTCTTTATTTTCTTAATTGGGACATTTTAGACTCTTTTAGAATCTCAAAATCTATAATTGAGAATCTCTATATGTTAGTCAATGTAAATTTTTTTATAATGTGCTATCATTGTTAATTTATTTATTTTTTGTTGTAAAAAATTGTCAGTTCAAGGTGAAGGTTTAAAAATAAATAATTAAGTAGTATTATTTCATCTCATTATCATTTACTTGTTAAAGGCTCATTATTTGATTCATAAATTATAATTTAATTTTTTTCTATATTTGTCTAATTGTTTAAATTTGAACATATTATATAGAAAATAACATTTTAGTTATCTAAAAAAAAAATAAACAAATTGATATTGATTCTCAAAAGGATACTCTAATAATTTTCTGTTAAACATCTAATAATTATTCTTCAGAATGATACAAATTTAGATAATTTAAACTACAAAGCTAAAACTTTTGAGAATGAGAAACTATACAAGAATAATGAAAATTTTGATATTTAGTTGAAAATAGTAAAAATAAAGATGATTATCATAATAAAATTAAATATTTTAATAATAAAAATGAATATATCTTTGTTGAATAAAATAGTCAATATAATTCATTTGACATTATAAGATGAAATAATCTTAAAAGTGATTTACAAGATAAATTACTATAAAAATAATTTTAAAATAGACATGTACATGTCTATTGTGAATGTTCCTTGAGATTCTTTTGATATCCTACTAAATTTACAACAAAAAAATTTTAAAAAAATAATATTCAAATAATTGAGTTTTTTTTTTTAATTCGTTTATGGTCTTAAAATAAAATTTTAAAAAAAAAAAAATATATATATATATATATATATTTATTTATTTATAAATAAATTAAAAAAAAAAAAAAAAAAAAAAAAAAAAAAAAACTCAAGGCCGAGCCTGTTTTTACTCTATCAAATGCATTGGACATAATTCATGCTTACTACTTGATGCATGATGCACATGAGTTAAGATTAAGATTGTCTTTGAATTGATATATTCATGTATACTTCTTCCTTTCTTTCTTTCGTTTTTTTATGTAGCTTTGGTCCCTTTCGGAGTATTAATGAAGAGATATACAGAAGAGCACGAAACATGCTGCAGCAGGGCAATGTGGTTTTGTGCACGATTTGTTTATTTCTATGTTGTTATTATAAACTAATGAAGTTGAAAGTTGCGTACAAAAGAATAATCACATCTTAAATCTATCCCTTATCCTTGTGTAGTGGGACACTCGCACAGTCGCACTGCTTATTCCTATTGTAAGCACTTTTGCCATGAGAAATGTATTACTTTCGTCTCAAACATTTATAATCCACATTTATTGAGCTTATAGCATAAGGGGTTTGTAGAGTCGTGAGAAGTTAGTTGAAACCTACGTATTGTCATTGTAACAAAAACAAGAAAAAGGGAAAAGGTATGCAAATAGTTGAATTTTTTTTAATATTTGGTTAATCTCTTCATAAGATTTTACAAATTGTAAAAAGAAAAATATTATTATCACTTAATCATAAATGGTGATGAATGATTTATTTATTGATCTATGTATATATCCTATGGTCGAATAATAATTTTTTTATTATTTTTAATTAGTCAACAAGGTTATTGTTAAGTCGTATTTTCTTTATGGTTTGATAGGAATATATTGTTATTTTAAAAATTTACATATTACAAATTAATCATAAATCAATTTTGAAACATATATTATTTAAGGTGATTATTATAAAAATTGAAAATTTTTATACTCAATCATAAATATTTTTTATAATTATATTATTAATACGAAATATTCACAAATTTTATTGATAAAAATTATTTAAGAGCATCGAATTGGATTTTATTTAAACTAATGATCGCTAATTATATGACATAAAATATGTTTATAATTTATGTGCATATATTATACATTAATTAAGATGTAAATGATAGGGAAACCTAGATGATACGAAAAGCTTTGGCAATAATTGAGAATATATATATATTGTGGGTGGAGAGCTTTGATTTGATTTGATTTAATTAGTTTGTGGGCATTGAATGGTTGTTAGAAAATGATGGTATAAAATATTGAGGAAGGAGCAATTCACCAAACCGACCTGCATCTTAAAATCATTCAATCCACACAATTAAGTCAACCAGGTACCCAGAATAAAATCATTTTGTTCTGCTTTTTAAGCATATATATAACCAAGCCTTACTTTAGATTGTGTTCTGAAACTCAAGTCCTTGAAGGTTGTATTGTATATGATACAATGATGGAGCTATTGGTGTTAGGTTGCACAGGAATCGTGGTATTCCTTCATGGAGTTCATTTCTTTTTCCATGCTGTTACCCAACACATGGCTTTCCACTCTCTTTCTCTCAGCCTCAGGTACCTAACCCTCTCTCTCAAATTTATTTTTCTCTTTTTTCCTCGTTCATCATCTTCATTATCTCTCTGCAGTTTCTTGGGGTTCGTGGGGTGGTAGAGTCGTGTAGTGAGGACAAGAACAAATCATCAATGCTTGGACGTGAAAGCAAACTTCACCCTCATCACGACAAGGTCAGAGACTATCATTTATTTTGTTATGGCCACCCTCACGCTTTGTAAATACTTAAGGTTTCACCTTAGGAATCAAATAAAGCTCTCAATTCTTCTTCCAAATGTTTATTCTTGTAATAATTTATTTGCTATTGCAAGAACAAAAGTTTCGGTATATGCTTTCCCAACCATATGTTTATTTATCGGAATGAATTTCTCTTAACTTGCCAACCATCTACGCTGCTGAATTTCGCAAAAATTAACACTATTGTTTCAGGAAATCGTACCAAGTGTATCAAACATGTACTTAATGGTGTAGATTTAACTTTTTTTTATTTTTTATAACAAGTGGGTAGTGTCTTTATTTATTTCTTATTAAAAAAATTAGAACTTTGAAAACAATTGAATATGACTATAGTGAGATGGAAAGCAAGAGAGAGAGAGAGAGAGAAAAAATTGTATAAGTAATATAGAAAAAATTTACTTATAATAGAAATGTAACTTATATTACCTAAACGAAATCATAAAACTAAAACTTAAAAACAAAAATTTAGACAAATGAATGAGTTTATTTTTTACAAAGTTTTTAAAGATAAGGTGATCTTATTAAACTATCAAAGGGAATTCATGAAAATAAGGGTTAGTTTTTCACAAACCCAGCTAATCAAATTTTTAAATACTCGTCCATACACACACAATTCACGTTGCAAGTGATTTTTGTGTAATTTCATAAAAGAAGTAATCTGAGATGGGAAAAACTTCTTATGTTGTCAATATAGGTAATTAATCTGTATTGTTTTCATTAATGAGAAATTGTAGAGAGACTCTAAATGCTTCTGAATCCCAATCAAGAATGCTTGTATGCGAGGCTAGATTAAATTTTGGCACTTATGCCCTGTAGAATTGAGGTCATAAATTAAGTAGGATATCGTGAATGGATTGGAAAAGGTAAGTTTTGCGGTGTTAATGTAAAACTCTATTTTTTGGGAATAAAATATAGGCATTAACTTAAGCCATCGCCGTGATTTTCTGACTATCGATATTTAAAAAATAAATGAAATGACAAAACTTTAAGTGCAAAAAATGAATTCATGAATTTGTTTTCACTCTCAAGCCACAAGTTTTGAAGTTCTAACTCGATATGTAATAAGGTTTAAGTAGTTGGGCCTACACCCGTTCTCATAATTTTGCTTTTGTAACTACATTGAAGTTAAACCAAAAGTCTAAACATCTTATGTGATGTACATTTTCATAATACTGTATAATATAGGTAGACAAAGACAACTAAGGAACGAGCATAGCAGATTAGCAAAGCCACCCAAATAAACCAATATTTTATTTTATTTTATCTGGGGTGCAGAACAATGAAGAAGCCACCATTTCTATGTTAACCCCACATATAAACATGTTAAACTAGTTTGTCCATGGCCTTAAAACTTACACGCCTAATGGACCCAAACCCAATAACAAAATGTAATTACTTCGCATAAGATTAGGCCCGCTTTCTATCACTTTACTTCATAAGTTCAGCGCCTTTTCCTCATCTAACTATTATAAAGTTTCTCTATTATTTCAATTTTTTTATCATTATGTTATTAGAATATAGTATCTATCAATTTTACTAGTATTTATCAATTATTCCGATTTAAAAAATCCTTTGCAAAATTTAAGCTTATGAAAATACGTCATAGCTACAAAAATAATTATATTTTTTTTGTTTAACTAATCTTCGTTAAATTTTTAAAATTCCATGTTAACGCTAGCCTTGCTCAATGTACCTAGTTAAGTATAAAATTATATTTACAATAATGGTTCTTTTCTGTAGTCAATAAATAAATAAATAAATTTAGTCAGTCAAGTTTAAAAAATAAAAAATAAAAATAAAAAAAGACTAAAGGGTTTATATTTTCGTGTCTTCCTCGTGTTAAATGCAATGCATGGTTAGTATATAATAAGTCAACCGAAACAATTTGTTCTGCCCAATTTAGATTTGTAAAGCCTTCTAGAGAGAATCAAATAATACAGCAATAGTAATAATAAAGCCTTCTAGAGTGGAATTTAAGGCCACTTAACGAAATGTGAGAAAATTAAAACCAGGGAATAGAGAAAATTGGTTTCCTGATTATATTCAGATTAAGGTATGCTTCTTTAACTTATTTTAGGGTTATGTGAGGAAACATTCCAAAAGTACTTTTAAAAAAAGGAAAATAACAAAATAAATAAAATAATTTTTTAAAGTAAAATTAACTTATGCATATGCTAATTTGTAGAAACTCACTTCTATTAGTTTTTAAAAAATCTATTTTTAATTTATGCATAATTTATGAAAAATTAATTTCAATTACTCTTTCTATTTTATTCTAAAAATATTACTATAAAAATTTATCTCAAAATGCTCTAAGATAGATTATTGCAATTAAGTCTTAAAAAGTGAGTTTAGATTTAAATTTTTGTAAGATAAAGATTATCTCCTATTTATATATTTTTTTAAAAATTAATTTGTAAAGTCAGTTTAAAGGAACACAAAAATTAATTTGAATAAACTCATGTTAAAAGTTTAAAACTTACTTAAAAATATTAGCAAATTTTTAAAATTTATTTATAATAAATTTAGAATAATTCTAATATTCATGAACCCAACTTATAAGATTAGGTTTGTGAGGTCTATTAGTTAGCAGCCCTGCAAACTTGGATAGTCACTCGCCCATTCGCTCTCAGTCTAAGGTTTTAGTATTTTTAAGATTTATTCATTTTCTTTTGGTGATTTTGAATGTGAATTATATTTGTATTTGTACCGTGGTGGTCTCCCATTGGTCGACCATATTGGCCGATCCAAGGCACGTCAGTAAAATACCGATCTAACATGCTCTTCACACCTTAGTGCTCGAGCATGGAGGGCTATGTACCGTGGTGGTCTCCCATTGACCGACCATATTGGCCGATCCAAGGCACGTCAGTAAAATACCGATCTAACATGCTTTTCGCACCTTAGTGCTCGAGCATGGAGGGCTATGTACCGTGGTGGTCTCCCATTGGCCGACCATATTGGCCAATCCAAGGCACGTCAGTAAAATACCGATCTAACATGTTCTTCGCACCTTAGTGCTCGAGCATGGAGGGCTATGTACCGTGGTGGTCTCCCATTGGCCGACCATATTGGCCGATCCAAGGCATGTCAGTAAAATACCGATCTAACATGCTCTTTGCACCTTAGTGCTCGAGCATGGAGGGCTATGTACCGTGGTGGTCTCCCATTGGCCGACCATATTGGCCGATCAGAGGCAGGTCGGTAAAATGCCGATCACACAAGAGGGACCCAAATATGGGGAGATTAACTATCTCACTCGGACAATCAATAAGATCCCACGATCCGTGGGAACGGTAATAAATACCGGGAGTTACGAGTCCATAATGGGGCGTGATTTATGGGATCATAAGTGCGATTCATGTCTATAACGTCACACCGTTATATATAGCAATGATTAGGTCTAAGACGGCAGGTTACTCTCATCGAATGTTCTAGGTCAAGACTGCTGTCAAGTTCTTTTAGCTCGGTATCGCTAAGGGTTCTTCGGCGGCGGTCTCCAATACCGGAATATTTTGGCGCCCACCGTGGGGCAGGTAAAACTGCATCCCACACCTTGGTTGCCTTGTGTGATCGGAAGGTCACGATGCATAGGTTACTAAGGAGCAATAAAAACTATCGAGGAAGAAGAGGCGTAGGTATGATCGAGGTCAACCAAAAGGCGTCAAGGAGATGCCATGAGGATAGCATGAGTAAAAAGAAAACATTGAAGGTCACCAAACCTCCATACCAGAACTCAACTTTCCAGAACAAGCTATTTTACTCAATAAAACAGATACTTAAACGCCCACACCCTACATTCCATTGGCTCCTTTTGTCTCATCAATGAATGGTATTCTGAAACACGAGCGCCGATGGGCGTCCGACACCGTTCCTGGGAAAGCAACCGTCAGCGCCGGAACTTCGCCGGGAACCGAGTCTAACTCCGTCGCCGAGGATTTCGTGGAGGTAACTCTCGATCTCCAAGACGACGACACCATCGTTCTCCGGAGCGTCGAGCCGGCTCCGTCATTAACATCGACAACAACGTCTCCGGCAGCGGATACGAAACTCCGGCGTCAGTCACGCGGTCGTCGACGATTTGGCGAAGCTCGTCGAGAGGATTTAGGCAGTTCTCGCAGGATCTGAAAGCGGAGGCGGTTGCGAAGGCGAGGCAGCTCTCGTAGGAGCTGCCAAGGTTCTCATGGAGCCACGACAACGCTTCGCGCGCGCTTTCGTCTTCCTTCGCTCCTAATGCCGGCGCCGGATTCGAAACGGCGTTGGCGGCTCGCGCTCTCTGGAAGCAACGCGCTCAACTTGATCGCACGCGCTCCGGCGTGCACAAAGCGCTTCGCGGTCTGAAATTTATCAGCAGTAAATCAAACGGCGTTGATGAATGGAACGAGGTGCAGAGCAACTTCAGTAGGCTCGCCAAGGACGGTTTTCTCTATCGTGCTGATTTCGCTCAATGCATAGGTATGAAGGATTTGAAGGAATTTGCTCTGGAACTGTTTGATGCTCTGAGTCGTAAACGAAGGTTGAGAGTTGACAAAATCAGCAGGGATGAACTGTTCGAATTCTGGTCGCAAATTACCGATCAGAGTTTTGATTCGCGGCTTCAGATCTTCTTCGACATAGTTAGTTTCTCATGTATTTGTTCCACTCTTTATTTTACACCATGTTTTATGTATGTTTCATATTGGGCACACCCGATTAAATCCAAAAATGTGTGACACAAAATCTTGGTGTGAAGAGCACCTTAAGGTTAGAACATAGAAGACCCGAACCTTAGTGTGAAGAGCACTTTAAGGTCGGAATTTAGACGATCAAAACCTTGGTGCAAAGAGCACTTTAAGGTCAGAATTTAGACGATCAAAACCTTGGTGCAAAGAGCACTTTAAGGTCGGCATTTTGACGATCCGAACCTTGGTGTGACGAGCACTTTAAGGTCGGAATTTAGACGATCAATACCTTGCTGTGAAGAGCACTTTA
This sequence comes from Cajanus cajan, assembly GCF_000230855.2. Classification (NCBI taxonomy): domain Eukaryota; kingdom Viridiplantae; phylum Streptophyta; class Magnoliopsida; order Fabales; family Fabaceae; genus Cajanus; species Cajanus cajan. The sequence continues at coordinate 87,275,030 of NC_138517.1, forward strand.
AGGTCGCCATTTAGACGATCCAAACCTTGGTGTGAAGAGCACCTTAAGGCTAGAATTTAGAAGACCCACACCTTGGTGTGAAGAGCACCTTAAGGTTAGAATTTAGAAGACTCAAACCTTGGTGCGAAGAGCACTTTAAGGTCGAAATTTAGAAGATCCAAACCTTGGTGTGAAGAGCACCTTAAGGTTAGAATTTAGAAGATCCAAACCTTGGTGCGAAAAGCACTTTAAGGTCGGAATTTAGACGATCAAAACCTTGGTGCAAAGAGCACTTTAAGGTCGCATTTTGACGATCCAAACCTTGGTGCAAAGAGCACTTTAAGGTCAAAATTTAGAAGATCCAAACCTTGGTGCGAAGAACACTTTAAGGTCGAAATTTAGACGATCAAGACCTTGGTGTGAAGAGCACTTTAAGGTTGGCATTTTTATGATCCAAACCTTGGTGCGAAGAGCACTTTAAGGTCGGAATTTAGACGATCAAGACCTTGGTGTGAAGAGCACTTTAAGGTCGGAATTTTGACGTTTTGACGATCCAAACCTTGGTGCGAAGAGCGCTTTAAGGTCGACATTTTGACGATCCAAACCTTGGTGCGAAGAGCACTTTAAGGTCGGAATTTAGACGATCAAGACCTTAGTGTGAAGAGCACTTTAAGGTCGGAATTTAGAAGACCCAAACGTGAAGATCACTTTAAGGTCGGAATTTAGACGATCCAAACCTTGGTGTGAAGAGCACCTTAAGGTTAGAATTTTGAACGACCCGAACCTTGGTGTGAAGAGCACTTTAAGGTCGGCATTTCGACGATCAATCCCTTGGTGTGAAGAGCACTTTAAGGTCGGCATTCCAACGAACAATCCCTTGGTGTGAAGAGCACTTTAAGGTCGACATTTGAACGACCCGAACCTTGGTGTGAAGAGCACTTTAAGGTCGGCATTTCAATGACCCAAACCTTGGTGTGAAGAGCACTTTAAGGTCGGCATTTCGACGATCAATCCCTTGGTGTGAAGAGCACTTTAAGGTCGACATTTGAATGACCCAAACCTTGGCGTGAAGAGCGCTTTAAGGTAGACACGTTCAACAATCTACACCTTGGCGTGAAGAGCGCTTTAAGGTCGGCACAATCTACACCTTGGCGTGAAGAGCGCTTTAAGGCAGACACGTTCAACAATCTACACATTGGCGTGAAGAGCGCTTTAAGGTCAGCACAGTCTACACCTTGGCGTGAAGAGCGCTTTAAGGTAGACACGTTCAACAATCTACACCTTGGCGTGAAGAGCGCTTTAAGGTCGGCACAATCTACACCTTGGCGTGAAGAGCGCTTTAAGGCAGACACGTTCAACAATCTACATCTTGGCGTGAAGAGCGCTTTAAGGTCAGCACAATCTACACCTTGTCGTGAAGAGCGCTTTAAGGCAGATACGTTCAACAATCTACACCTTGGCGTGAAGAGCGCTTTAAGGTCGGCACAGTCTACACCTTGGCGTGAAGAGCGCTTTAAGGTAGACACGTTCAACAATCTACACCTTGGCGTGAAGAGCGCTTTAAGGTCGGCACAGTCTACACCTTGGCGTGAAGAGCGCTTTAAGGCAGACACGTTCAACAATCTACACCTTGGCGTGAAGAGCGCTTTAAGGTCGGCACAGTCTACACCTTGGCGTGAAGAGCGCTTTAAGGTAGACACGTTCAACAATCTACACCTTGGCGTGAAGAGCGCTTTAAGGTCGACACAGTCTACACCTTGGCGTGAAGAGCGCTTTAAGGTAGACACGTTCAACAATCTACACCTTGGCGTGAAGAGCGCTTTAAGGTAGACACGTTCAACAATCTACACCTTGGCGTGAAGAGCGCTTTAAGGTCGGCACAATCTACACCTTGGCGTGAAGAGCGCTTTAAGGTCGGCACAGTCTACACCTTGGCGTGAAGAGCGCTTTAAGGTAGACACGTTCAACAATCTACACCTTGGCGTGAAGAGTGCTTTAAGGTCGGCACAGTCTACACCTTGGCGTGAAGAGCGCTTTAAGGTAGACACGTTCAACAATCTACACCTTGGCGTGAAGAGCGCTTTAAGGTCGGCACAATCTACACCTTGGCGTGAAGAGCGCTTTAAGGTCGGCACAGTCTACACCTTGGCGTGAAGAGCGCTTTAAGGTAGACACGTTCAACAATCTACACCTTGGCGTGAAGAGTGCTTTAAGGTCGGCACAGTCTACACCTTGGCGTGAAGAGCGCTTTAAGGTAGACACGTTCAACAATCTACACCTTGGCGTGAAGAGCGCTTTAAGGTCGGCACAGTCTACACCTTGGCGTGAAGAGCGCTTTAAGGCAGACACGTTCAACAATCTACACCTTGGCGTGAAGAGTGCTTTAAGGTCGGCACAATCTACACCTTGTCGTGAAGAGCGCTTTAAGGCAGATACGTTCAACAATCTACACCTTGGCGTGAAGAGCGCTTTAAGGTCGGCACAGTCTACACCTTGGCGTGAAGAGCGCTTTAAGGTAGACACGTTCAACAATCTACACCTTGGCGTGAAGAGCGCTTTAAGGTCGGCACAGTCTACACCTTGGCGTGAAGAGCGCTTTAAGGCAGACACGTTCAACAATCTACACCTTGGCGTGAAGAGCGCTTTAAGGTCGGCACAGTCTACACCTTGGCGTGAAGAGCGCTTTAAGGTAGACACGTTCAACAATCTACACCTTGGCGTGAAGAGCGCTTTAAGGTCGACACAGTCTACACCTTGGCGTGAAGAGCGCTTTAAGGTAGACACGTTCAACAATCTACACCTTGGCGTGAAGAGCGCTTTAAGGTCGGCACAATCTACACCTTGGCGTGAAGAGCGCTTTAAGGTCGGAATTTTCTACAATCTCCACCTTGCCGTGAAGAGCACTTTAAGGTCAGAATTTATATGATCAAAAACCTTGGTGTGAAGAGCACCTTAAGGGAGGCATTTATACGATCAAAACCTTGGTGTGAATAGCACTTTAAGGTCAGAATTTAGACGACCCAAAACCTTAGTGTGAATAGAACTTTAAGGTCGAAAAAGGTCAACAAAGCGTCTATCTAACATGCTCTTCGCACCTTAGTGCTCGAGCATGGAGGGCTATGTACCGTGGTGGTCTCCCATTGGCCGACCATATTGGCCGATCCAAGGCACGTTAGTAAAATACCGATCTAACATGCTCTTCGCACCTTAGTGCTCGAGCATGTAGGGCTATGTACCGTGGTGGTCTCCCATTGGCCGACCATATTGGCCGATCCAAGGCACGCCAGTAAAATACCGATCTAACATGCTCTTCGCACCTTAGTGCTCGAGCATGGAGGGCTCTGTACCGTGGTGGTCTCCCATTGGCCGACCATATTGGCCGATCCAAGGCACGTCAGTAAAATATCGATCTAACATGCTCTTTGCACCTTAGTGCTCGAGCATGGAGGGCTATGTACCGTGGTGGTCTCCCATTGGCCGACCATATTGGCCGATCAGAGGCAGGTCGGTAAAATGCCGATCACACAAGAGGGACCCAAATATGGGGAGATTAACTGGCTCACTCGGACAATCAATAAGATCCCACGATCCGTGGGAACGGTAATAAATACCGGGAGTTACGAGTCCATAATGGGGCGTGATTTATGGGATCATAAGTGTGATTCATGTCTATAACGTCACACCGTTATATATAGCAATGATTAGGTCTAAGGCGGCGGGTTACTCTCATCGAATGTTCTAGGTCAAGACTGCTGTCAAGTTCTTTTAGCTCGGTATCGCTAAGGATTCTTCGGCGGCGGTCTTCAATACCGGAACAATATTTATTTTCTCCTAGGTATGAAGCATGTGTGAAGAAGTTTCGTAATCCACTACCACAATAATTGGGGAATGTGTGTTTTTTATTCTTGTGAAAAATATTTAAGTCAGTTCCATTCAATCGGGTTGCCCAAGAAATTTGGACTATAAATTAGAATTGCCTAGTGACGACAAATTAAGAAATAATTTCCATTTATTATTGAGTCAAAGTTCATATTGTATACACAGTTTGCTTTAGTCGTAAATTTACAATAATATTCATCAACTCGAAATTGTTGTTGGCTGAAGGAGCACAATGGGAATAGAATTTAAGAAAATCAAATCCCACACTAGAAACACAAAGCAGAAAAAATAAATAAAGGAACATAGTTTCAAAATAATTTTATATTTCTAAAATTACTTTCAAATTAATACAGCTCATCAAATAAAATTAATTTTTATTTTAAAATGAATAAAAATTATTTTACAAAGTACTACTTAGAATAAAAAAACCATTCAGAAACATTTATATTAAAATAAGATAATTCTTTTATAGACGAAACATTCAGAAAATTTTGAGGTCAAAAGCATCCGTCAACACGTTTAATGAGGACGGCAGACGGCAGTGTGCGTTTGACACAGGTTGCAGCCATTCTAAACCTTTTTCTTCTAAACTGCTCCATCCTTTTTTTATTTTATCATATTTTGGTGCCCATTTCAGTAAATAAATCTTAAAGTTAAACTAAATAATAGTGATTAGTTTTAAGATTTTTGTATATTATTAATTCTCTACTCTATAATCTTTTAATTATTTAAAGGAATACAAAAAATTAAATATAATAAATTGAAGTTAAAAATTTTAAACAAACTAAAAAATATTAGTAATAAGAATATTATTAAAAAATGAATGACTTGAAATATAACACGTCACAAACCGTAGAAAGAAAGATGATGTGAACGCAGGGTAACAGCGTTGCTCTCATCTGAATAAAGAGAATTCTAAAATATCTATATTATTTAGGAAAGTACCAGTGCAGTTGTAAATATAATTTTATTTTATATTTTATATTTTTAATAATTTATTTAAATAATATTTATAATATTTTATTCTTTAAATTTTTAAATTATTTAATTATTTTATTTTATTTTATATATTCTAATTTTATTTGTAATAATATTATTATATATTTAAATAGTTTAATTTTAATAATTTTTTAAATATATCTTTTGTCTTTTCAGTTAAAATTTTTAAATTTTTATATTTTAATTTTAATAATTTTTTAAATATATTTTTATCTTTTATCTTAAATTTTTTAATTTTTATATTATAATTTTAATAATTTCTTATTTTTACCATTTATTTTTTTTTTCTTTTTTAATGTTTTATAACATTATTGAAATTTTATAATTTTAATTTCTATAATTTTATTTTATTTTTATTTTATAAATATAATTTAAATTATTTTTTATAATTAAATTAATTTATTTTAATTTTTATAAATTTATATAAAAAAAATATTAAAATTTATGGATCTTTAAAGATACTATAACAACTCCCATAAAGAATAAATAGGAAAAGGAACGTGTTAATCACATGGTGAATGTTGTGGGACCAATGACTGGGTCGTGTTCTCTAAGTCGAAATGTTCACATATTCTGTTGTCGACACGTGTTGGACATGTCTTTATGGCTGCTGCTGCTACGTGCCAAGTAAATAACAGTACGGACAAAGAAAGTGCGAGAGAAATTGTTGTAGCCACAACACGCAAGAATTTCACGTCAATTAACTCAATTTAGATGTGGATTTTTCTAGCCTCTGTGGACCCCTCACTTTTCCTAACTTTGCCTCCTCAACAATGTTCTCTGTCTTTCTCAATCTAAATAAATAAATAAATAAAATATGTTGTGCGGCCGCGTGGGACTACCCATACCCACATAATGTCAGATCATCTGCATATTCCAACCACTTTGTCAAAACTCAAAATTACTATTTATTCTCATATTGCTTTACTTAAAAATTGAAGTATAAAATCGTATTTAAATATTTTTAATTTATTCAAATGTTTTTTAAGAATAAAATTATGTCGATACACCAAATACCAAAGTTTCATATTTTTATATAAATTGAGTTTGATTTTTAAAAAAAATTAATGTTTTTTATAAGATTAAGTCCTTCACTTAATTATTAAAAATTTCTTAATCTTTTAAAGAACTTTCAAACCTCACATGAGCATTCTCCTCTTTCATATCTGGTAATGGACCACTTGACTGTGTCTTCGCAAGTTTTCCCCTTTTCTTCAAACACTACGAATAGCTTTCCTTGTATCTACTTTAATATCTTTTTTCTTTAATAAGAATCTCAATTCAATAAAGATCTGGACATAGGGTCAAATGACCCCAACTGCCAAACCAAATTTAGTAAAATAATATGTTTAATATTTTTTTACTAAAAGTAAACTTTATCAAATTAATAATTAAATTTCATTTCATTTCATCAATTTCAACATAGCCTAAAAACTTAAAGAGTTTAGTTAAGAATATTAGTTAAATTGTGTAAAATGTATTCATTTAATTTATCAAGCATGTTTGTATCACTTTAGAAATAAAACATCTTTGGGGCAAGTGAACTTAGAATTTACTATAATTTTTATAGGACTTTAGCAGTTTTTTTTTTGTCAGTGCATGCAAGAGGGCGCCTAGAAGACTAGAATGAGGATCCGAACAATGTTTGAGAACAGCTGCACTTGAAAGTTGAGTTACGAACTCATGATCAATTTTTAATTTTTTTTTTTTTGTGTGTGTAGAGAGGAGAATAGGTTGGATTTTAAATAAGAATTTATAATTTAATTTAAATATCCTAGTAGGTATGACTTTTAAAAAGGTTAGATTATATTTATAAATAATAGGTCATATTTAAACTTTAATTTTATAAAATATACATAACTTATATATTCAAAATTTGATATAACCTAACTTATTCTCACACCTCTATTTATATAAAGTGGGGAAAATTTTAGTATATTCACCAATTTTATGCATTCATGTAATCAAATGATGAAAGGAGTCAAATAAATATGGAATGATTCAAATTCTCAAAATTGATTTTATGTCAAGTTCATAAAATTAATATTTGAGTCATTCTATCAATAGAAAAAAAAATGTGAAAAACAACACTTAGAAAATAAAATGTTAAATACATAATATTTATATTTTTAAATATTAAATCTAATTATGATTAACATATTTGTCTAAATTACAAATCACAAATTAATTAAAATAATTTTATTTTGATATTCATTTAGTATAAAATAAATGTTTTGTGTAATGGAAAATGATGAAATAAAAGATTAATTTTTTAATTAATATAATAATATTTTTGAAATTATTTATTTTTACTATCCAATTTATTCCTTTATATGAGTTATGAGAAACTTTTCTACTTTTTCTTATATAATTTTAGTCCATTTAAACATCATATTTTTGGCTCTATTTTTTTTTTTATTTCCCTTATAAGCAAAATAAAAATCATAAGTTAGGAAACATTCTTTGAAAAATAAAAACTTTGGGTAAAAGTATGGTGTTCTCATTCCCCTAATAGAGGCAACACCCAAGTCTAAGCATAAGGTAGCTCACATCAATCAAAATCAATTCTTATATATATATTTATATTTTTGTGGTCCGGCAAGATCCGAGTGAATTTCTCCTTGCCCCTATGCTATGCTATGGTATCTGTGCATATAATGACCTCCCTTGTGTCACTTATTAATGGACCCTGTCTATTTCCTACTTTGTGGAGTTTTATTAGCGTGTTCACTAGGTGGAAAACACAGAAAATTATAGCCCTTCATAGCAAACAAACTTTGACCATATGTTTCTATGTTCTTACTTCGTTTTCAATTCCGTTCACCTCGCACTTGACACTAAACACATGCTCCTCACCTTCAACTACTCCTATTTGGCACTTGTATGGTAAACCACTCGCAGCCACAAGGACTTCTACAAGGTAAACCTATAATTATGCTAACAATGAATTCAACGTATATTAATCAATGTTCATTAATACTACCCAAAACCTATAAGGATTTTTCATTGAATAATGTTTTTAGATATTGATATTTCCATCATCTTAAAATCGTGTAATTTTAGTTTTTAATGTAATATTCGTTTTTTAAATTTATTTATTCATAAATTTTTTCAATCACTATAATTAAAAATAATTATTTATTAAAAGAGTGGAATTATTTTAATAAAATTGTATAAAAAAAAGTATACATTTTATATTTTTAATATCTATATAAAATATTTAAATTATAGTCATTTTTAATACAAAAAAAGTTCGTTATTATCCACCAACTCTCTTTATTTTTATTTTCTTGTCACGTTATATTATTTATTATATTTATATTTTCTTCATAGGTGTTAAATAAAATGTTGAATAACCCCAAACGTTTGGTTCAGCGGTAGGGGTTAATCCACGATTAAGCAAGGTCAGGGGTTCGAATCTTGTCTTGTGTATGTAGCCGTGTTAAATCTTGGGGTCAGTTATTCCACCCTTTGAGGTGCGTCCAACGTAGCGAGGAGATTAATCACTGCTATCGGCGGTGGATACTCAGGATCTCTAACTTAGATATAGAGTTGTGATCAAATGTACAATTTTATCTCTATAAAAATTGACTCGATAAGAAAATGTTATAACTCCTTGTTAAACCAAAAAAAATGATTGAATGTCTAACAAATTTTTTTTCTTATATACTACAGTGATGTTAGATATAAAATAATATTTTAACAAAATCCCAAAAGTGACAAGAAAATACAAATTCCTTATATTTAGCAATGAAAAGTGAATTGTAGATACAAAAGATACTCTGAAGTACACAACCTTCAATCACAAGTGTTGAGGGGTGAAAAGGCTTGGGATTAAAAGGTCGTTGGCCACCTGCTATAGTTGTACACAACCCTTCAACCTCAAATCTTAAGGCACAAAGAGCCTTGGGATTAAGAGGTTAATTGGTCAATCATTCCAATAATCCTCAACTCTTTAGCCTCAATTGTTAAGGCACAAAGAGGCTTGAAATAAAAAAGGTCGATTGGTCACCTACCCCAATGGTAGACAAGGAAAAATGTTGTGGTGGGCCTTAAAGCACTTGTCATAGTTGTGATACTCTCTACCCTACATACTATAACACAAATAAAAAGGTTCGAATAACATGTTCCTTAATAATTAAATATTAAGCATATTCGGATATAGAGTACCACATTCATAAATTTGAATAAAGTAACATAATTGATGGAAATTACAAAAGAAATAAAATTAAGGTTTTCAAAAATAAATTGATAGAAACAACATCCTAATCTAATCCTATCTACACCCCAATGTCACATGTCCTATTAAAGCAAAGCCCAATATTGAAGCCTAACCTTCATCGATCGTCAACATTCTTAGCTTCATGTTGATGATCACTTGCATAATAACTAAGAAAAACAACACAAAGAGAAAGGGTGTGAGAAACATCTCACTCTAGCTCACGGTGTAGGAATGTACACCAAATAGTCAAACACAAACAAGACATATATATGTACATATCATAGACAAAACAACAATAATATCACACTCCAATCACCCATGACATAAAATTAATTAACATATAATACTAAAATGCACATATAATGGACACAGACTACATATTATGATGCATGTGGTGCCAATAAAACATCACATAATGAATTGTCGCTAGCAATACACATATAGTAGTATAGGAATACATGTTGGGTCACACCCTCTGCGTACTCTCACTAGAAGAATATACTATCAGGATCTAGTCAGGATAGTTAAGCCACGCAAGATACATTCTATGCACACAATGAGCGAAACAGGGACTTACAAATCGAGTTATCCCCAGTGACTAATTCCTAAGCTTTTACAGAAGGGGACCTTCCCTGGCGATGTATTCCATATTGTACGGTTAAAAATATTTATGCAAATGATGCATGTAAATCAAGACTCTATGCATTGTCGTATCAACTTATCTCACATCATATAATCGTCGATTATATTCATTAAAAATAATATTGAATAACACAAGAATTTCGCGTCATTGTCAATCATAGATCACAAGAGAGAAGTAGCATAAGATTTACATTACACAAATAGAATTCATCAAATAGAAAAGGAAGAAAACACAACAAAGTAACTGGCGCTCAACCCCAAGCTAGGCGCTCGGTGTATGGCTTATAGAGAGTAATATGAACTCTTTGGTTGAGCCACACTCAGTATGGGGGTTACAAATAGCTCTTTCAGCTCTCTGTTATTTTGACACTTAGTGCCAAAACTGGTACTTAGCGTGGTTTCTACTATCATAGCTCTACAAATAAGTGATTTTCAAGATATAGTCTGATTTGATTTATTTTCATTCATACTCACCTAAATATTTGTGTATGGCATAATAACATGTGTTAGATAGACTTCAATACGATCTTAATAAATAAATTATGAATTTAACTTAAACTTATATTTTTTTTTTACCTTATCATTAATTGATATGAAATTATTACCGAATTTAATAAGATTATCTTAAAAAAATAATACATACTTAAAATGAATGACGGATTGAATAATATATATATATATATATATATATATATATATATATATATAATTTTAGGTAATGAAAAATTGTTTCATCCGGTTTCCTCAAAACTTGCATAAAATAACACAGAATACGGATCGAGATGGTACGCAGTGGGCGGCAGGAAGCAGCAAGGAAGGGGAAGGAGAGTAATTAAATTAGATTTGGATCTTAAGAAATAAAGTTGTAATATTTATTGGTTGGATTTGCATCACATTTGGAAACAAGTTAATTTAAAGTAAGATAATAGAATAGGGAGGTGATGAGAAAGAGAATGATAGTGGGAAATTTTATAATGGATGATGCATCTAACCTAACCTATAAACGTCGCATGCGTGTCTCTCTTGGGATGGAATAATTAGCCGCCGCAGATTGTCTAGGTCCATGTCATTGCCTTCTTCACTCAGCACTCAGCACTCAGCACTCATCACTCATCACTCATCACGACGCGTAATTACATATTCTCATCCAACTATCAAGTCACGCGGCGAGACAGAAGATTCCGCCGACAACTTTTCTACGTATCTCTATCTCAATCTCAATCTCAATCTCATTTCACTAATTTTAATTAACAATAAAGGCTACCCATATTCCGACAAATGAACCACATCAAGAGCACCGCAGCCGTAGGATAACCAACTCCTCTGTCTGCTGTCTCCACAACCTAAATGCCACGTAGCTGCACACCACAGTCAAATTCATCGTTGACTCTTCCATTCATCATGCATCATCATGAACATGCATGCCCCATCTCATCACATCCCATCCCATCTCATCTATAAAAACCAACCACCTGCTCCTCCCACTCTATCCCTCTCTCTCTCCTCTTGCACAACAAACAAACACTTCAATTAAATTATAATAATAGCCATGGCGCCCAGGGATAAGACGCCAGCTCTTAAGCCCAACAACGCCAACGCCGGGGCCAAGGAGCTGCATTTTCGCGGAGTCAGGAAGAGGCCGTGGGGGAGATACGCCGCCGAGATCAGAGATCCCGGTAAGAAGAGCCGCGTCTGGCTCGGCACCTTCGACACGGCCGAGGAGGCGGCGCGTGCCTACGACGCCGCCGCACGTGAGTTCCGCGGTCCCAAGGCCAAGACCAACTTCCCTCTCCCCTCCGATAATCTCAAGAACCAGAGCCCTAGCCAGAGCAGCACCGTCGAGTCCTCCAGCCGCGACCGCGACGTCGCCGCCGATTCCTCCCCGCCGCTCGACCTCAATCTCGCCCCCGCCTCCGCGCGTTTCCCCTTCCACCACCAATTCCCGCCCATCGCCGCCGTTTTCCCCGGCACGGTGCCTCCCTCGAACCAGGTCTTCTACTTCGACGCCGTCCTACGCGCCGGCATGGGCGCTCCCCGCGGCTTTGCTTTCGGTTACAATCAGCATCCGGCGGCGGCGAGCGACTCGGACTCGTCCTCCGTGATCGATCTGAACCACAATGAAGGCGATGTTAAGGTCGCGGGTTCTAGAATCTTGGATCTCGACCTTAACCACCCTCCTCCCCAAGAGATCGCATGATCCTCGAGATATTTTTTTTCATTTTTTTTTCTTCTAATTTTCGGATTACGAATTTCTCTTTAGTTTTTAGAAGTAGAGAAAATAGCAGCGTCCGATAACGATAACGAAAAATAACACGATGGAAGAAGGGATATAGTATGTGAATACGTAGGCGGTTGTCTCTATTTTTTGCGACAGTGAAACCACCAACCACCGGTACCGGTGGTTTCAAGCTGTTGTTCCATAAATCAGGAAAAACTGTTGTCCTGTTTTTATTTGTTTTTCATATCAAATATTAAATTATATATGTAAGGTGTAATGTTTTTGGTTTGCAGCCATAATTTGGTTTAATGAAATTATATAACTCTGAAAGTTTGCAATATTTTTGATTGTGTGAATGTGGGTGATGGAAAGTGTTTGGGAAGGGCGTGGAAAGAGAAGGTAGTGGTGGATTGATTGACCCACCGCCACGTGACAGGTGGCTCTTGAAGGTGACTCCAGCGTCCATTGGTGCGAGGGGTATATGGCTATACGACAGGTGGCACCGTCCCACACTCTCATTTCGCTCGCATCTTCCAAATTACTCAAAACAATTAAGTACTTGCCAATTCACTTTAATTCATCGGGATTCGGGAGATAAGCTTGCAAATTAAAATCATCAAAATCAATTTCATATTCATTCAAATAATGGATCAAGCTTTGCCTTCTCACCTTTAACTTATTAAAATATACATTTTATAAAAAAAACATATTATACACGAAACTTACTCTTCTTCTTTATCCGCGGGATTAACGCAATTTTATCCTCTTTTGGGTAATGATTTATGGACCCTTTTTTTTTCTTTTAAAAATATTTTATTAATATTTCTTTCACATTATATTATCTGCTGTACTTATATCTTGTTTTTCTGTTTCTGTTGTCGGGTGTTAGTTAAGTCTAATTATCTACTAGTCATTTTTATTCTTATTATTTGAATCTTGTTAACCATGTGAGAAGTTTTTTCTTACATTTTCCGTAGTAAAAATTTGAGTTAATAATATAGAAAATCTTACATGCTAGAGGAATTAAGAAGTTTTTTTCTTATAAATGATTTTCAAAAAATATGCCTTCTTCTCCATCATCAAGTAATTTATATGTTTTTCTCAATATAACTTGGTTAAGATCAACTGAGATGATACAGATTCTAACTTTAGTGTCCCATTATCTTTTACTAAATAAATTTATCATATTTTTTTAATCATAAGGTTATACTCTCATTTTTGTTGTTGTAAATGATGATAATTAAATAAAAAAAAAAATTACAACCGCGCGCATAAATTACCTTCTCATAACATCAACTAAAAGAAACGGTTTTTAAATGAGTGGTGGTGAGTCCAACTTCAAATATACAGAATTAGAATTTGATTCTAACCTAGCTAGAAAATTAACACATTAATTGTCCTCCGATAACAATTGTTGCAACTGAACCTATTAATCTCCACGAAACAACTCTCGGATATGTCAAACAAGAGCACTAAAATCATGTCTATAATTATAGGAAAATTGTACGAACAAGATAGCATTAGAAGAATCTAAGAGACAGAAAACGTCTTTATAACCGAGCTGCCAAACAATAAACCAGCTAACTCATAAATATTAAATATATATAAAGTGAGCTAGTGAGCATGAAACCCATCATGTGAGTTTTTGTTTTGGTCGAAACTGAGCATGTGACTTGATATTAATTAGATGACTTTGCGGCCGGGACGTTAGTTGATTCCATAATAAAAGACGAAGGTTCCTATCCTTGCCAAAACCGCGCGTAAATAGAGTACAACCATACGACAATAAAATATATTGAATAGGCAAATAATTTTTTTTTTCTTAGAAGAGACGTCTAATTGTAATGTATATATTTTAAATGGGATTGACCTCTCATGAAGAATAATCGTGTGAAATTAACCCATTATTTATGGGAGAGACTAGAGAGTATCATTGCAATGTTTTGGTTCTTTCACTCTATTTTCTTGTTTTCTATTTATAATTATATTGATATTTTTCTTAATTATAATATGATTTTTTTATGACACAGAATGTTTCAAAGTTATCAATTAAGAATTAATATATGTTAAGCAAACATTGGATCTCAAAATTGTCACTGAATTAAGATGAAGGTGGGGTTGTGTAGCGCACGCGCCTGGCGAGTTTGAAGAAACGAAAAACGTAAGCGTGGTTCACCTTGACAATAGATTAGATGGGGTACTAACCAAACATTTGATTTCTTATATAGCGTACCTTGGACACCAAGCACTAAAGTAGTTCTCTTTCATACACTGCACAAAACACTTTTGAGTTTTCTCGGTTGAATCTTGAATGTGAATGTGGGCTCACCCTATCCCGTTAAATTTTTCCACATGTTGCCATCACCGGCCATTTTGTACCATTTTTAAATGCATAACCGCGTTTTGCTTCTCTTCTCATGACTCCTTATTTTGTTAGGTGAAGGGTTAGTCCACTCATGTGAACCAGGCAGGCCTTAAAACAAGCTAAACAAATTGATTAAATAAAAATAGTTTATTTTAGTTGTTGGATAGAGAATTAGAATCAAAGCTATCTGTGCAATATTAAAGCAAATTTTAAAACTCGACTCATGCATGGCATGGCATGGCATGGCATGGCATGAGATGGTTCTGCAGACTTTCTTTCCCACCCGAATATTTCCACTTTTTCGTACAAGGAAAAAAATTAAATCATATCATTAAAAGAATGCCATAAATTATATATATATATAAAAAAAAAAAAGATGCGCTGAGTCTTTTCCAAACACAATGAAATGAGGTACGGGAAAGAAGTTGAAATAAACGACAGAAAACACGCCACAAAGCAAGAATAATAGTGTCTGTATTATTTTTTTTCTGATTAATATTGCTCGTGAAGAATAATGTTTTTTTTTAATGTTGTATTATTAAACAAGTTGTTTATATATATTTAAAAAATAATTTTGTCAGTTGTTTTCTTTTTTTCATTCCCTCCCTGGTTCTACCAAATGGACATTAGAATGAGAACATCTAACCAGTCTTCACTGTGCCTATAAAAAGTGCAAATAATGGATATTTAATCTATGATCATCATATATTTATTTATCGTCTTCATGGTTTTAAAATTGTTTATCTCTTAATTAACATTATAAATTGTACTATTATTATATTTTAAACATTGTACAGAAGTACTTTATTACTTACATAGAAAGTTAAATTTTAAAGAGTATACGTTATCATTTGTTATTTGACCTGAGTCTAATCGTTTTTATTTTATTTTACTTTGTGATTGTTGAATTACATATTTACCCTAGGAAATGGTAATGGGGAAGGACAATGGGGCGTGGGGTAGGGACGGAGGCGGAAATGTGATGTTGATGTTGAGTGGCGCACATCCCATTTGCCATGCACGTGTAATGCAAGAAGGGTGGGACCCACTAATGCAACCGCGGCTGCTACTTTTGGTAGGACCATATCTTCTCTCACCCTTCTTTTCTTCTACTATATGTTTATTAAATATATCTATATTGCTATATGTGTATTAAATATTACTCAAAACTATTTGTTCCAACCCATGTCATTGTCCATTTTATTAGCAATATATCTTCAAATAAAAAATGATTAATAAATAACCCACAATTAGGTTAACAGCAATCATTCTACTTAGCGCCTGGCTTAAGTAAAGGATTAGTGGGGCGCACTGTGCCTGTCAACACTTTCCACCGGATTGTAACATTTCGTAGGTTGTATTGAATTAAAACGAATGATTCATGCTCATGCTTTAGTTTGTCAATTTGATAAGGTATTGATTTTGATTTGATATGTCAAGATGCTGTTTTATTTCCAAGTGGGGGGAAATTTTTTAGGATACTCACTTGTTTTTCTTTAAGAATAACTTCGGATTTTGTTCTCTGCTAGGGATCTTTATCCTTTATTAGTTAATAGGTAAAAGATTAATTTCATTTAAAACAACATATACTACATATAATTAAGTTTTAAAACTATTTTATTTTATTTTTCTCTATTTTACTTTATCTATTGAAAACATTTATTTTGTTGTTGCCGAAAGATAATACCTTAAAATTTGAAAAGGAAGAAAAGTAAACAACATTGAGATTTAGGATAAAATGATGCCATTGAAAATTGAGAACTTGAAATTTAGAGAATTGCCAACAAAGATTTGACAAGTCACATTTATGGACTCGGAAACGACGATGAAAAAAAATATTTTAAGTTTATGAAATCTTTTATTATAATTTGATAAAAGATTGTATGTTTAAATAAAAAAAATTACTGAAATCTTATTTTTGTGTCTGAAAGTGAATAGTAAAAAACTTTAAATATAAAATTAATTTTTATCTTAAGATTTAACTTAAACTTAAAATAATATTTTAATTTAAAAAAATAATGTCAGAAAACAAAATAAGCTACTCTAATAATAAAAGTTAATAGTATTTAAAAATAAAAAAATAATATTATAGAAATTTAAAGAGGTAAAAGTAAGAAAAATAGTAATGAGAAAATAAAATAAAATTTATCCGTCTCTGAATAGTTTGTTGAGGCAGAGTCTAGAATGAATGACGCATGAGCATCAGTACTGACTACTGAGTAGGGTGACTGCGTGAGAAGCCAGCAATCCATTCGATTAGGGGAAGCAGCGTGAGAGTGTAGGTGTTATGGACATTGTTCAAAATGGGTGATCCGACCGATTTTCCCGGGTCAATGACATGATTCCGGAATTAACTAGATCCGATCCAACAATCAGATCGACGGCTATGCAAAAACCAATTAGAAGTGGCTAAAAAGATTGTTGAAATTATACAAATAACTTTATTAAGGTGTTTGATTAAAATAATGAAAGTAATTAGTGGATTGCGAAGAAAGAAAAAGAGTGCAGGAATCAAGGTGACGTGTCGGACAGAGACAGACAGCTACGCCGGCGGGTCGGCGATTTTGGGCAGAAAGCAACAAAAGGTAAACGCCAAATGCCTAATGCCTAATGCCTAATGCCTAATGCCTAATGCCTAACATGTATCATGTATCATGTATCATGTGTCATGTACTACTATCATGTATCATTTGCTACTATCATGTATCATGTGTAGGACCCTTCGACTCTGCTGGGGTTGGATGGGTTAACAACAACTAGCTGTAAAAAAACATAAAATAATAAAACCACGGTCCACAAATTATAAGTTCAGCTGTATACTTGCTAACAAGTATTCCATCCAAAATCTTCTATCCAAAGTTATTGGTACCGCAAAATTAGTTGGTGTTTGGAGTATTTAGATACATTTTTCTGGGTGAAATACAGCTTTTATAAATCAGTCTTGCAAAATTATCAGATATTTTAAGTGTTATGATATATATCTTTCTAAGTGAAATACTGGTGTTTTTTATAACAAAAAATATTATTGTTAAAAATTTGATCATTTAAATGTATTTAAATTTTATTATTATTATTATATAACACTTACATGTTAGCTTCTATAAGACTTAATTGTGGATAAATATGTTCAAAAGGGTCGAAAATTCTTTAACCTACCGAATATAAAATTATATCTAGGCAAATATTATTGAATCTGATGTAAAGTTAAAAATCGATAATTCCTCAACATAAAAATTCAAAATCTATCTGATACAATATTAAATACTCGAGATCATAATTTCTTATTTTTGTTATGAGATAATGCGTTTTGTTACATTAGAAAATATAAAAATTAATTACCTTTTATTTTCTAAAATAATAAAGGAAAAACCCATTAGTAGAAAAGCTTATAAATTAACATTTTGTGCTAGTATAAATAAAATTAAAGTATAAATGTACACAATATATCAAAATTAAAACCTACCAATGAGTAATAAAAGTTTGATAAGCTATGCCTGTGTGTCTTGCAGAAAATAATAGAATATTAATTAACACTCATAAGTCATAATAATTAGGTTGTCTTTGGGGGAAAAAAAACCCTATACAAAAGACACACAGATTTTAATAACACCAAATCAATAATTTACTGGTACAGTTATTTATGAATGAATGAAATAGATACAATAACTGCCATACAATAATTTATATAATTATACTAATATTAATATTATTATTATTATTTATATTTTTATATAATTTATTTTACCTTTACACATTTCTTTTGATCGCTTAATTATATATATAAATTATCCTATAATTTATTGTAGGATATTTGTTTCAAATTTTTAGCATTTTGAAAAAAGAGTTAAATATCTAGTAAAAAAAATTTATATTAATAATCAACGATATCTTTTAATAGTACCATATTATTTATTTATATAATTAAATTAAAATAAAAAAAATATTATTAAAAAATATGCAAATTTTTAACATTTTGAAAATATGTGAAAATGATTGTCCTTTTTAATTTATAATTATAAATTATACTATTTTGAATATGCTCTAAAAGCTTTAAAGTGCAGTTAGTGTGACAGGTGACATATAAGTAATATTTTTGAAATGAAGTGTATAAAAAATAATACTCGAATATAATATAATAATACTAGTAAGAGCAAACGCATTAGAGAAAAAGAATTGGTTAGGTGTGGACGGCGGCTGTGATTTATTTAAAGTTTAATTGTTGTGGCTTGAGGTGACATCTTTTGTGAGAAAAGTGAAACAAAAAAATCATAAAAAATAAATATAAAGCCGGCAGCTACGCATTCCATAATTTCCTTCTCCGCGCCTTCAAAACCATAATTTTATGCTCTCAAAAGTAGTGCTCCACATCCAATATTTCAATTTCACCTTTCTACCCTATCTTTTACTACATAATACTTTTATATATCATATTTTTTAATTACGATAGAATATCAAATAAATACTGCATTAACGTCAAATATAATCAAAAAAATGTACAACAATATTACCCTACATCTAAGCAAAATAAAATATAAGAATATCATATTTTTGTTTATAACACTTTACAAACCAAATAAAATATTACCTACAAACATGATAATCAACTTTCATAATAATAATGAGTTTATAAACTTCCAAATTTGATGTGTCAATGGTGCACTTCCAATACAATAAATCGTTGTCTTATTTCTATGATGACTTAATTAGTGCCCACACAATTTTTTATGGTGCGTTTGGTTTAGTTAAGAAAGTGAAAGAAAAAAAGGGAAAAGAAAATAAAGAAATACCAAAAAGAAAAAGGAAAGAGAAATGATTATATAAATTGTTTTGTATATAAGAAAATGAAAAAAAAATGTATAAATGAAATGAGAGACTATATGGAAACATAAAAGAAAAATATCAATATTTTTTCTTTATCATCTTTATAACATCGTAGTAGCTTTTGTTTCACATGAGCTTGCTATTTATTTATTTTTTACTTATTAATATTCTTTACTTCCTAATAATTACCCAAAACTATTTATTAACGAGATTCTTAGTCATTAATTTTGTAATTTTGTTTCTATAGCTAATATAGAAGAGTGATATAAATATTAGGTAAAAACAATGAATAGTAAATTATACTAAGAGAAATGTTGAAGGAATATAGTTTTAAAATGGAATGAGTCTGTATTAATTAATTAGCTGATCAATTGTTTGTGTTTACAAGAAGTCAATTACTAAAATTTGATGTCGATAAGCATTTGAAAAGAATGATTTAGAAGATCATGAGCATCTAAAGTGAGGCATGCACGTGGTAGATGGTGGTGGTGTCTGAAGTTGGAGAATAAAAAACTTCATTTAAAAGCTGAATCTGAATGAAGGCCTGTTTTGTTTATGACAGGAGATGCCGAAAGAAAGAAAGTGATAGGAAAATGGCTGATAAACTCCCTTCTCTAGGCCTGCTGGGTCAGCTGCGGAAGGATGTGCACACAGATTTTTATAAGGTTCTGCATGTCAATTCAAAACAGCAATGAAATATGCTTGGGGACAATAATTAAAGTATTTGTTGGTTGAAAATTTAATTAGATAAACTTATTAATAAACGCTTTTGAGAGTCTAAAATACGAAAGAAAAATAAAATAATTTTTTTATAAAAATATTTTTTATTAATTTTTTAAAAATATTTTGACTTCACTTCCTATTTTTCTTTTTTAAAGTGCTTTTGGAGAAAAAGATTTAGACGTTTTCCCATCACTTATCAACTATATTACTTAAATTATTAAAAAGTATTTCACTCTAAACATTTCGACTTCATAAAAAAAATTATTACTTTAAATTTTTTCTAATATATATTATTTGATAGTTAATATTTCTGATCATGATATTATAATTATTAATGTCTGAGCCACTTTCCTATCTAGAAGAATTTGTCTCAGCCTCCTGAAAAGATTGAGCAATTTACTAATGATGGGTTATGAGGTATTGTTACTATATATATATATATTGCGAATGAATTGTTCATAAAACACTTGTAACATGAATGTTCTTGCTTTTCCCTTGTACAATATTCTAGCCTATATATGCTAGACTGCTAGTGTTTTAAATTAAGGTAGTGTGTCTTGTAAATGAAATATAGAGTTAGTGGTTTTAGGTTGCGGAATTCAATTGGTTAAAGTGACGCAGCAAACTCCTTGCAAGTATTGTTTATACTTGCACAGTTGCACTCTATCAAGGTGAATGGCTTTCCACATGAATTAAAAACTATGTATGAGATATCAAGGTACAAAATGTTAGTGGGGCTCTGCCTTTATATTTTATAATCATGCTTTCCACTATGACTTGAAAGTGTGGCTTGACCGGTTGAGATATTGGAATGCATGGAAGACTGATGTATGCAGTTTCTGTGTTTGTGTTCCTTTTCTTCAACTTTCAGGTAACTTTTTCTGCATACGGTGTATTTTCTTTTCATGAGAATTAATAAAAAAGAAATGAGGAATCCATGTAGCAAAGATTTAATCATCCAGTAATTGACTTTATAAAAAAGCTAGGTATCGATAATTCTTTATAGGACCTTTGAGGAATGTCTGTTCAGCTACATGGTCATGGCTGAATGAGACAAAAACTAACATGATCTGCAAGTGGCCCATCAACACAAACAACTTTTGAATTCAAAGCACTGGCTCATGAACAAAACCATGAATGGTCCCCTCTTTTCATTTCACCTTCCTAGGCTAAATAATAATCATAAAATCGTTGATCTCTTCATCACATGAATCACGATAATGAGGACCATTATCACCTCTATAAAAAAATTGAGCCGTCCATTACACTCCATTATATAAAGTGTGAAAGATAAGTCCAGTTTTTCAAATATTTCATACTCTAACGCCAATGAGTGGGTTTATTTTTTATAGACGTGATAACTTTTCACGTATATTCATAGTTTTAGTATTATTTATGTCAAATCTTATAAAAGATAAATAGTCTTCATGAATTACAAATTTTATGAATTGACTTTTTAAAATAAGGAGTGCACTATAGACAATTGTTAATTTTAAAATTGTGATATAATTAAGTTCATATAAAATAAAATTTAAAATTAATTATAATATAACAATTTTTTAATTAATAGATATAATTGCACTTTAAGTTTTTTAAGATGTAATTCCTTAACTTTAGAAGAAGCAAATCTTAATTTCATACGTCTCATATATTTATATTGTGTTAATTTTGATATATATTATTGAAGTATTAAATGGTTCTTAATTAACTAAAAATTTTGTGATTATAATCTGTTATTTTTTATTAATAATGTAAGGAGGAGTATAATTTATGGTGTAAGCTCTGTTCCAAAAAAAAAAAAAAAAAAAAAAAACTTTGGAAGAGAATGTGCTCCACCTTAATCACCACAAAACAGCATGTATGAGGAAGATAATAAAGAATGTTGGCAATTAGCAGAGTACTTAATGAGTGTAGATGGGCCAACCCTTTTCTGGTACCTGTTATCAGCGTAATTTATTCAGATTGAGAATGACAGCAACTTTAACCAAAAACATTTTATTGTTGGGTCCAATCAGTTAACACTTATTATACTAGGCATCATCTCTTTGGGAAAAAAAAAAAAACAATTATACTCTTTTCTTCCCGATAAAGTGCAGGCATGATATATGAATCATATATAAAGAATGAATGATAAGTTTAATGTTTCTAACAATAAATATATCTCGTACAACAAAATATATAAGCTTAATTCAGCTTTTTTATTCTTTAATAATTCATGAATTTTCTATTTGATATCTTACTTTAAACTTTTATAATGTTTATGCATTATAATTGGGTATTTTTTTCATATAAAACTTGATATATTTATATTCCATAGTAAATAAATTTGCCTAAGTGACGGAAAATTATTAGAATGAACAAAACTATTTTATGGAAAAATGCAATATCTAAAAAGTAAACTTAAAATTAGTAATGAAAGCGTAATATTGTTGTGGACGTTAACCCGCACGTTGCAGGGTGAGAAAATAGGAAGTTGGTTAAATACCTTAATAAGTGGACCCAGGTGTTTAACAGTTCTAGTTGTACACGAATTTGAGAAATCCAAGTAAACCGAAAGGAAAGGAAACGATTTTCACAATTACGTATAGGTATAGTCGCATGAGTGATTATGACGTGTATACATGAATGTTGTTTAAATCGTAAAGAAATGGGTAGAGAAATTAGTAAGAACCCACTTTACACAAATTAGTGTATGGAATGGGCCCTCCCAATCTTAGGGTGCGATTGCGGAATGCGGAATGCGGATTGCCTTCATCCAATATGTTTGGTCTAAGTCAAACAACGCGCACCCTAGTCCCTGCCCCTACGCCGGCTCTCTTCAAATTATATGTATACTAATCTTTTTATATCTTATAATAAGACAAGCTTTGAACAAACATAAACATTAATGAAGCGTGTGTTTTAGGGGCTTCCAATTTTCAACACTTGCTTCATTTGTAAACCAACGCAAATTAATTCCACCGATAATGACAAATCAACTACTCCTACTATTTCATACTTTCACAAGGTAGTTTAATTGAAGAATAAGGAGATATGAATATGTTGGGCGTACTAAAATCTAAAAGGAGATGGGTGTGCCGGCGCAGCCAAAGGTGCGAAGGAGCATGGAAAAGAGTGTTGCGTGTGGTAATGTAATAATGTAATAATGTAATAATGTAATAATGTAAGAGCAGAGCAGAGCAGCGTGACGTGTGCGGTGCCGACAGATTCGGTCCTGGGCAGGAACACGGCACGTTTTCCTCTCACGATGTGGGGCCCACCCAGGAGGCACCGCCTTGTGGGGACCACATTGAAGAAGGGTCAAATCAAACACAGCATAGAGAGAGTGTGTGTGAAATGACGGCCGGCTGGGTGCAGGTGGAAGTGTGGAACACCTTCACCTTCACCTTCACCCTTAATTTATGTGTCCCACTCCCACACCATTATCCAAATACTATTACTCTTTTATTATTAAGTATATGTGGGGAACTTCCTTAGCAAAAGTTGTTCCTCTAACGGAATAATTGACTGTCACATTGTAGAAGTCTCCACTAACTATCTAGCTAGATTCGCGAAAAAATAATGAGATTCTTACATTCTTTTTACATTATCACCTACAATATTGTGAAAAATCTTCCCATGTGCCCTTTTCTTATTCAGTGTATAGTTTTTGACACTAATGAATGAACGCTTCAGGTCCCACGATATTTATGTCTATGAATTAGCTACATAACTCATTAACTCACAATATTCATAATTATTAGGTGACTTTTCTATACTTGATGATAAAAATTGCATGACATACAATGCACAATCCACAAAATAGAATAAAATCATAGTAGCTATTTTCATCCTTTTATTCAACTCTTTTGAATATACATATCCAAATTCATTCTCTTATTTATTATTTCCTCTTCATGCAACATGTCACTGTCAATATTTGTCACCCATTCATTGCAATTTGCATAGATCTTTTCCCCAACTAGGAACAATAGTGACCATCTAAATTTAATTAGACAATTAATTAAACGTTATACAAATAAGATGTATTGCGGAAATAATCTAACATAGCCATTCATCTATTTTTGGCTTAACATAATTTACATATACTTAAAAAAAATAGAATATGAAAAAATAATTTATACAACAAAAGTATAAAGTATGTTGCATCATTTCAACTATCTTGAATACTATAATGAGATAATAGAATAATTAACATATCAAACACACTATGAAATTTTAGATAAGAAAAGTGGTTCTTTTAGTAATCTCACTGACTAATAAATGTTGCAAAAGTAAGTTTATTATATGAAGAGAATAAAGCTAAATAAAATAAGTATGAAAGAGAAACAAAAATATTAAATTTATTATAAAGAGAAAAAAAGTTAAAAGATATAAAACAAAAAGGTTTAAAAAATTTTAAAAAATAATAAAATATGTACATCATAAAGACATTGTCTTCTTATTAATAGAGTAACTTAATATTATTATTATTATTTTATACAAATATAAATTATATTTATTTACTTATAAAATAAGTGAGTACTTTAAGAATAAAATTAACAATACATTTTAGTAATATAAAAATTTAATATAATTTAAAGTGAATTCATTTTTTATACTACTAATGAAGACAAAAATTTGTTAGTTTATTTTTATATAAAAGGTAGAATAATTAATGTATATTTATTTAGAGTAATAATAGAAAAATAAAAATATGAAATAATAGTATTGGAGTATTAGTTTTTGTGGCAGAGAGAGAGAGAGAGAGAGAATGCGAGGCGTGTGTTGCGTGTGGGGGTGGTGGGGGGGATTTGTACTTTTGCAGAAGTCTTGCGTCTTTTTGTCACTCAACTCTGTGCTCATAATGTTTTCTGACATTTGCCTTTGAATCGGTCACATTCTTCCCATAATAATAACACTGCATCACCTCACAAAATCCCAACCTTACCCATTATTATTCTTTTTCTTTTTTATAACTTTTTTTTTCTTCATATTTCACTGTATTTAATTTACATATTAATGAACATTTCTATTTTCTTATTTTATTAAAATATGATTTATACTTAAAAGGACAAATTAAGAAAACCAATAAATGCAATATGTGGTATTTTATAAGAAAGTACACAGAAAAAATGAGAAATGTAAAATGAGATACTCATATTTCCTGGAAACCAAATACTTGGATCAAAAAAATTAGGGAGAAAAAATAAAATTAAAAATAAATATAATATAATAAGTGAAATGCCGCTTAGGCTTCAAATTTTGGTATTTGAATATAGAATGAATTATATAAGATGAAGAATGCATATTTTGTAAAGCAGATATTTGATATTAATATTCTGGATGAAAAAAATAATTTCTCGTTACCAGAATAAATAAATAAATAAATCATTGTTAGTAGTACGAACTTTTGCGTAGTCTATAAACTTGTTTGAAAAATTGTGTCTTTTTAATATTTTTTTTAATAATATAGTGTTTTTGTGTTTCCTGATACGTAGTGTAACTGACAATTCCATCAGCTCAAGAAAATATTTAAAAAAAAATAGTTTTGTCGGCAGAATAAAACATGCAAGTTAAAAAACAAATCATATTATTTGATTTTTGTTAATACTATAAAGATGTTTTTATTTCATAGTAATAATATATTGTTAAAATATGCATAAAGAATCAAACATCTTAACATAATAAAGAATTATTTGAAAAAATTAAAAATAAAGTATTAAATGAGTGTATTATTTAATGTGTGTTTTAATATTAAAAACAAAGGTATGGTTTCAACTTTCAAAGATAAAAGTATATTTAATAAAAATATGAAATAGTTAGAGAAACCAAAATTAAAATAAAAGTAATTTAAATTGATACGTATTAGGCTAGGTTTCCACAGGCAAGGAACAATCAATGCCCTGGCCTTAGCCAGTTTCGTTTCATTTCATTTCACGCATCCGAAGACCTACATTTCCTTCCGTCACATCCGTAGGCTGATACATCTCTATATTTTGACCCATTAAACGCAAATCCACATGCAACTCAACGTATACATGACGTATATTAACCCTTTAACCATTTCTTTCCACAATAATTTAATTACAACCATCATCACAAATTAGATGTCACACTTCTTTTCACAAAAAAAAATTAATTACTAATTTCTTATGTTACTTATGATTGTGTAAAATTAAAAAAAGGACAAAATAATTTGTTGCAGTGCAATATTATATTATCTTTTCACACTTTTTCGCATTTTAGTGATAAAAAATTAACGTATGATTTTTGTTCTTAATTAGGTTGATTAATTACCTAAAAAAAACATACCATTAGGTTGTTGGTTAATGCAGACTATTATTTTTTTGTCTGAATAAAGTTTAGTTTGTTGGAATTTTATTGATTAATAATGTTTAATAAATGTATTAAATTTTCAATTATTAATATTAAATATAAATAATAAAAAAATCACCGAATGTTTAAACAGTGAATCTCTACTCTCATTTCATTACTATAAAATTTATTTCATTACGTCATAATAAAACATTGTGTGGAAATCTCTATCCACCAAATAGAGTGAAGTTTCCTCATATTTCTTTGTTTACAAACCAGATGAACATAAATGAGGGAAAAAAAGGGAGAGAAAGAGAATAAAAAATAAGTAAAATGAATTAGATAAAAAAAATAATATGAAAACACTAGATCAGGGACTAAGTCTCCAATCTTATACTTTACTTAATTAATTATTTTATAAATATATACGTCGACCTTTTTCATATATAGATACCACATAAAATTTAGAAAAGATAACTTAAAAGAACTACTCATTTAAAAGTTACCTTATTTACTCTAAGATTTTAACTTAAGCTCTTGGAGTATTACAATTTATATTTGCGCAATGAGATGTTTTATTTTCAACAACAACATTTAATTTGCTCTAACTTTTATGTATTTCAATAAAAAAATATGTATCTATATCACATGCTAAACAAATTAACAACTTAATCAACTATAGTATCATACAAATTATACAACTTCATCTATCAATATATAGCTTAAAACGTCAACATCTTACAATTTAATCAGCTTCATCAATTATCATCATGGGACAACTTTAATCATCATCTCATATCATCATTCAATTAAACAATTCATCATACTTCAACATGTAAACACCTTAGGACATCAATCCTTTGTTTCAACATACCACGTTTGATGCCATTTTAAGCATACACGACGCTATTGAGATAGAGAGGTTTCTATGTCACCCATGCCTAGCATGAATCCTCCTACACCTGGTGTAGGTGAGGTAGAAAACCTCCGAGTCTCATGTGCTTGACATGGAAAAAAACCCATGCTCAGTCTTAACCAAGTAGAGAGTTTCTACCTAAATCCACTCAACCTGCGCCTAACATCATTTAAATAGTGATCCACTAGCTCCATCATGCTAGGCACCACACCTTCAGGGCTTAGCATCACAAAGTCAGAGAATTCTCGAGTTTTAATGCCTAACCTTACTCATTCCACATCTAGTATGGCTAAGTTAGAGAAATCATCTCGAATCCATAAGAGATGCTACTAATCACGTGTCTGGTGTGATCAGGGTAGAGAAACCCTCTAACTTGAGTGACGCTTAGCATAATGAATGCGCGTCGAATGCGATGTTTATTTTTATGCATAATAGAAATACCATTTGGCTCAAAACCTACAATCCAACCAACCAAAACAACATGCAACACATCATATAATATAAATAGTATATAGACCATAAACAATACCAAACTAACTCTAGATAAATCATGCAACCATGTAACACCAAATTCATCAATTTATTCAAGAAACTACATTTTGAAGAGAACTTTTCAACAATACTTAAAATTGTGATCTTTACCAATTTAATCATGCAAGTGACAAATTTCATTAACAATGAACATCAACATAGTAAATCAAATAACAAAGTTCCCTTTAACTCAACTCCAAATTCAAGAAAAAGATGAAGAAAAGAAATAACTCTTAATCATCATTTAATTTATGATTTTGTTGACTGATTTGCCAGTTTGAAATAATTGTGACTGTATTTTTGTAATTCCTGAAATTTGTAATTATTTTTATTTCATTTAATGCAATTTTTTGGTCATATACACCGCGCGACAATGAATTAAAAAATAGTGTTCTAAAAGATAAATAATAGTAGAAAATAGAAAGAATTGTGGTTAGTAATTACCGAGCAATATGATCAGGGACGGAGCCAGGATTTCAATACTGGGGGGCCGAGAATTGGAATGATCAAATGAGGCGCTACATTTTTTTTAAAAAAAAAAATTCCAAAGTGATACCACATAGCAGGCCGTACCAGAAGTCCAAAAGTTGAATAAAAAAATAAATTTGGGTTATTCATTTAATTATACATATGAGTTTATATTAAAAATAGGGGGTGCCATATAGTAATATATATGTATATAAAAAAAATTAAAATTGTTGGGGGGGCCGTGGCACCCGTAGGTCCCCCCTTGGCTCCGTCCTTGAATATGATATATACAATTTTGATAATGCTTTGTGAAAAATAAATATATTTTATATCGCAAACTTGTTAATTTCGTATCACATTTAAATAAAACGCTCCAGATTATTTATGTCTGAATAAAATGTTATTTATATTTAATAAAATGCTACCAAAATTTACTCAAAAGTTTTTATTTTACTTGAATAAATAAAAAAATTTATTCAATTACATTAATTGTTGAAAAACGGAAACTTTCATTCAAATAGATTTGTTTTTATTTACTTTTAAAAGTTTATTTTATTAAGGAAACATATTAAGGGAGAGAGAATATATTATGAGAGATGAAAGAGTTAAAATATAACTCTTAAATTAATCAAGTGAGAGAAAATTTAAGATTTAATGAAGTGAAAGAAAATTAATCTAAGAATTATATTTTAACCCTCGTCTCGCATAATAAATTTCCTTTTACTTAATATGCTTCCTTTAAATTAATTCTTATCTATAAAATACTACTTTAAATTAATTATTTATTTTATTTCAAAATATTATTTATTTAGGTATATAAATTTTGTCTAAATAAATAATAAAAATATTTTAATATTTTTATTTTCTATTTTTTACTATATTGTTTTTTCTTGTCTTTTTTATATACTTTATTTTCACTTTATATTTTACCTCATTTATTCCTCAATTTACCAAACACACCAATAATGAAAAAGATATTGTAAAATTTATAGAATTGTTAATATTTACGCCAGTATCGAATAAATGACATGTAATGAATGAAAAAATAAAAAATGTCGGGTGATTTGATGTCACAGACATCAAGAAAAGGCAACTTTTAAAGCCGGCATATTAATAATGTGCTGGCCCCTGATTCCTCATAAAAGTTTTACTCTAGTTCACCATTTTCCACCTTCGCACACTAGTTTCATTTTTAAATTAAGCAGCACTTTCGTGCTCGTCGTGCTACGCATAAGTAAAAACATGCTATGCTAGGTTTCCCGTTTCCATCCGTGGGCACACCGCATTCCGTCTAAAAATAAATCTGAAAATAATTTTCATATTAACTTCAAATGAAATATATTATGTAAAAAATGAATATTATATTACATGATTTTAATTAAGAAAAGAGTTAATTTTAAAGGTAGTATTCTTCATAGTTTATTTATGAATTTATAAAAAATAACTTGGAATGGACAGAAAATGCAGAAAAGAAGTGGAATGATGAGGTAAAAATGAATGTAGTTAAAAAATGTATAGATGAGTAAGTTGCGGAAATAAAGGGAATTTGAATAGATGGGGACGCGCTTTGAATAGCGAATGGGTCTAATGGTAGTGGAAAATATAGGAGAACCAGTCGTCTGACTAGAAAAAGAATGGCATCATGCTGATACCCACACGCTCGCTTCGCAGTTCCCGCTCCCCCTCCCACACTCGCGCGTCACTCACACTCGCTCCACGTGCACCCTACGCTTCTCTTTAACCACTCTTTGCTCTTTGCACTTTTCAACCACAACCATCATGTCTAACGCTCTAAATTCATAGACATTGATACTGATTACTGAATGTATATACATTAGTAGCATATATTCATAGCTTCTTTTTTTCTTCATTCACCTAATGTTAGACAGAGTCACATGGACAGATAGATACTCTCATACTCATACTCCCTCTACGATACAATACAACGCTAACATAACCTAAGCATGAAGAGGGAAAATTAAAATAACAAAAAACATAATTAGAAAAGAGGCTAGGGAAGCTAAAACGACGCCGTGGAAAACCTCACTCATAGCCACAAGGGTGGAGGCTCGTTCAAGTCGATGGGGATGCCGCGCCGGACCAGTCCCAAAAACGACGCGGTCTGCGAGTGTGAGCTCTCCACCACCTGAACAGCGGCGGAGGCCTCGCCGCGACGGTGAGGGACGGCGGAGGGAGGCGGGAGCGGCGGATCGATGTCCTTGAGAACGGCGGTGTGGAGGAACTCGGTGAGGACGAGGGCGCGCGAGGGGAGGGGCGGCCAGCGGTGGTGATCGGAGGAAGGCGCGTTGAGGTCGAGGCAGAGCGGCGGAGGCGGAGGGAAGTTGGTTTTGGCCTTGGCGCCGCGGAGGGAGCGGGCGGCGGCG
The DNA here is from genome assembly GCF_000230855.2 of Cajanus cajan. NCBI lineage: Eukaryota > Viridiplantae > Streptophyta > Magnoliopsida > Fabales > Fabaceae > Cajanus > Cajanus cajan. The sequence continues at coordinate 87,305,474 of NC_138517.1, forward strand.
TCGTAGGCGAGGGCGGCCTCCTCGGGCGTGTCGAAGGTGCCGAGCCAGACACGTGTCTTCTTCCAGGGGTCGCGTATTTCAGCGGCGTAGCGTCCCCAGGGTCGCTTCCTAACCCCTCTGTAGTGTCCGTCGCGAGAAGAGGAGGAAGAGGCCATGAGCAATGAGCAATGAGCAATGAGCAATTAGCATTGAATATTGAATGTTGATGTATATAAAACTGGAGGGGCCCACATAAGCTCCCGTAATTGTCGGCTGCCCGGCACACCCCACCCTTTTCCCTTTTCCCTTTTCCCTTTTATCCACGTATGTTTGGATAAAATCAATCAGGACCGTTCATGCCATCCGAGGGTGCAGCTGACGTATGCCCTACTCATTGTGTGCGCCGCGCCTGACATTATTTAATGCCATTTTCAGTTGACGTAATGGGAATGGGAAAGGTAGGCTTGGAGTTCCTGCTGTGACAGAGACTCCCACGTGGAACACTGTCTCACTTGCAGGGAACACCTCAACTTGGGCCGTATGGGCCGTCTTTCACTCATTGGGCTCACGTCTACCCAGTTTTACTTTCTTTTTTCTCTCCTTCTTTCGATCATAATGATATGATTCTCTCTTTCCCAGCACCACGACAACTGCTTTTCTATTCTCTCTTTTTTTATTATTTTTATTATTTAGCTTTTCGTCTCGCTTTGTATACTTAATGATGATATGATAGGACGGCAACTTTTTTATTTGTTCCTTTTTGTGTGCTCCGTGGGATGTTTTTGTTACTATTTATTTACTTTCTTCTGTCTTTCAAACAACTTGTCTGCATATACATCTGCATCTGCACTGCATGGATGCTTGGGAAACTTGACTTGTGATACTCACACCATTTATTATATGAAACAGGTTATCAGTAAAATAATTCTTATTATATTATATTTCATCTCACTCTACGAATAGAATAAGGAGAATCACTGACAAAAGAGAAAGAAGGCTCCCAACAATTTAAAGATAATTCCAATACCCCTAACAATCCCACTTCAATTATTTTATCTGATTTATTTCTGTACCGTGGTGGTCTCTCATTGGCCAACCCGATATACATCAACAAAATGCACAATGGAGGTCCCCAAAAACCGATCAAACCGAACCTACGCAATACCAACCCAACATGCTCTTCGCACTTTAGTGCTTGAGCATGGAGGGCTATGTACCGTAGTGGTCTCCCATTGGCCGACCCGAGGCACATCGACAAAATGCCGAGTCCATAATAGGGACCCAAATATGGGAAGATTCACTGGCTCACTCAGACAATCAATAAGATCCCACAATCCGTAGGAACGGTAATAAATACCGGGAGTTACGAGTCCACAATGCGGCATGTAAAACTGCATCCCACACGTTGGTTGCCTTGTGTGATCAGGAGGTCACAATGCATAGGTTACTAAGGAGCAATAAAAACTATCGAGAAAAAAGAGGCATAGGTATGATCGAGGTCAACCAAAAGGCGTCAAGGAGATGCCATGAGGATAGCATAAGTATAAAGGCAACAAGAAGGAACGAGGATCTTCCAACGAACGCACGCACTGACCCAGCGTCCTCTCTTTTTCCGCATTCCCGGAGACGTCGTCGTTTCGCCAGGGCCGGCGCCTCCTCCTCCTCACTCCAACATGGCCTCCGCCGACAAAACGAAGCCCTCCTCCGCGCTCTCGCCCCTCGTAGGCGTCGTCGTTTTGGGCATCGCCTTCATTCACGTCTCCACCGTCTTCGTCTTTATTGACCGTTGGTTCGGCCTCCTCTCCTCCCCTGGCATCATGAACGCCGCCGCCTTCATCGCCCTCGCCGCTGCCTGCACCCTCACCTACCGCGCCGCCATTCTCACGGATCCGGGTCGGGTCCCCTCCACCTACGCCCCCGACGTCGAAGACGTCCACAGCCCCGTCCACGAGATCAAACGCAAGGGTGGAGATCTGCTCCCTGACTTGGCATGCTTCTCCTCCAAACTCCGGCACCGATCCGCGAGGAGCGGAGCGCGTGAACTTGTCTCTCGCCGCAACTCATCGAAGTCACCGGAGCCGGCTTGGGCCTAAAGGTTGTTTGCCACGTGTCGGTGGCCGGCAACGGTAGCTATCCGCTGCGCTCAGACCTATTCGATTGCCAGGACACACGCCCAATTAGACGATCCAAACCTTGGTGTGAAGAGCACCTTAAGGTTAGAATTTAGAAGACCCGAACCTTAGTGTGAATAGCACTTTAAGGTCAGAATTTTGACGATCCACACCTTGGTGTGATTATCACTTTAAGGTCAAAATTTAGACGATCAAAACCTTGGTGTGAACAGCACTTTAAATTTAGACAATCAAGACCTTAGTGTGAAGAGCACTTTATGGTCGGGATTTAGACGATCAAGACCTTGGTGCAACGAGCACTTTAAGATCGGCATTTTGACTACCCAAACCTTGGTGTGAAGAGCACTTTAAGGTCGAAATTTAGACGATCAAGACCTTAGTGTGAAGAACACTTTAAGATCGGAATTTAGACGATCTACACCTTGGTGTGAATAGCACCTTAAGGTCGGCATTTTGACGATCAAGACCTTGGTGCAAAAGAGCACTTTAAGGTCGGAATTTAGACGATCAAGACCTTAGTGTGAAGAGCACTTTAAGGTCGGAATTTAGACGATCAAGACCTTGGTGCAAAGAGCACCTTAAGGTTAGAATTTAGAAGGCCCAAACCTTAGTGTGAATAGCACTTTAAGGTCGGAATTTTGGCGATCCACACCTTGGTGTGATTATCACTTTAAGGTCGGAATTTAGACGATCAAAACCTTGGTGTGAAGAGCACTTTAAATTTAGACGATCAAGACCTTAGTGTGAAGAGCACTTTAAGGTCGGGATTTAGACGATCAAGACCTTGGTGCAACGAGCACTTTAAGATCGGCATTTAGACGATCCAAACCTTGGTGTGAATAGCACCTTAAGGTTAGAATTTAGAAGGCCCAAACCTTAGTGTGAAGATCACTTTAAGGTCGGAATTTAGACGATCAAGACCTTAGTGTGAAGAGCACTTTAAGATCGACATTTAGACGATCCAAACCTTGGTGTGAATAGCACCTTAAGGTTAGAATTTAGAAGACCCAAACCTTAGTGTGAAGAGCACTTTAAGGTCGGAATTTAGACGATCAAGACCTTAGTGTGAAGAGCACTTTAAGGTCGGAATTTAGACGATCAACACCTTGGTGCAACGAGCACTTTAAGGTCGGCATTTTGACTATCCAAACCTTGGAGCGAAGAGCACTTTAAGATCGGCATTTAGACGATCCAAACCTTGGTGTGAAGAGCACCTTAATGTTAGAATTTAGAAGACCCAAACCTTAGTGTGAAGAGCACTTTAAGGTCGGAATTTAGACGATCAAGACCTTAGTGTGAAGAGCACTTTAAGGTTGGGATTTAGACGATCAAGACCTTGGTGCAACGAGCACTTTAAGGTCGGCATTTTGACGATCAAGACCTTAGTGTGAAGAGCACTTTAAGGTCGAAATTTAGACGATCAACATAAATCAAGTCAAACGGTGTGCCCCAAGTTGCAACCCAAAGTAGGTCAACAAAATGCCTACGTGACATGCTCTTCACACCTTAGTGCTCGAGCATGGAGGGCTATGTACCATGAAGGTCTTCCACAGACCGACCAAAGCAGGTCGGCAAAATGTTGACCCAACATGCTCTTCGCACTTTAGTGCTTGAGCATGGAGGGCTATGTACCATGGTGGTCTCCTATTGGCCGACCCGAGGCACATCGACAAAATGCACCATGGAGGTCCCCCAAAAACCAATCAAACCGAACCTACGCAATACCGACCCAACATGCTCTTCGCACTTTAGTGCTTGAGCATGGAGGGCTATGTACCATGGTGGTCTCCCATTGGCCGACCCGAGGCACATCGACAAAATGCACCATGGAGGTCCCCCAAAAACTGATCAAACCGAACCTACGCAATACCGATCCAACATGCTTTTCGCACTTTAGTGCTTGAGCATGGAGGGCTATGTACCGTGGTGGTCTCCCATTGGCCGACCCGAGGCACATCGACAAAATGCACCATGGAGGTCCCCCAAAAACCAATCAAACCGAACCTACGCAATACCGACCCAACATGCTCTTCGCACTTTAGTGCTTGAGCATGGAGGGCTATGTACCGTGGTGGTCTCCTATTGGCTGACCCGAGGCACATCGACAAAATGCACCATGGAGGTCCCCCAAAAACTGATCAAACCGAACCTACGCAATACCGATCCAACATGTTCTTCGCACTTTAGTGCTTGAGCATGGAGGGCTATGTGCCTTGGTGGTCTCCCATTGGCTGACCCGAGGCACATCGACAAAATGCACCATGGAGGTCCCCCAAAAACCAATCAAACCGAACCTACGCAATACCAACCTAACATGCTCTTCGCACTTTAGTGCATGAGCAGGAGTGCTATGTACTGTGGTGGTCTCCCATTGGCCGACCCGAGGCACATCGACAAAATGCACCATGGAGGTCCCCCAAAAACCGATCAAATCAAACCTACGCAATACCGACCCAACATGCTCTTCGCACTTTAGTGCTTGAGCACGGAGGGCTATGTACCATGGTGGTCTCCCATTGGCCGACCTGAGGCACATCGACAAAATGCCGAGCCCATAATAGGGACCCAAATATGGGAAGATTCATTGGCTCACTCAAACAATCAATAAGATCCCACAATCCGTGGGAACGGTAATAAATACCGGGAGTTACGAGTCCACAATGGGACGTGATTTATGAGATCATAAAGAGGAGTGTGCGATTCATGTCTGTAACGCTACACCATTATATATAGCAATGATTAGGTCTAAGAAAGTAGGTTACTCTCATCAAATGTTATAGGTTAAGACTGCTGTCAAGTTCTTTTAGCTTGATATCGCTAAAGGTTCTTCGGCGGCGGTCTCCAATACCGGAACAATTTCCTTATTTACTCATTAGTTTCCACTCATTTGATTCCCTTGTATAGTAAAAACCAATTGATCGGACCACCAAAGGTCGACTCAAAAGCCTATGAAAAATACATAATGTCGTTCGAGTTCAAAAGAACAAATATAATATGCATATATATATATATATATATATATATATATATATATATATATATATATATATATATATATATATTTCTTAAAAAAAATTAAAACATAAAAACAAATATAATATGTATTAAATAATATATAAATTTTTACATTTATTAATTTTATAAACTACTAATAGGCCTAAGCAATATGTATTTTTACATTTTATTTAATAAGAATGTTTATAAAAAATATAAATATTTATTGAATTAACTAGTATTACACCTAGTTCTCAATCTTTAAGGTCTTGATTTCAAATTTTAAATTTGTAAATATAATTAATTTTTAGTATTTAAAAATTTTGAAGATAAAATCGTCTAAAAAAAAATATGTACACCAAATATGATTATCACCTTTATATAAGTAATAAAATAGATTTTTTTTTAAAAAAAAAAGCAAACAAGTTCGTTGCATTTAATTCATAAAAAGTATAAAAGAAATACATGTGAGTAAATGGATCAAAATTGTGATGATTTTGACGCTTTAACTAGTAAGTGGATGATAAAATTGATTGACCCTCTTAACTAGGAATAAGAATAGGTATCAACACTTGTTAACATACGTGGTAATATTTTGTATCTTTTAACTAATTTTTAGACACAAGGAAAATATTCACTTTGTGTGAATATTCACGATTCTTAACGGGATTAATCTCTATTTTTAGTTGAGAATACTTAATTCCAATATCATATTAAAAAAAACAGAATAAAAATATGAATTTGTAATACTACAGTATTTAATAAAAAAATATATACATAAATAATATTTAAAAAAATTATTTTTGAACAAATAATTGTCTTTATCTTAAGAAAAATAATTAACCTTAATGTTCTCCGAACTAACATTTTCTCATATATCTAAAGTTATACCAGTCATCTATGAATTAATATGTTCTTTTTCATGTCTTTAAGTTTAAATAATATGTTCAAAATTATGATCTCCATTTACCGGTAGCACTGAAAATGAAGATCCATTCACTTATTTAATTGGGAATTCAGCAAAATAACATTCTTTGTAAAGAAGAAAGTTATATAGTGTTACATCAAAATACTCAAAATACTAATACAAGTAGAATTTGTGTCTTAAATATAAATAAATGTGTAATATTATTAGTCGTGAAGTGTTATAGTTATTTTAAGTCATTTTTATATTGTTAAGTTGGATTTTTATAGTGTTGAGAGACTTTGGGGTTAAGGATCCCTTAAGAATTTTAGCAATGTTAGGAATTTATTAGACAAAGGGTCAGTTTGACCCGAAAGAAAAAGTATATTAAGTTTCTATTTAGAATAAAGTCTCGTAAATTTAAGTTCTTCAAATTCGAGAGAGAAGTGCTATGGTCTATGAGTTTCCTTCAACTCCAAATCCTATATAATTTTCACATTTTAAAATCTTGGAATGATTTTATTATGTCACGGATGAAAACATTATTCCTACATAAATTACTAAACAATCATTCAAACGTTGGCTTTCAGGGTTCTATTGGCAAGGGCTCCATTTATTGCTAAGAGAAGCCGTCCTGACTTCTTCAAACCTTCAAAGAGAAAGTTTGGGAAATTGAAGGAGTCTTACATGTACAATCCTTGTGAGGTCCCTGTTGTCCAAGATGGAGTTCGTGGGGCTTCATGTCCAAGATGTGATATAACAAAACGTTCCATTTTAATTTTTTTTTTCCTCGATTCCACCTGTTTTTCTGAAACTAAAATGTATATATCATGTTCGATTCTGTCGTATTTCGTTATATTAAATTGTTCAGATGCAAGTGTTTGCTGGGCCTCTCGGGATTGTGGTCTATTGGGGTCTTTGCTTCTGGGTCTTTTGTACTGTTGCATAAAATAAAACCGCCAAAAAAAAATAGTGGTTAAGGGTTCTGGGTCTTTTGTACTTACCAAAAATGACCTTACGATGATACATATTTTAAAGTCACATAACTTACATATTTTAATGTAAACATTAATTATTAACGAAAATATATAATAATCATTATTCATTTTTCCATACACTGAAAAAACATTATTCATTTTACATAAAAAAAAAGGACTCATTTAATATGTATCCTGCGTGAGCCCTCATAAGCCTACCATGGACTAGCAGATCAAGAAATCCAGACCATACTGGGATAGGTTTGGGTTTTATTTGGTACATGACTTGTTCTTCTTCCCTAATTCAATTCAGAAACCAATTTTCAGCTAATGCAAATTTGGCAATTCGGTAGGTTTTTCTCTTTCCTTATCAACGCATAAACAATCATACTGCCCATTAAAATGATCCGCACCTAACATATAGACAGTATATAAATGAAAACTGTGTTACGTATTATGTAAATTAGGCCTTGCTTATCCAACTTTCATAGAACATCATGATTTCTATTTGCATTTCAACTTTTTAAATGTTACAAAACCTCTACTAACAAATAGAAAAAAGAAAAAATATGTATAAAAGTTCAAAGAGAATGGGAGACGAAAACGTAAAGATGATGTACAAAATTATGATTTACAAATTAAGAGGGTTCCCAGCTTGTAAGAAGTGATTCAAGGGGGACAAGAAAGTGTTGTCAATATTTGGGGAAGCACGCTATGGGGAACAGCCATCAGATCAGATTACCCTGCCATTAGTGCCACATTAATAGGTTTCTCTAATTAAAAGAAACAATTTAAGATAGGAAACAGAAGAAGCTAGCATTGTCCTCAAAAGCTACCAGAATAACAATGGGGTGTTATCGTGAAAGCAAGATAGGCCCATTCTCCGCAGCAGTGTGAGCATTGCCATAATTGTTATTGTTATGCCTTGTCATCTGGATGTCACGTGAAAACTGGGTCCTTGCTTTCGCATACGGAGCTGCTCTTGCTGCAAAAGAAAATCGTAATTTCTCAATGCTTAGCAAGGTCATTTCACTTATTCGTGGGCTTTTCTCATTTTTCCTAATTAAACCAAAGTTTGAAGTAACAAATTTCCCTCAAATTCGAATTTATTTTATCCTGGGAAACTAGTGTGAAACATAATGTATCTGTTTTTTTTAAAAAAACATTTTTTCAACCTTTTACATAATGTATCTGGTTGAAAACACCAGGATGTATAGAGACTAGAAAGAGGGGAAATAAAACTTGGGATGCGACTAGGTGGACCAAAAATAACACACTACATTACTGACGGTTTTACCAGGGGCAATGGTTAAAAAATCAACAGTGAAATTTTTTTAGTTGAGAAGTGACATTTATTATTACTAATATATTTTTAGCACAATTTCTAATATAAAAAAAATATTCGTTCATTTTTTATCCATTGCCTTTAGGGCGGGAATGATCAGTAAAACACATAACTAATTCTCATAACGCTTCCATATAAATGATTGTTTCTACTCGACGGAGTTCCCGTTAAGAACACTTCAATACAAACAATAAAACGCCGCCCACGAGCCCCTATATATATTAATGTCTTCGACTTCGAGTACAAGTTAACATTCTTACCAGTAATTTGCTGAACCCGGAGAATATTCTGCCGCCTTTTCCACCAGCAAACCGAACCGGTAATAAGAAGTAGAAAAGTAAAAGAAACACCTAACCCAATACCAACTTTAGCACCAGCAGAAAGGTGAGGTCCACAAGTAGGTAATCCAGGTATGCCGCATAGACCTGCATTATCAGTAAAACTGCAGCCATCCACAAGTGTAGATTTAGCAACCTTAATCACAGAGAAAGCGGAGGACTAGCACATTGACATGCTTCTCCTCCCATTGCATACAAATATTCTTTAAGTTTATTCTAGAGTTTAGCATTTGACAACATACTTAAAGCTAGCCCCATGCAGAAGTCTTCCTCCTAGTGTTGCTGGGACCCTTCCAGACAGGGAGTTGCCATTAAGGTTCCTGCAAGAAGACTTTTAATACAGACTTCTAATCCATTTATTTGCTTTATGGTCAAGGTAAACACTAAGAAATCTTACAGTCTTTGTAACAATGTCAATTGTCCAAGGCTTTCAGGAATTGATCCATTGAAAAAGTTGTAGGATATGTCACTGCATGTGTACATGGCATTCAGAAATCATATCACCATGATAGCCATAGCAAAGATTCAAAACTTCCCATAATTTAACAGTGAAGCTAAATAGCTAATCTCAGAGTTGTTTAAATCAAAGCATAAAGAAACTGAATTACAAGTAAATTACATAAGAGGAAAAGTTTCCCATTCACTTTCTGTTTGTTCTTTATTTTAGAGGCTTTAGCTTCATACATAGTTTTGGAGCAACCCAAACGCTTAAATCTAAGTAAGAAGCCCAAATAGTAAGTAGGATTTATGAAGATTAGGGACAACAAATGTGTATGTTGAGGAAAAAGTACATATACAAGTTCATTTTTCATGCCAAGTATATCTCGTCCCTTGGGTCTAACTAATGCCTCAAATTAAGGCCTCTAAGGTTTAATTCACACTGAAAATTTGAAGACATGATTTGAAGCCGAAGCCGACATGAATTCCTAATACACCTGTGCTGAAGATGAGAATCAGATATTGGCATTGTACCATATATTTTGTGACCTACGAAATAAAGACAAATACAGCAATTTGCCAAATGGACTGAGAAGAAGAAATCACTTACAGCACTTGCAAGCTAGTTATTTTTCCAAGTGAGGATGGAATAGCCCCACGAATGCTGTTTCCACTCAAGTTTCTACAATGTACAAGTAACATAAGCTCAATTAATATATTGAGTATCACTATATCAGTACTTCTCAATTGTCATGCAACTTGTTATTTGATAAGCAGGGCTTTATTTTGTTATCAACATATCGAGCACAACTCATACATCCCCACAATGCCACAACATAAATAATAATGTTTTCCCGAAAGGAAACTATTTAAAACTCACAGGATTTGTAGATTATGCAGTCTGGAAATGTCATTTGGCAAAAAACCCTTCAGACCTTGATTGTCAAGACCACTGCTCAGCAACAGATACAGCACCAAGTAATTAAATATTCAATACAGTTCTCAAAAGCAAAATACAATGGCATTGTACCCCAGTGATACAAACCTATTAGCTATGTGTGCAGAGTGGAGTTGTAAGTTTATTTTGACTGATGAATAAGATCAGGGCCCAAACTCCAAAGAAATTTAATAAAGGGGAGGGTCAAAGTAAGAGTTACTTCCTCAAAAAAGGAACATAAAAAGGGTGATTTCATAAGGCAAAAAAACTTAAACTTCCCAAATGAGTGAAGAAATTATGTATGGAGAAAAAAATTCATGCATCTGTGTTTGAATGGAAGTTAGCATTGCACCCAAAGGCTTATAGAGAAAGTCTTCTAACTTTATTTTATTTTTTCATGGGATTCATAATCGGAAACTCTGATGCAGAAGAAGTTTTGATTATTGGTTTCGGTACAAAAATAGAAGAAAAAAAATGAGAGAAAATTTAGTAAAAGAATTAACATGAGGAAGATTGAAATTAAAGGCTACCACATAACCAAACATACAATAAAAGCCTAAGAATAAGGATAATAAGAAATTACAGTCCATCAATGACCCATTTGCTGCTACTTTTGTCTAATCGGCAATCTGCACCAGTCCATGGATGTTGTTGGGGAACACATGGATCACCATTCCACCCAAACCTGGGAGGAAGCCCCAAAGCCTTCTTCAATGATTGTAAAGCCATAACTAGAGTAAAAGAACAAAGATCAACTAGCAAATTTTTATATGCATTTGGATTACAAAGAAATCACATTTGCTACAATAATAGTACATAAATAAGAGAAAAGTAAATAAACAGTATCATAAAGCAACAAACCAATACTAGGCTCAAATGTCATCTCTATGGAAGAGGAAGCAAAAACAAAAGTAGAAATCAGTTAAGGTAAAATGTGACAAGACAAAGAGACCTAAGAAGTATGATAATGCATCTAACAGTAGCAAGTACCGGCACATAATTTGGTCTAATGTATAAACAAATTCCATGTTGTATTGATAATGACCCACAGACCTAAATAATTGAGTATCATGAGGTGTGTTAATTAATATGAGGGAAAAGAGGGCAGGAAATGTATGATGCTATCACTGATAAATTCCTAAGAATGTAAATATTATTTCATTACTTGCCTTAAACCTGAACATAATCCAGATTGTATGAGGTTATTATGAATTCAAGTCTCCTCCATAGTCAACCCACATTTTATTTAATTACATGTTAAATATAACACATCAGTATTCAGTACGAAAATTCAAGCTGAAAAATACAGTGATGTACGTACCTTCATTTGATAATGTTTTTGACTCGGTCATTATTACCTCCAATATCTCTATGGCATTGATTATGGCAAAACTACCTTTTTTGGGACTCAATGTGATGGTCAAAGTCCTCCCATTAACAGTAACAGTAGTATTAAGCACAAGGGCAGTGTAACGATCCCCACTCAATTTCACAATGTCAATATCTTTAAAAGCAATATCACCGTTTATCATAATGTCGAAGACCCTTTGACCTTCAGCAGTCACTGAATTATCAATCTCCGCAAAATGTAACCAAACAGAATAGTTTTTGTTGGGATCAACGTCCAATGTATATGTTAATTCAGGCTGGCTACTAGTACTTACAAGTGCTGATCGATACAGAGTTTCTGGATAAAAATTTGGTGGATGTGATGCCTGTTTGATTCTAGTTTCAACAGATCTAGGTCGATCAGAATCCTCACCAAAAGTTTTAATATGATGCCAAAATCTGTCCCCTCCCCGGGGATCTGCACCATAATCCACACCATATTTTGACTGCCCAAAACCACAGCTCAGTCTTTTGACTGTTCTAAGTATTAACCCGCGATTCCACTGCGGTCCAAAATAATAAGCTTTATCATCAATTTGGAGAATCTCAATTGAAAGGATTGCTGGATCTCCATGACCTGTGCCATGGAAACAGATTGAGACTGAACCATCCGTAAGAAATACTTGGGCTTCAGTAAATGCTTGATCATCCTGACTGGTCCAACCTGATTTCAAAGAATATATTTGAGTTCCTTGAATTGAGATGTCAAATAGGGGTTCATTGGTAGCTCTAGCTTGTGCAACAAGTCCAAAAAAGATCCTGATTGAGTAGTGCCCCTTTGGAACTCTATTAATGTTGTAGCAATTTGAAGGACCTTCTGACAAGGGGAAATAGCGAAGAGTTTCAAGAGGGGGGGCAATGTAACTTGTTTTAGATGCATTAGTGGGAATGCCTCCTGTATATCCAAAGTCTTTATACCAAAGGGTAGTGGTTGGTTTTGTTTGAACATTATGACGAGCCCCACAGCTTATGCGCATAGCAAATGGCCCTGCAATGAAAATGAGGTTTCAGAAATTTAAATAAACTCAAAGGGGATAAAATATTTAGATTAAGAAAATCCTAATCCTTAAGCATATGTAAGCAATCATGGGGGTATCATTGACACTGAAATCCACCAAATAAACAGTAACTACTGCTTACTGCAAGTTCCACACTCATTTTGTAAATTGTCAATAGATTAGGTGCATACACACTCACAGAAGCACAAGTTGATCACATCCCTGAGATGTGGCTCGATTAAATCCAATTATCCAACAGTTGTGCAACGTGTGACCCCGATAAAGCAAGATTCACAAATCACGATAAACTGGCAAAGAGCCAACTCAAGGAATTTCCATACGTTACCAGTTCATACTGAGAATGGTGTATAATAAAATGGGAGGTAAACTTGGTTTGTTTTAGAGTTTGGACAATGTACTTCTAATATTTTTAAGATCAAAGTATTCTAATACGGATAAATTTCAGCCATAAGACGTTCGAACTTAGCTAACCCTTCACTATAACCAAAATAGTAAGTTGCTGAAACTAATTTGATGATGTCATTGAATTTTCCCCATTTTTCCCCCTATTTAATCCAGTAAAGCCATCTGTCCCTGTCTCTTATATACGATTTAAACTAAAAACATTTAAAAATAAACATAATAAATAAGAGGAGGAAAACCTCTTCATTTTGCCTTTCTCTAATCCATGAACAATTTCTCATGCGACCAGATGAAACCAATGTACCCCTACAATACCCAGATTCAAATTCAAGCATAAATTCCACCAGCCCGCAGAGACACACAGACGCATTTTCAACTCTATAACTTAATCGAATTCAAAACAAAGTGAAATTCAAACAAATCCAAACTCAATGCAAATGAAGCCTAGAAAAGGAGAAGCTGACCTCGTTGAGCTGCACGAGCAGTAAATGCAAAGCAGAGGAAGAGCGTCCACGTCAGAAGGAATCGAAACGATGCTATGTTCGGCATCTTCTTCTTCCTCTTTCTTCTCTCTCACATCCCAGGCATTTTTTTTTCTAGAGAGAGAAAGGGGAAGAGAGAGAGAGAGAGCGCTGGGACGTGTCTGCACTTGGCAGCAACACTATGGAATTTGGAAATGGAAATTCACTCGCTGCTGCGTTTAGTTGTTGACTCGTGAATGAAGCGAACAGCTGTCACGGTGGTGCTGAGCCTTATCACGATTAATGCAGGCGCGAACTGTCTCAACGGTTCTAATGCTTATTTAATGGTTCATGATTAATTATCACTCACTTGTCTGTTTTAGTTATTACGGTAGGTCTGCATTCTGCTGTACATCGTCACTGTTTGCGAGCCGAGCTTTTTTATCCAAAATTATTATTTTTCGAAAACAGATCTAAACTTATATTCAAATTAATTTTTACAACAAGATTTGAATTTGAAGAAAATTAAAAGATTAATTTATATTCCAAAGAACGTTAAACTTGTTGATAGTTATTTTAATCATACTTAAATGGACATGAGTGTGTTTCTTTTGTTTCTTTAGTTAGTTTTTTTTCTTTTTAAATTACAGAATTTTTTTAGTAAGAAATCATGTTTTATCAAGTTAAATAAAATTATTATGAATGATTAAAAAAAAATCTTATAACTCAAATTCATATGAACACAAACTTAGTTAAGTTGCATCAATCACACGCCAATTCATCCTTTGTTTTTGTGTTGTTTAGTTAATTCTTCTACTAGCATGTGAGCCCCACTTAATGTTGGGGATGGATTCACTTTTTGTTGTTGCTGTAAAACGACAACAGCAACGGGAGCGAGTGAGGGAGGTTTAGGTACGAAGCACAAGTTCACGGACAAAATATCAAATTAATTAATTAAACTACGCTGCTGAAGGAAATTACATGATTGATCTTGTGAGGAAAGAAGGAATATATAATTATATATCTTTAAATCGGACGGTTGAGAATAGTTGGATTAGTTTGGAGATGATGTTGACTTTGGAGACTGATTGGAACAGGGCGCAATCATCGGATAGGGGGAGAAGAAGGGTCAAAAAGTCGAAAGAATTCCATGCCCCTAGTCCTATCATCTTGACGTGAAATCGTGCAGTCACTTTTCTCCATTGGCTCTTAATTTAGTTTTCATTTTCTAATGAGTGAGGAATTATTACTTCAAAATAATGTGTTTTTATTTTTCAATAAGTGTTTGATTACAAAATAATTAGATTGAATAAAGTTTAAGCAATCAAAATGAGTTCTATTAAAATATATACGGTTTCCTAGTTTTATCTAAATTCTTGAAATAGTCCAAAGACTTTTATATTATATTTTGGTAATTAAGACCTTCATGTTATATAATTAAATATAATAAAAGTGCATTTGTATCAAGTTTTGTGAAATTATTCTTACCAGTTACATATATAAATTCAGGAATATAATATTTTTTATGTTTAGTTTATTTTTTTCCTACGTATAATTCTTTATGAATAAGTTATTTTTATATTTTTTCTCGTTTATTCCTAAATAGTGAGAATTCTTAAATTATGTACAGTAATGTTAGTTATACATTAACTTTTTGATACATACTTTTTTGTTAAGTGAGATTCATGTATGATTTTTTAAATATATAATGTTTAAATTTGATATCAACTAGTTAAATAATCATATTAATATATATAAGTAGTGAGAATAATTTTTATTTTATAAGTTAATTTTGTAAGGTTAAGATGTAACAGAGTCTATTCTTACAATTTTTGTTGTTAAACTTATTAGGTCACTTGTTATTAAATTGTTATCAAACTATTCATAAATATTCAATCTTGCAAATTTTACACTCATATGCCTAATTTTTAATGTAAAGATTGCATGTGACTTAGAAATATCACATTGACCAGTGAAATAAACATATTAATGTATACAAGTAAAGAACAATCTATATCTTATAAACTTGGCTAAACGACCATTGTGGGGCAGTTCTAGAAACTTATTACTAAAATGGGGCTGTTTTGAAACATTTTACACCTTTGGGATTGTTTGCATGGGTGTCGCTATGGGCCATAGCGACACCCATGACACGTGGTTTTTTTTTTTTTTGCTTGGTTGGGCTAGACCACTGTCGCTATAGGCTGAAGCACCACACCTGATGGGCTAAAAAAAATTATATAGCCCATAGCGACACTAAGCAAAGACAAGAAAATACGAAATTAATATTAATGTAGAATAAATATAATAAACTGAAAGTTATTATTATATAATTATAAAAAGAAAACAAATTTTTATAAAAAAGTAATTTTAAATAAATAATATGTATTTTTTTTAAACTGACGCTGTGGCCCATAGCGCCCCAAAATTTTTTTTATTCATTTTTAAATAATTTTTTTATATTATATTTACTTCTTTTTTCAAATTTACATTATTTATTATTTGAATTATTTTATTCCCTTTTATCTGTTAAATTTTTTATAAATTTGTAAACAATTTTTGTATTTATAAAATAATATATATATTTTCCTTGACTGGCACTATGGGCCACAGCGCCTGAGTGGAGTTGTGGCCCATAGCGCCCCAAATTTTAATTTTTTTTTTTCGTTTTTGAATTATTTTTTTACATTATATTACTTATTTTTTCAAATTTACATTTTATATTATATGAATTAATTTTTTCCCTTTTATCTGTTGATTTTTGATAAATTTGTAAACAATTTTTGTATTTATAAAATAATATATATATTTTCCTTAACTGGCGCTATGGGCTACAGCGCCTGAGTGGAGCTGTGGCCCATAGCGCCCCAAATTTTAATTTTTTTTTTTTTCGTTTAGGAATTATTATTTTTACATTATATTACTTATTTTTTGAAATTTACATTTTATATTAAATGAATTTTTATTTTCCCTTTTATCTGTTAATTTTTGATAAATTTGTAAACAATTTTTGTATTTATAAAATAATATATATATTTTCCTTAACTGGCGCTGTGGGCTACAACGCCTGAGTGAAGCTGTGGCCCATAGCGCCCCAAATTTTAATTTTTTTTTTCTTTATGAATTATTTTTTTACATTATATTACTTATTTTTTGAAATTTACATTTTATATTATATGAATTTTTATTTTCCCTTTTATCTGTTAATTTTTTATAAATTTGTAAACAATTTTTGTATTTATAAAATAATATATATATTTTTTAACTGAAGCTATGGCCCATAGCGACTTGAAATTTTTTAAATTTTTATTAAATAATTTATGCAGATGTCGTTATAGGTGATGGAGACTCTTGTAGTATATATACCCCCCTTCCGTTCTATTTAATCACATCGAAATCTCTACTTCATTTGTTGTTTTTGTTACTGTATTTGTTATTTATCCACTAAATCAGTCTGGTTGGTTCTTTGCTCCTGTTAAGTTGAGTTTTAAAATGTTATTTATGATTGAAATATTTTGTAGTTTAAATAAGTTGTATGTATTTGTACTAATATTTTAATTTTTCTGCAGATATTATGGATCAAATTATCGCTTATATTTACACTGGAAGGATGTATGAAAGTCCAGAATGTGGTGTAACATTTGAGGGACCAAAAAAAGGGATGTATATTAAACGAGGTTTAACTTTGGATATATTAAAGAGAAGGATTCACGACAAATTTCATCTTAAGTCAAATCAAGTTATATTATCTGTAACTTACAGATTTGTTGTTTCACAGCATGGTGAGAGCAGATATTCTTCATTGGAATTGAGTGACGATGATGTACAATGCATGATAGAAGCTTTTATGAGTCAGAATGTGATGCCAATAATGGAATTACATGCTGAAATAGGTAACTTAGAATCTTCAACAATTTCGTTAGAAATTTTGTCAATTCAACGATCACCGGTGATGACAAGAGACGAAGATGAAGATGACGAAGATGATGAAGACTATCATGTTTCATTGTCATATGAAAGCAATGATGAATCAAATGAAGATGAAATCGATAATTGTGAAGTATCTGATAGTGACGTGGAGTCAGATGCTATTGTTGAAAGTCCAATGGTTGAACCAATTTCAATGTATCCATCTATTGAAGGTAACATTTGAAAATTAAATTTGTCAACAATTTGTGTTATTTGTTTAAAAAATTGTTTAAATTTACATTATTGAATTTAAAATATTTACTATGATTAAATTAGGTGGAAGTCAATTTTGGGGTAATTTACCTCACTATACTGATATCAATTGGAGTCATCCCGATGAAGAAGAAATCCCAGGGATGGATGTGGCTAATAATTGGTCTATTGGCGAAGATTTATATGTTGGATTGGAGTTTGAGAATAAAGATGCAGTAAAAAAATGCAGTAAAGCAAAATGCAATGAGAATGCATCAGAGTTTTTATGTAGTTGAATCGAAAATGACAAAGTGGGTTGTTAGATGTCCAAATGCGCATGATGGATGTCCATGGTACATGAGAGCTATTGAGTCAAAGAAATCTGACAAGTGGAAAGTGACTCAATGGGGTGGACGTCATACATGTTTGAACATGTCTTTGTTACAAGATCATAATAAGTTAGATTCTGAACTAATTGCATCATTTATACAAGGTAAGTTCTGCAACTGCAACTTATAATATTATATTAATAATAATTTATATCACTGATTTTGAATATTTAATATGTAGGAATGGTTAACCAAGATCCAACAATCAAGATTAGCCTTATCCAAGAAAGAATAACATCTCAAACTGGGTTTAAGATATCATATAGGAAGGCTTGGATGGCTAAACAAAAAGCAATTGTTAAAATATTTGGTGATTGGGAAGAATCTTATGCTTTTTTACCCCGGTGGCTTAAATACATGAAGGAAATTGCGCCTGGATCTTTTTATGATCTGTGTCATGATGAGTTTTTCGTTGGTAATCGTTGTCACCGTGGTTATCGTCAGTTTCACAGGTTATTTTGGACATTCAAGCCGTGTTGTGATGCATTTGATTATTGTAAACCCCTGATACAAGTTGATGGCACTCATCTGTATGGGAAGTATCGAGGCACACTGCTTATTGCCACAACACAGGATGGTAATAACAATGTTCTTCCTCTGGCATTTGCTGTGGTGGAAGGAGAAACATTACTTGCGTGGTCGTGGTTTTTGACTCATTTGCGGCTACATGTTACAAATAAACAAGGAATATGCTTAATTTCTTATCGACATCGTAGCATTAAATCGGCCATTGACAACGAGGCACTTGGTTGGAGACCGTCAAATGCATATCACAAGTACTGCATTAGGCACATTGCAAGTAATTTTAATACTCGATTCAAGGATGGCAAGCTAAAACAACAACTTGTGAAGTTAGGTAAGGAAAATTATTTTAAAATTATTTGTAATTTCATTATTCTAATTGTGCATCATTCATAATTTGTATGCAGGGTATACACCATGTAAACACATTTTTGATCGTAATCTGGAAAAGTTTTGTCAATCTAGCCCTGATGTTCAAAGGTGGATAGGAGGAGTATCAAAAGAAAAATGGAGCATAGCATACGATACAGATGGTCGGAGATACGGTCACATGACAACAAATTTGTCTGAATGTGTTAATAAAGTTTTAAAGGACTGTAGAAATCTGCCTATCACTGCATTAGTGCGATCGACTTATACCAGGTGCGCTGAGTATTTCAGTACTCGTGGTAGTCGTGCTTTATCTGAAGTTTCATCAGGGAAAGTTTTCGTTTCTAAATTGGTTGAGGCTTTGCAAAAAAATCAAGAAGAGGCTTGTTCCCACCAAGTTTGTAGATATGACATTCAAGCTTCAAAATTTGAGGTTGAAGAGGCATTTGATCCAGTAAGACAAACCGGGGGAAAGAAATGGGTAGTTAATCTAAACGAACGATACTGTCAATGCGGAAAGTTTACAGCATTTCACTATCCTTGTTCTCATGTTATAGCTGCATGTGGTGTCGTTAACATTGATTACTACCAGTTTATAGATCCAGTTTATACAACTGATTATGTTTTAAGAGCCTATTCTGGTCTTTGGGAACCAATCGGAAATGAAGACTTAATCCCTCCAAGTGATGAGGACTGGATA
Organism: Cajanus cajan; assembly: GCF_000230855.2. Classification (NCBI taxonomy): domain Eukaryota; kingdom Viridiplantae; phylum Streptophyta; class Magnoliopsida; order Fabales; family Fabaceae; genus Cajanus; species Cajanus cajan. The sequence goes on from NC_138517.1 coordinate 87,324,930, forward strand.
CTTGTCCCAGATCCAACATCTGTGCGTGGGAAAGGCCGACCAAAATCAACCAGAATTAGAAACGAAATGGACTGGGTTGAAAGCTCAACGCGACGACAAAAATGTGGTATATGTAAACAAGAAGGTCACAACAGGCGCAATTGTCCGAGAATATGTAACCGTGATGAATAGTGTATAATTTTTTTTCGATGATTATAATTTTTTTTCCATGATTAAATTTTTTTAAAGTTAATCAAATAGTTCATAAATATACAATGTCTAATCATCATCCTCCTCATCTTCCTCCTCATGATGACCAACACCTCTAACAGTACCAGGAGTGAGAATGCATCGTCGTCGTCTTTCTCTTGCCGCCCTTTGAGGATTTCTACGCACATGTGGCTCCGATGGTGGATGACTAGCCTCAGCTGAAAACTGTGATCGCAAATCAACCCCTGTAACATCAAATTTAAAATACAAATTTACATTATTAATAATAAATAAAAGAATAAAATAATAGACAAATTAATTAAATTTTATATTACCTGATGTATAAGCATGAGTGATATAAGCATCATCATATGGAATATGATATGGGGCTTGCTGACTATGCTGCGTGTCATCCTGTGGCCCACTTGGTTGTGGAGTTGCAAAAGGAGATTGCCCAAATATGACCATCATTTCTGACGAAAAGAAGGGCTCGGGTGATGCTGCGGGCCTGTGCTCAGGTGATCCTGTAGGCGACTCCTCTAAACCAAGTGTTTGACAAATATTTGTCGTCATCGGAACCGATGTCTCAAAACCTGGTGGGCGCGGTGGATGGTACCAATATGTGTTCTGGGAGACGGAAGGATAAGTGAAATCCTGTGAAGGAACATAATAAATCCCTTCCGGTCTGTCTGCACGGCAGGGTATATCTGGTCCACAGCCTCAATTGGCGTTCTTCGTCGTCCTAATCCTGTTGCCTCCCTAGAGGATGGAGGAACATTGAATGTCCCCATCTCATATGACTCTGAAGGAGGGGGTGCTTCCTCAGCTGGCTCAACGACACGGGCGAGATAGTCATCAGATATCGATAAAAATCGATTAGTTTGCTCTGTGACTGCCTCCAACGAAAAGTCATCTCTGCCAGTAGGGGAAGTCAAGTATGCCAGACATTCAACTACATCTCCCTACATATACAACAAATGTCATAAGAACTTTATATTTAGACAAAATATTGTATTCAAATATAATTACTAAATGACACATACCAAAACTGACTCTTTAACTTCATCTGGATCAATGTGCGGCTTCCCTTTCCTCCGGTACCATCTCATATATTCTGAATTCGGACCTAATAGTCCGACCTGTGGAGGAGTAGGTGTGAAGTGATATTCATATCGATGACCCCAATGTTGTAATGCTGGACTTAATATTGTAGCCCAGTCATCGTCTACCTTGCCGCGTAAGGTCAATGCATGCACATTTGCAGGAGTCATTGGAGGATGTGGAATTGGTTGTTGGCAACCAAATTGCCTCATCACCCTATCCGGCTCATGCCATTCACAAATACACATACAAAGTAAGGGAATTACAGAACCCCAAATCTGCATCCCCTGTGTGCAGTCAGCGGGCATCTGTTCAGCAGGGGGATATGGCTGCCAAATTATCTGTAAAATAAAGTTTGTAATTAGAAAATTAAAATACAATAAATATTTATAAAGTTTTTTTAAAAACTACAAAACGTTAATTACTTACTGATTTCCTAGTAGTACGATCAAAGTATTTGCGATAATATTTTATATCATCGCCCATACTTATTTTGGTCCCTGTGTTTGACCACCTGAAAAAACATATTGTAAATAATTAAATAATGTTTTAATAACTGATTAATTGTCAAAATACAAAGTTCCAAATTTGCTCGTACCTTAAACCAATTGGACTGGCTGGAGGAATAGGTGGAAATGGTGAAGAGATAATGGTTGGGAATCGTTCCCATGCCCATAACTGTAATAAAAGAGTAAATCCACCACAGCTTGGGGTTTTGTAATCGGTTGAGGTGCATAAATTCCGATGCAAATATCCAGGCACAGCTGCACCCCATGCATAACCCCTAATAATGTCAAAATCGCGCAAAAACAACAACCATCGTAAGGACACATACGCTGAAGATCTATCCGGAACAAGCACTCCTCCTAGATAACGTAATATCCAGGCTCTAGCATAACGAGCCAAGACATGTACATCATCTATGTCATCAGCAATGTCTCCAAAGATTGCTGCCAACCAAGATAGCCTAACGCGATGTCCTTTTATTTCAGACTGTGGTGGAACAACCCCTAACAGCTCCTCAGCTGCATAAAATCAAACCAAAAAATTAACTATTATTAATATTAACAATATACTATAAATTTACGAATAATTTAAAGTCAACTTATAATTACCTAATTCCAATATATTTGGATCGCCTCGAGATACTATCGGTTCACCGTCAACCGGAAGACCAACAAGCATGCCAACGTCTTGAAGAGTAATTGTGCACTTTCCGAATGGCATGTGAAATGTATGTGTCTCTGGTCTCCATCGCTCTACCAAAGCCGTTAGCAAATCAGGACTAACTTTAATATAATTTACACGCGCTATCCATCCGAAACCAGCTTGATCTAGCAACGAAATTATTTGTGGTGGAACTCCTGCAATTCCACTGCGTGACGGAGCAGCACGTCGTGCTGCTAGTCTCCTGTCTTCATCTCTGTTCCAAACATGCTGTGACACATGCATATTTTGCAACGATAATAAATCATCGTCGACTGGTCCACATGTCACACGCATACCCGTAGAAGATGATGATGATGCCATCTATAACAAAATGTAATAAAATTAATTATTTTAAAACATAATTTATTTTTTAAATTTCATTAACATTAATATACCAAAATAATAAATAATGACACACTAACATCATATATAATTTTCAAATAAATCACAATAATAAATAAATTCAATAAATAATTTGATAAAGCTTATTCCAACTACTTAATTTTAAGAGAAAAACAAATATTTAAACTAAAAATAATAAATACCTGAGATGAAGAAATACAGCAACAAATCCAAATAAACCAACAATAATTTGAAAAAAATAATAAAAAATAACAGTTATAACAAATGTCAAATAAATTAATTTAATATCCAAAAAATTAATTTATTCTTTTCACTATAAATAAATAAACAAAACAATTAAATAATTTAAATCAGTAATTATAATCATAATCCAAATAAATAACACAAAATCCAAATAAATAATTTATATATTAAATAAGGTATATTTAGATATTTAGGGAATGAATTAAAATAAATTAAATCACACATAAATAAATTAAATCATTTTAAAATTTAAATTTAAATTTATTTTTAATAAATATAAATTACATAGAAATAAATTATACCAATTTATATTTTAAATATATTTATTTACGAAAAAAATTTAAATTAAACAGAAATAAATTAAAGCAATTTCAAATATAAACAAAATATTTTTTTAATTAACATAAATAACACAGAATTAAATTAAATCAATTTTAAATTTATATATATTTAATTATTTAATAAATATAAATTACACAGAAATGAATTAAATCAATTTAAGATTTAAATATAATTATGTTTTAAATAAATATAAATTACACACAAATAAATTAAATCAATTTAAAAGTTAAATATACTTATTTTTGAAATAAATATAAATTACACAGCAATTAATTATATCATTTTATAATTTAATTATAATTATGTTTTAAATAAATAAAAATTACACAGAAATCATTTTATCAATTTAAAATTAAAATATATTAATTATTTTAATTAATATCAACTATAAATATCCTATAGCGACTTTTAAATATTAAAAAAAAAAACTAAAAAAAAAATTACCTCAAATGTAGAAACTTACGAGCACCAGCAATCTAGCAATCCAAATAAATAATTACCTAATTCAAAAATATAAATTATTATTAACCAAAACGTAATATAAATACAACAAATTTAATAAAACAAATTTTTAAAAACTAAAGTAAAAAATAAACAAACAAACTTACCCGGAGAAGCAGCAGAAAACGCAAGTGAAAGTGGGGGAGGGGGGGACCATCAGTATTTTTATAAGTGTAAAAAATGAATTTTTTAACCGCAGTGCCACGTGTCAGCCTCTGATTGGGCAAGCCTGCGGTGAATCAATGAGGCGCTATGAACCCCAGTGCTTCAAACGCGCCCATGGCCACGTGTCACTATGTGATTGGTCAAACTTGCGATCAATTTATGACACGCCAGAGGAGGCGCTATGAGCCCTAGCGCCTCCGAGGCGCCTGGGCCATAGCGCCTCCGAGGCGCCTGGGCCATAGCGCCTCCGAGGCGCCTGGGCCATAGCGCCTCCGAGGCGCCTGGGCCATAGCGCCCCCAATTTATATATATTTTTTCCCTTTTTAATTTTATTTCACATTATATTACCTCTTTTTAAAAATTAAAAATTTGAAAAATTTCAATTCTTTTTTTCTTTTTTATCAGACATTTTTTTAAATTTTTTTCTTCATATTTTATATTTACAAAATATTATACTTTCAAAAAACGCCATGTGAGGCGCTATGAGCCCTAACGCCTTAAAGGCGCCGTAGGCCATAGCGCCCCAATTTATATATTTTTTTTCCCTTTTTAATTTTATTTCACATTATATTACCTCTTTTTAAAAATTAAAAATTTGAAAAATTTCAATTCTTTTTTGCTTTTTTATCAGACATTTTTAAATTTTTTTTCTTCATATTTTATATTTACAAAATATTATACTTTCAAAAAACGCCATGTGAGGCGCTATGAGCCCTAACGCCTTAAAGGCGCCGTAGGCCATAGCGCCCCAATTTATATATTTTTTTTTTCCCTTTTTAATTTTATTTCACATTATATTACCTCTTTTTAAAAATTAAAATTTTGAAAAATTTCAATTTTTTTTTGCTTTTTTATCAGACATTTTTTTAAATTTTTTTTTTTCATATTTTATATTTACAAAATATTATACTTTCAAAAAACGCCATGTGAGGCGCTATGAGCCCTAACGCCTTAAAGGCGCCGTAGGCCATAGTGCCTCAATTTATTAATTTTTTTTTTTCGTTTTTAAATTTATTTCTCATTATATTAGTTTATTTTTTAAGTTTATATTTTTTAAAATTTCGTTTGTTTTTTTCTTTTTTATCTGACATTTTAAATTTTTTTTTTCATTTTTTATATTTATAATAATGTATTTTTTATATTTATAATATTTCATTTTTTAAGCCGAGTTCAGTCGCTATAGGCTATAGCAACTCTTCAGAGGTCTCCACCAGCTGTAGCGACTCATATAATATGGCGTTCATGGCTTATATTTAAACCCAAAAAAGCCACGTGTCATGGGTGTCGCTATGGACCATAGCGACACCCAATAAAAGAGCCCCAAAGGTGTAAAATGTTTTAAAACAGCCCTATTTTGGTATTTTGTTTATAAAACTACACTATAATGGTCGTTTAGCCTATAAACTTCAAATCTCCTTTTTTAGGACAATTTTTTTTTAATGAGTATCATTTCTAAACATGCAAGATTCACATGATTTTTTCCTAGTAGAAAACTTGGTCGGAGATGAATGTATGCTATAGTACTCTTTGTATATTATAACTAGTAACTTTTTTTTCTCTCACTTTTGCTTTTCACTTCTATTATTTGAATTTTGAAAATATATTGAAAATTTTTAAATTTTTAATCAAACGTATTTTTTAAATCATTCGATAATAATAATTTGTTGTTAAAAGATAAAATGATGTAAAACACAATAAAGAATGATTAACCATGTTAATTATACTTCACAAATCTTTTGAGTGTATTTTTTCATACAATTTTGTTTAGGTCTCTCTTATTGTGGTATTTGTTTATATTTAAAATAAGTTGAGAGACGTTAAAGACCTTTGGTAAGAAAACTTTTAAAGATTGTAAATGTTGCTCTTCATTTAATTTGTATTTAATGCTTTTGAACGTTGATGCTAAATTTTCAAACTACAAAAGTTTTTTTTTTTTTTTTTTACTTAATGTATAGTTAGAAAAATAAATATCTAAGGTAAGTGGGGTATTTCTTTCATTAATATACTTGATTTATGGGAGAGTTGAGATAAGGTTTATGGCCTTCTTTGTGCGATTGAAATATGGAAAAATGGTGCTCACGTGTTATCTTGATATGTATGAACATGCTGCTACCTTATTGCATTTTACATGGTCCTAAAATGTTTATATGACAAGTTATGTGAATCTAATTTGTAAAGTTTTATTTAGTGGTTTGAGCAAGTTTTTATGGTTTTATAATGACCTGAAGTATGTGCTAAAAAGATGAAGAGAAATTTGTTTTTAATTAGCCTATAAGAATTTGCCTGTAGTTTTTTCTTATAAAAATTGTTTTTCTTCTTCTTATTTTCAACTATTTCGTTTGAACAAATGGTGACTACGCTTAGAGAGCTTTATACATTGTTTTATAGTGTTTGAATTCTATTTTCTTACGCTTTTTACGGACATGAAAAAGGTTTAATTATAGATAAGAGAGTTTTGATCTTTAAAAAAGACTTCCAAATTAAAAAAAAATATTGTTTGTTGTTTATTGTCATGGACTAAAACGATAAAAATTCAATAAAAGAATATTATTTAAACGAATAAGATAAAAATATATATATATATATATATATATATATATATATATATATATATATATATATATATAAAAGTAAATGAAAAAAATTAATGGAATGGGATAGAGGCTAAGGTGAACTAATGTTATTGGTTTACGATGAGCTATAATAGTTAATTATTAGATGAATTTAATTTCTCTATTGTATTATTTCTATTGTACCTCTAAAACTTGTGTATTATAGGAGTATATCTTTACTCATGTCTATCTTTATCTCATGAATAACATATGATTATTTTTAATTTTTTAAACTCTTGTAATTGACAACTCTTAGTTTAAGTTAGTTGGTCAGTTTTATCTTCAAACTTATATAAATATGACTAATGGGATTGAATAGTAGGTGATCAATATATTTACCATTTTTCAATAATTTTGTTAGTTATTTTTATTCTTTTTTTTTTTCTTCTGATTTTGAGAAACCCTAATATGGTACCAAGAGTGGGTTAGATCCTGCACCTCTTTTCTTACTTTTTTTTTTTTCAAACGATGCACATGGTTGATCAAAATCCTACTCTACCACCTCCATTACCATTACACGTTAATCCACTCAACAAAGATTCGTCTTCCTCTTCGAAACCCCTGGCACCACCATCTATTACCTTTTCTCATCCCATAGCTAAAAAACTTGACAACAATAATTACCTTTTTCAATGTCAACAAGTTGAACTCATCATTATGGGACATTGGCTTCATCCTTATTTGGTAAATCCACAATTTTTTTTCTCCAAAAATTTCCTTCCATCGAAGATTGTGATGTAAAAAAATGTCTTTAATTCCCAACTTATCTGGGAACAACAAAAAAAAAAAAAACTTATTCTTTATTGGTTGTAATCGTCCATGTCGCGAGACATGCTTATTTGCATCATTAGTTGCAAAACATCTTGACAATTATGCGATAAAATTAATTTCAATTTTCATGTGCACACTAATGCAAAGGTAAGGCAACTCTACAATATCACTCTTGAACATCACATTGTTTTTGACTTTCTTCTCCACATTCAAGGTCTCGGGGATGCACTCATAGCCATTGTAGATTTTGTATCATCCAAATAGCATATTGACATTATTCTTGAGGGTTTGTCAGAAAGTTACAAATCCACAAGATCCCTCATTAGTACCTAGTTTGATGAACTATCTATTGACGAAATGGAAATGCTTTTACTAGCTCATGAAGCACATCTTGACAAATTCAAGAAGAAAGTTGTTGCCTCAAACAACAATGCAAAAGCCCTTTTTCCATTTCTCCATCTTTTATGTGACACCCTTCTACCCCATAATAAATAAGTAACAACAATAAGAATAATTCAATAAATATAACATCAAGAAGGGTCCACATATTTTAATAAAAACTCATAGGTTCACAAGTCTTGAAATAAATAGAAATAATAATAATAATAATAATAAAGTTTTACTCTTAAAAGAAAATTATCAAGGTCTCTAAAGAAAAATGAAAGGAATCCAGAATTTACAAATATAAGGTGAATATAAAACTCTTAAAAATAAGTCTCCTCAAACGACAAATAACAATTCATAACTAAAGCATCCTAAATTCATGCCCCAATGTCACATCCTATCAGAGCAGAACCCTTTCCCTTTAGAACTCAACACTATGAGTGCCTTCATCTTCACCTAAAAGAAAACCACATAAAAACAGGACGGTGAGAGATAGATAACATCATATATGAACATAGAGCTACCCAATTCCCACCCCACACCGTGCACCAAAATATCATCATTAAATATAAACAACAAATACATCTCATATAATTACCAAACATCATTTTTTTCTTCAATCATACAAGCTTTCATACACATGCTCACTATATGCTCATACCCATCTCCTCTCCTAAGAGTCTCAACTTGGCACTCCGCACAATGGGCGTACCTCGTCAATTCCATTAGTTGTTGCCAATGCGGGCATACCGTTCTCACACCCTTCCAGGGCCGGTATGTTGCACGGTTAAACACCCAGCGGCCCGTGCAAAGACAATCCACCCACCGTTAAACCCTCTGTGGCCAGTGAGCTGCGCAGTTAAACACCCAACGGCCCACGCATGGAATGCCTCCCGTCATGGTCCCCCCTGTCTCAACCCCTCTCTGGGCCCAGGGTCCAATGCAATATAGCCACGTTTGGCTTCTCAAGCACCACATGCAACTCATAAGTCTCATGCAACTCATGCATCCCACGTAACTCATAATTAATGCATCTCCATTATATAACATCATCACATGTCAATAACAATCCATGCAATATCCTCCTCACATGCTAGGTACCATCATTAAGTTATCAACATCATAGATCACAAATTTCACATAATTCTTCACACACATCACAATATCTATGACATTCAGTTAATAATTTAACCATAACTCGAGATATACATATCCTTTCTAAGTGATCCCAACTCCATTAGAATCCTAACGTCAATATCTACAACTTTCATGAAGAATACAAATCCTAATAAAGTCGTTTAGGTTACCATTCAGGGCTCACAAAAATTGATGTTGTGGTTCGCACACAGATTGGAAGGCTCAAATTGAAACTCACATAACTTGATCAAATATTAATATTTTTACACGATTCTTGTGTCTAAATGGTAGCCCCAGATGTCTAGTTTCTAACAAAACAAACGGCACTCGATTTGGATAACTACACAGAAAGATATCACAAAATTACAAACGTATGTCGGGGTCCCGACGCCCGACGCCCAAAACTGGCGCTGAGCGCCCAAATCTCTGCCCAGACTCCCCTCTGTGGAATTAAACCTGCGTTTTACGAGTTCCAACAAGGTTTTTACCAATTTTCACTACTTCTACACCCCGTTGGTTCAGTTTAACTCCATTTATATTCTTCATACGTTCCAAATCAATCCATACACATCTCAAGCATCAAAAATTGGTTTCCATTGGTTTTACAAAAAAAAATCTAAACTCTTCTTAACACATAAAATTCAAGTCATCAAATTTAAGGATAAAGAATTAACAAGAAAGCCCCAATGGAATTCAAAGACAATTCAAGAAATAAGTTATTCCAAATGAATTAAGAATTTAGAACATCGATTGCACAGATAATCGTTCAGAATTTTAAATAGAGTTCCTAGAGGGACTTAGGGATTGCCCTCACTACCCGAACACCCCTATATTCACATATGAAGAAACTCATCTCCCCCGTACCTGGATGAGCAGAAGATGAATGGTGTTGGTGTGATCTAAGATCGTTCCTGAGTACTCTTCCTTAGAGCTCTTTGTTTCTCTTTTTTTTTTTTCCCTAACCCTTCAGAACGCAAATGAGGCGGATAGGGTTAACACCACCTGACTCCTTTCTTAAAATTAATCCATTGGACTGGGTCAACCCAACCCATTTTCCTTCTCTTCTAACCCACTTCTAATTTTCCTCAAAATAATTAAATAAAATAAATACATGTATATTATAAAATATTTTTTCTCTATAATAATAATATATTTCTGACCCTAAATATAATAATATAATTTCAATAACAAAATATCATATAAAATCAACCTTCTCTTAAAACATATAAATATTTATTTAAAAATGCTAATAAAAATACTTATTTAATACGTACAAAATAATTGTCCAGAATAATAATTATTTAAAACGTACAAAATAATATTCCTCTATAATTATTAAAATAATTATGACCAAATACCATCTAATAATAATAATAATAACCTTTTTGAAAATTGGGGTGTTATATTTTACTTTGCAACCAAAAGCACATATTACTCAACAGGACCATAAACCATATTTTCCTTCAACCTATTTAGATCCACTATTTGGTATCTTGATTCAAGAGCTTCCAATCATGTCATAAATGCATCACATAATATTCAACAACGTATAACGTTTGAAGGGCATGAACAAATCACCATAGTAATGGTGAAGGGTTAAATATCAATTCATCAATTATCTTTGTTTTTTTTTCTTTCCCCTTAAATTCGTAAATTTGTTAAATTCTTAAATTTGTTTCACATTTAACAATCTTCTTTATGTTCCCTCCATCACCAAAAACTTAATTAGTGTTAGTCAATTCTATAAAGACAATTAAACTTTCTTTGAATTTCATCATTCCTTTTGTTTGGTTAAATCCCAAGCTTCAAATGAGGTGCTCCTCGAAGGACTTGTTGGCTCCGATGGATTGTATTAATTTCTTGATTTGTTGTCTTCAAAAGTTATGAATAAACAAAATATTCAGCCTTCCACTCCTTTCGTTAACATAGTCACTTATAACTCAGATTCATTTGCTACATGACACTTTAGATTAGACATCCCAATATTGATGTAATAAAATTGATCTTTCACATTTGTAATTTTCTCATTATCAATAAAAGTAATTTGTTCTCATTGCTATCTTGGCAAAGCTCATCGTTTACCCTCTTCTTCCTCTAGAACTTTACATTATGCACCTTTTGAATTAATATTTAGGGATTTATGGGGCCTTGCACCTATCTTATTTACCTTTGATTACCAATATTATGTTATGTTTGTTGATGCTTCTACACGTTTTACTTGGATATACTTATTAAAAAGCAAAGCAAATACAATTGGAGTTTTTAAACAAATTCATATTATGGTTCAAAATGAATTCAATTTCCTATAAAAGTTGTTCAAACAAATTAGGAAGGTGAATGCAAACCCTTCTCTACCTATCTAATTCAACATGGAATTTAGCATCATTTTATATGTCCTCACAAGCACCATCTGAATGATGTCATTAAGCGCAAACATCACCATATCACCATATAGTTGCCACTACTACAAAAAGGCTCTTTAACATCGGATATTTGAAGCCTTTTACGTCGGAAAAGCATCCGACGTTAATACGGGAGACGTAAATTTATGTCGCCTGTCAAATATAACGTAAATTTACGTCGGAGATATACCCAGCCCGACGTAAAAAGGGACCCAAAAAGGGCAAAAAACATGCAAGAATTTACGTCGAACATGGTCTTGTCCAACGTAAATTCTGGCATTTTTTTTTAAACGTTTATTGTTTTTTGATATACCCAACACCTGCATATATATATATAGTCCAGAATATCAAACCTAAACCAGGCAGTCCAAAATAGAAATTCAAATTATATTTCAAAATTGAATGACAAAAATAAAATAATATATAAATGTTAAAAAGCATAAATTATGACAATGTAAATCCTATTATCCTAAAAAAGCTATAAAACATATGTTTGTCAATGCTATCAAACTATAAACATAATATCTAACTAACTAAACTTAGAAATCTAACTATTATATACTTTGAAGAAAAAAAGTTGCCCATTGTTCTCTTATCTTGATCATCTCATCTTCGGGCAATGGAGATGGATCTTGAAAGACCTGAAACATTAATTTAAGTGTCATTAATATGCAATGTTAATTATCGTAAAGGTAAATATACTTAAATAAATTTTGATATGAATTACCTGCACCCAAGAATCAGTAATACCCGCAAAAACTATGGTTATCATCCAATACATGATGTAATAGCCACATTCAAACGAGTCTTGTTGCTTATTACACTAAAATGAGAAACAAATAACTATTATTTCCAAAGTCAATAAATTTAAATATTATTGGCTGTATTAATTAATTTGCTAACCTTATGGTATATGAAGTGCAATGTCTTTGATGATCTGCTTCTTCCACTTAAAATATTAGCTCCAGACACGATTCTAATTAATTGAAATAAAAACCGATGTTAGCCAATATATATAATTACAGTTTTAAAAGATAATGAAGAATTTTAGTTACCCTTGTAATTGGCATTTAATATCGTGGCTTGGTTTTCGATGTAGTGAACAAAACCACACCACGGTGTATTCCTTAGGAATGATTACCATTAACTGCCAATGGGACCTACATTGTATGACAAACAAATTAGGTATAAAATTACCATGATTAAAAAACTAATTAAAAAACTAACCCGTCAATGTATGGAGCCATGTATATATCTCTTCGTGAGTCACTCATCCATGTTTGCATATATTGCTGAATGTGGACCTGAGTGTTTCCTGCTTTTTGGATGGATTGAGGCTCAATAAATCCATATACTTGTGCTTGTGCTTGCTCCATACTCAATTTGTCCATGTACCTAACACAAATAATTATTATAAGTTAAATGTAATTATTATAAATTTAGACTCAAAAAGAAAATATGACTTACATGGCCCACAGCTGTATGATAGATATATTTAACATGGAGTTTCCCCCAACAATCTCTAATGCATCAGGCAGGGATATGTATAGTGGAACATCAGAGCTATCAACTCCAAAAACTCTAATGTCCCACTGTAATTGAATTGGTTTCTTCTTTAATCGTGGTAATATGGATAGAAGCCTAGATATAGGATCATCCTCAGCTTCTGCGATATTAGCATGATCAACATGAGATTCTCTCATGACCTCCTTACCACGATTGATAAAATCCTAAATAAATAATCAAAATTAGTTAAACAATAATAGAATTATAAGAATATAAAAGAGTAATAATAGTATTACCTTTTCCCGTGTTCAAAGCAGCATGACCAAACACTTTGGCCAAGCTAAGAATGTGCTGGTTGCCTGCCCCACCAGTTGAACCTCTGTATTAGGCAAAGGCACTGGAGCAGCAACATCTTGAACTTGGTCAACCATAACCCGTGTCCAGTCTGGCTGTAGAGGGACACCATGGATGATTGATCCACCCTCAAATACTCGGCCAATAGCCACTAACCGTGGGGGGTCATTCTCAACATAGAACTCACACTGGTTTGGTACATCAATGTGAGTCTGTTCCGCTGAGGGATCTGGAGCAGCACAACTCCCTTTAGTGCTGACTCGAACACCATCATGAGCAACTGCAGTCTGTTGTTGAGAACGAGCCAAAAGTTCAAACTTTTGTTCAAACTCTTCCCGAATGTTCTTCAATTTCTCTTCAAACTGCATCTCCATTCTCTGCATAGCTTCTTGACTGCAAGAGTCAACAGTGCTCCTCGATGATCGTGCACCAAAGAAATCTCGATGGCTCCAAGAACCACCAACACCACGCACACGGCCTGCGTGCTCTTGCCTTCCTATGGCCGTTGTGAGGATATCATCCCGACTATGGGAAGCAAATGAGCCCTGGGTGGTCTGCTCAACTAACCCTCCTGCAACATATTAACAATAAGTATACCCTAAACTACACTTATGAATTAAATGAGTTGAAATGAAGAGTCTTAGTTTGTATACTTTTATTTACTATTTTATCAACAATGACCCTTGCAGACTCAGAAGTCATTTGCCCATCTGATTTTGTCCAGGCTGCTATCCACATCTCATGGCGAGGAGGTGACTCCACACGGTCAGTAGACTCAACCCCTGCTGCCTCTGCCCTAGCCTTCTTCATTTTTTTTAATTCATATCCCCCTCTTGACAATAGATGGGGTGCATCATTCTTGCTCTGTCGTTCTTAGACAGCTATTCTTTTGGCCTGCAATAATACAAAAAAGAAAATGAGATTAATTAAAATATACCTTAAGTATTTGTGTCAATGTAAGAGTTATCAATAACTAACCTGCCAAAAAGGGTCCAATCGAGTGGCACGAAATTGCATCCACTCCTCATTAGTGATCTGGTACTTTAGACAGGGAGTCTCATTTTGTCGCTCTCCGAATACATACTCCCGTGTCAAGAAAGTCTTGAAGTCTCTCCACCTGGTGGCAAGGGCAGATAACATCTTCCTCCTCATGACCTCAGTGTTGGGAATGTCAAAATTTTTCTATGAAAATAACAACAATTAATAAATAATGTATTCAAGTTATATAATATTAAAGGGATGTGAAAGTATATACCTGAATATCCTGCCACATGAGGTTCTTGTCAGCCTCCTGAACCTCATCCCATGATGGAATGATAATAGAAACATGCCGTCGAGCTAGGACTCCCAAATAGCTCTTAAACTTGGTAGCATTTGGGCCTGATGCCTTGCCAGAACGAGGATCCACCTCAACCGGTGTCCTCTCCTTGGCAATGCGTCCAGTTGTCAACCCAGACAATCAGGTGACAGATCTACCTTCCCTCCTTCCACTGCCAGACCCTGAATCTTCCATAATCTTGAAAAAATTAAACTTTCATTATTAAAACAATGAATTAACTGAATAGACAAATAAAGTAAAAAAGATAATAATAATATAGCAACAAAATAACTAATAAAAAAACAAATAATACACAAAATCCATAAATATTTCTACTAAAACATGGTAAACTAAAGGTCAATGCTTAAAAAAGTCATTCTTTAATGCATCTGGAACGGCCCGTACTGAAACCAGAACGGGCCGTTCCAGATACATAATTAACACAGATTTATGCGCCTGGAACGACCCGTTCTAAAATCAGAATGACCCGTTCCAGCTGTAAAACTTCTATGTTAATTGTTTATCTGGAACGGCCCGTTCTGGTTCCGGTAAAGGTGGCAGTGCCTCCTAGTTAGGAATTAATTTATATGTTCCAAATCATGTAATAAAAATAATATGACAAAGATGCACATTTTGGTCTTTTATCAAGAACGTTCAAAATTACAAAAGAAAAGAAAACTAAGGCTTTTAAAACAATAACATCCTAAACTAAGCCTAGCTATGCCCGATGTCACATCCTATCAGAGCATGTCCAACTGAAGCCTTAAGCATCATCATCAACATCCTCATGATAATGATCACCTACAACATAATTTAAACATATACAAGAATAACAAGAGTCCATTTTTCATATTCTCATAGTCATATCTTATCTCAATAGTCCATTTTTATGTCTCATGTCATTTGTTCATATTTTACATAGTCGTCATGATTGTTCCTCATAAGGTCCGCACAGGAATCCACAGAGAGCACTCTTATTCATATTAAAACTTATTTATTTTTAAAATTAATTACATATTCATTTATTACTTCCAACCAGGAACACAGTAGAGCAAACAAAAAGTAAAACAGAACACATTCATGTTTCTAGAAACATACATCAGGCAAGGGATTGGGAGTCAATTCGACTATCCAACAATTATTCCCATGTCCCCGAGCGAGGTTTCTCACTCCCTCCCTTACCTCGATAAGCAGGAGCTGAAACTAGAGCAGAACCTTGCTAATCTCCTCCTCTGAATTCCTTCTTTCTTTCTCTCTCTTTCTTTCTCTTTCTCTCTCTAAGTTTTTACCTTCGTCAGTTATAATTTTTTCACAGCCCCTCCCTCTTATTTATAGGCATTCAGGGGTATCCAGAACGGCCCTTCTGAATCCGGAACGGCCCGTTCTGGAGCCATTTGTTATATGCAAAATTTACAATTGGAATGACCCGTTCTCAAAATCAGAACGGCCCGTTCTGGGATTCATTTTAACACACATTGACCATAATTGGAATGATCCGTTTCCAACTAAGGTTTTTAGGCATTTTTAGATTATTGGAACGACGTGTTTCACTTTAGAAACGACCCATTCTGGAATAACCAAAATTGACCTCTTTACTAATTTGGAACGACCCGTTTCACCATTTGGAACGACCCGTTCTGGTCCTTAAAAAATAGTTTACTTTCATCGTTTAGAACGGTCCGTTCCACTTTTTGAAACAGCCCGTTCTGGTATAAAAAAAAAATTATATAAAAATTAATTTTTTTAAAAATCTCTACAATATTTTATAAAATTCCCTTAATGAAATAAGCTTCATAAATATAAAATAATAATAATTAATTATGTAGAAGATTGGAGATGTTACATTACACTTTGTTGTTGCTCTACTTTGCCATTATTTCACACTTCACGCTACTTCGTGCTTTGCCACTACTTCGTCATGTTGCATTTTGTTGTTGCTTTGCTCTGTCATTATTTCACGCTCCACTACTATGTCATGCTCCACCATTCCATACTTCTTTACTACTCCACTTTGTTGTGACACCCTTTGACGTGTCATTCTTCATCCTGTGTTCTCCACATTGTTCTTGTTATTGACGAGTAACACGAGTCTTCCAATTTTAGTATTTGGACGAGAGAAGATGCATAGTAACATGTTGCATAAAGATTGATCTGACCATCATTAATAATGGTGCACAATAGATCACATATGATAATAATCCACCTTAGAATCTGTCACAAGAAAACATACAATAAAAAGTTAAATCAAATAAAACAAAAAATGTTGATTTATGTGATTTCTAGATCTTTCAATCATTTAGATTTGACAGACTTTCAATATGTGATTTTTTTTTTGCTAAAGTTTGTTATTATCATAATAAAATTTTATACTACTGATAATTTTTTTAACAGAATATTTTGCAACTCACAAATATTACTAATCATTAATTATAAATAATTGTTTAAATATTAATAAGTTGTTTATATAGAAATTAAAATTCATAAAATATTTAATAAGTCAATTTGTTAGATAATAGAATATTAAAATTCATTATTATTCATATAAAAAAGTTCCCACACGCAAGTATTTGATGAATGGGAGGAAAATAACACACTTTAGGCATCAAAATTGCGAAATCCAGACTTCTGATAAAATTTCCTTATTACAAAATCACTAGAAATTGTGTTACTTATCTTTTATACTATCTCAAGAATTGTATTTAGGCCAAGCGTCGTACTTGGTATCAACTCATCGAGTGTTTTTTTTTTAAAGGTGAATTTTTTTACTATAAAATACATCTAATTAACATTTAAAAACTCTAAATTTAAATGTACTTCTAATTATATTTTTTTATATATTTTATACTGCTACTGTTAGTTAACTTTTAAAAACATCAATTGTACATTTAGAATGATAAAAAAGTATGAAATCAGTTGGTTAAGAGAAATATAGTACAAATGCAGTGGAAATTAATTTTCTGAAAGATTAATTAATTTTTTTAAAAATAAAGTTATCATAAAAATACATTTTTATCCTTACTTATATACTTAATTTATTTATGTTTACTGTAAGTCGTGTATTTCATCTATTTATTATTTTTATTCTTATATTTATTATTATTAGAGAGTTTTAATGAAATTTGGTGGAGATACTGATCCGTTATTGGGGGAAAGGGGGAAGCGATGAAAGTTTAGTAAAACTAGTATTTTAATTTGAGTAATGTATAAACATATTTATTATATATAATATAATTTAAATTTATAATAAACTATTTATAAATTTTTTATATTTAAATATATAAATTATATTTAAAATAGGTATATATATAAATATTTTAAACATATAAATTATGTTTTAAATTTATGATAAATAATTATTATTATATATATTTTAAATATTTTTATAATTAATAAATAATTATAATAAATAAAAATTGATTTAGATAAGAAGTTGAAAAAAATTTATAATTTTTTTATTGAAAAAAATTTCTAAAAAAATTTTTATATAAAATAAAAATTCATATTTAATATATAAAAATTAATATTAAAAATAAATAATTATTTTTAATCTTCACATACTGATGTAAAAGCTTATGTTTATATAAGTATTTATCAAAATGTGAATGTAAGTTTACCTAAAAATATTTTATTTTTCTTAGGAAATCAGGATTGTCCTATTTCACTCAAACAGAAATCCAAACATGCTCAAAGTAAGTTTGTTTGTTTATGGTTTTTTTTAATAATTTTTTTATTTAAGATTTGCTTCACTGCTCGAATATCAAACAATGGGAATTTGTACCTTTCCATGCTCTTCCTTCAATTTCCCATGTACGAAACAAAATGTAAAAGTGGCTGGTATGAAAAAAAAAAATAAGTGATATATAAATAGAATAACATAGAATCACTGTTTGAATTATTAATTTCAATAATTAAATCAATTAACAGTCTCACAAGCGGATATATTATAGGAAACTAAAATCACAAATGTCCAATAACATAAATAAACTAAATTGTATTACTATAAAAATAAGGAAACAAAAAGATAGGATAGTAACATCTCCATTTATAACATAAGCAATTTGATATCATTCACCACCCTAACTTAAAATTATAGTATAGCAATTAAATGCACAACTCGAGTTAAGCTCCCCACTGGATGGTCTCATTCAAATAAATTGTTTTATCTTTGGAACAATTTACTTTCTTTTTTGTCCAAGACGTGACAGAGGGCAACCACTTAACCTAAACCTAGTTAAATTAAAGACTAACTCTAATTATTGATATATGCAATTCATTTTTCCATGTTAGAGAAAGCCCACTCATTTAAACCATAAAAACTGGAGTAAAAAAGAGTAGTAAGTCTCAATTAAATACTCTCTTCGATTTTCAATATAAGAAAACAAGTTTTATATTTATTGGTCTCAAATATAAGCAAATATTAATTAATTTCAAAATATTCCTTCATTTATTTGAAATTGTAGTTTTATTTTTTTTCTATTCTTAATATAAGGAAGTATAATTTAGGAAAAAATTATATTTTTAATTGGATTAGTAAAATTAATTAATGTAAACTAAATTTTGTAGTTATCATGAAACAAATAATTTTTTTGTGCTTTTA
This sequence comes from Cajanus cajan, assembly GCF_000230855.2. Classification (NCBI taxonomy): domain Eukaryota; kingdom Viridiplantae; phylum Streptophyta; class Magnoliopsida; order Fabales; family Fabaceae; genus Cajanus; species Cajanus cajan. Next base: position 87,344,124 of record NC_138517.1, read on the forward strand.
TTCAAAATTGGAGAAAATATTTGTTATAGAGATTTACAAATGTCATGAAATTTTTATTCATCCTAAGGTCGTGGATCATTAGTATCAAAAGTCTTATTTGGTTGAAATTCCTTTAATAAGTTGAAATCTAAGTATTGTAACATTTTATCCATTTCACAACTAATATAACCAAAAATATCACATTTAATGTCGTTGTTGAGATCCCATTTGTCAATAAAGTTTATCCTTTCTTGTGCCCTACTATCCATTATACATGTTTTTCACATAGAGCGTATTTGCTATAAATTTTTTTTCTCCATATTTGAGAATTATACATTGTGAAAATCATAAATCTTGTAAATGTTTATTTTTACTCGAAAATCAAAGATATCATAATTAAATTCTTTAAAAATATTTACAAATATAATTTATGAAACAATTTTTTTACTATATTAACCAAATAAATTAAGATGACTTGATACTTTAATCATAATAAAATATTTATTTTAATTCAAGAATATAAGATTTTTGCTTACACTCATTAGAACAATTTGTTAAATTATAAACTAAACATAAAAAAATAATATTTTTAATTTTAATTTAAAAGTAAAGCTAGTATTTTAGTACGTGTAATATATAAATTAAATATTTATTATATGTAATTAAAATTTACAATATATATATATATATATATATATTATGTTTGAATATAGAAATTACATTTAAAATTTATATAAATAGATATTTCTAAATATATAAATTATATTTTATTTTATTTATAAATAATTTATATTGTAATATAGTATTATTTTTATTTATTGATAATTCATTTCAAAAATATAAAAAATTAATTTATAAATAATTATGATAAATAAAAAATAAATTATATAAAAAGTTTAAAAAAATATTTAAAACTTATTCATTAAAAAAAACCTCTGAAAACTCACTATGCAATATATAAAAATTGTGTTTAATATATAGTATCGAGAATTTTGCATACCAATCCTGATTTCTTATCCACAAAGAACTAAAGACACCCTAAAGCTGTAACAAGTTTACTTTTTCGAGAAGATGTTTTTCTTAAGATAATATATTCATGCAACTTTAAATTATTATTATTTTTATTGTAATAAACTACCACTTTGTTATTATAGTTTCCTAGATCAGACAATGAGATTCATATATACAGATACCATTAGTAATTGAACGAAACATGAACTCTTATACCTTAAAGGACACAGACAATTTTCTGAAGATAGAAAAATCGTAACATACATCATGGGTCAGAGATTTACTATATTATATACAAGTCACTTACAAAAGCGGAAATTTTTTACGTAAATAATATTTAAAAAAAAAAAATTACAAAAGTAACATATGTGCAACTTTATTTACTTAACTAGAACCAATCACTGATGCTCAGAATTCGGTTCCTCGGGAACCGAATTCTGAGTTGTTTTTAATTTTTTTTTTTTTGCGTTTGAGGCCCAGTTTGGGCGAATCTGGGAAGTGGAACGGGCCGTTCCGGAAGTAGAACGGCCCGTTCTGCTTAAACACATACAGTGTTATTTTTGAAATTGGAACGAATGCAGAACGGGCCGTTCCAATTTCAAAAATAACACTCTATTTGTTTAAGCAGAACGGGCCGTTCCGGAACGACCCGTTCCACTTCCCAGAAACGCAAAAAAAATTAAAAATAATCAGAATTCGGTTTTCCGGGGACCGAATTCTGAGCACAAAAAAAAATAAAAAATTTGAAGCTCAGAATTCGGTTCCTGAAAAACCGAATTCTGAGCATGAACAATGATTAGTTCTAGTTGAGTAAATAATGTTTTACAGATGTTACTTTTGTAATTTTTTAAAAAAAAAATATTATTTATGTAAAAAATTCTACAAAAGCCGGTACGTAACATACTTGTGAATCAGAATAAGATTATGATACACATTATATTATATATATGTTACATTTTAGAAAAAGAAAGAAAAATAGAAGAAGAATCACGTGAAATATAAACAAAAAATATATAAATTTCATTAATTTGAAAAGGGTAAACACTTGGTCTGAGGTCTGAGGTATTAAATAAAAAAAAATAAAAAAAAAGTATACGATAAAATAGATTTTAGTATTAGAAAAACTTGGTGAGACAGTGTTTGTGGTGTAAGGCCCAAAACTCGTTTTGTTGATTCATATGGACTTGGGGTTTGGACTAGGGTAATCGGAGCGACACGTCGGAGAAAGGCGTGGTGAGTGGGGTCTACCTCTGGAAGAAGGATTCTGACGTAGACGTCAGCGTGGCACTTCTATTCATTCCTCCATTGCTGTCTACGGTTGCCTTGTGTTTATAATGTGTTTGGGTTTCTGCACGATTTTCAATCCGATTTGGGGTTTTCATTTTTGTTAAGTGTTAACCCTTCACTCTCTCTCTCGTTGCCCCCAATCCAATCCAATGTCTATCCCCGATTCTCCCCAAGGCGCCGATACCGATTCCGATCCATCTCTCGTAGAAGAAATAGAGGAGGAAGTAGAAGAAGAAGAAGAAGAAGAGGAAGAAGAAGAAGAGGTCGAGGAGGAAGTAGAAGAAGAAGAAGAAGAAGAGGGGGGGGAGGAGGAGGAGGAGGAGGAGGTTGAGGAGGAAGTAGAAGAAGAAGAAGAGGTCGAGGAGGAAGTAGAAGAGGAGGAGGTTGAGGAAGAAGTAGAAGAGGTTGAAGAAGAAGTGGAAGAGGAAGAAGAAGAGGGAGAACAAGGAGAAGAACAGGAAGTAGAAGAAGTCGAAGAGGAGGAAGAAGAAGAAGACGATGAACAACAACAACAACAACAACCACAGCAACAAGAAGCAGTAGAGGAGAAGGAGGATGATCAATTACTGCAACAAGAACAAGAGCAAACAGCAGTGAAGGAGAAGGAGGAAGAACAACCGCTACATCAACTACAACCGGAATCGGTGGAGACGAAGGAGGAGGGCAAAACGGTGGTGCCAGATTCTCCTCCCGATGCCGATAAGGATCGCAAAGGTTTTTCTGCTCATAAATTAATTATGATTTTCATTCTTAATTTTATCCGCTATATGCATGCTTTTGTTTTCCTTAATAATTTTACTAACTTGGTTTTGATGCTGTGCTGCTCATTGCTGTCTCTGGTGCTGCCTCACGTGTTGATTGTCATTCAGCTTGTGTTTTTTTGTATGTTTGCATATCAAATGCCATGCTATTGTTCTTTTTACTTTGTCATTTCATTTTTATTGAACTTTTTGTTTGGGGATGGGGAGATAAGGAAATGGTGGGGACTAGGGAGGACGGATATGCTACTGAGGATAAAAACCTAGTAACTGTGGGGTTTGTTCTTTATTAGGAAATTCTACAGAGTAGAAAAACTCGGCTGTTATTCAGTGGGTGTTTAACCAACATTGTATAGCATAGTTATTAATCCCGGATAGCAACTTATTGCAGCTGAACCGGAGAACTCTATAGCAGGATAGCACGTGGCAGGATAACCACTATTCTGAATTTTTTTACTCAGATTAAAAGTTTATACTATAGGCATAGAAGAGTTTATGCTGAATTTAATGTTAAAAATTAAAAGAATTACTAAAAAATTCAGAACATAGAAAAGATTGGAGGGTGGGTGTCACTGAAAATACTGCCGATGGTGGGTGGGTGTTAGTTGCACAAAATTGAGAGAAGGCGAGTGGGTGTTGAGGACACAATGTGGGTGTCACCATAGACAGAAGTGTGTTAATCTCACAATAGTCGATCTTAAATAGCAGAGCCGTCACATTATAGTGGGATAACAGAATGACTTCTATGTTGAACCATAAAGTGTGTTTGTAAAATTGTTCAATCGTCGTTCAGCGGGAATTCATCAAACTTCTCCAGTCACGTTCAGTTTCTCGGAATGTGTGAAATTGATGCTGAAATAACTAAACAAGCTCACTCTTATACTACAAATGTATATGTGTGCTGAAAACAAAGAGAGCATACCTAAAACTAAAGAGAAGTCATTGCCTTTTCAATTTCAGCTTTTTTTTTTTAGAGATTGAATACAGAAGAGAAGAAAGAAGTAAAAACAAGGTTGAAGTGTTTGAGGGTAGGTCACAATAGTGATATCATCACTGGAAACTGGCTGGAAAAGAGATGGATCTTTGTAAACTGTTGGTAACCATTAAGAACAGAGCCTGGACGCTGGAAATTGGCAGGAAAAGAGCTTTGTGGCATTGTGTAACAGTGAGCAATGCTGGAAACTGGTGGAGGGGTGCAGACAAGGACCCTGTGGAGGCTTGGCTTGAAAATCTGTTTGATTTTCTGATTTTGCCCCCCAAAAAAACTTGAAATGATGCTCACTCAGGGAGCAAAACAGTCTTCGGCCCCATATTTGAAAGAGCATTTGTGAACCGCTGCAACAGCAGCCGTGTATCGCACTGCTCCTCCTGTCAGTCCTGTGACAGCCAGGCACTGGCAATTCAGTTCTGGGGAGCGAGGCAATCCTGCAGTGTGATAGCAGCGCTATAATGTGCTATTAACTACTCTGGGTAAGCAACATCCCATTGTTTATTTTAAAGGAGGGAAAATTTTAACTTTTCCCCTTGAAAAACTCTCAAAACGATGCTGTTTTGATGGTCAAAATTGGGTTTTTCGAATTTTCGAAATGCCTCACTGCAGCACCTTTGAAGGCTGGCTGCTACTGTTCGCAATGGCTGCTATTTAAAAACAAACTGTTATTCAAATGAAAAGTATCAAATGAAAATTTTGACCAATCAGGGAACTAATGACCAGATGTGGCTGTTTGAGTAAAAATTAAGTTTCCATAAAACTCCTCTGCATTAAATTTGTACCGTTTTACAATTAACTTTTATGTACTAATTATCTTATTTCTTTACCTTTTGATATCACTATGTTCTATTTCTAAAATAATCTGTGGGGACTTGGGGCCTTACAGATACATAAATAGCAATATTTTGATGGTTCTGGCTAGGGTAGGGCACCTTCACATGCTCCCACGGTGGGGAAATTTTGTTGTCCCGATTTTCGGTCCTTAATTTTAAAATCAATGGCTGAATTATTTATTTTTTATTTTATTTTTTTTGTCTCTTTCCCGATTTGCCTTGACTATCCCTTCTCTCGCTTCCCTCCACCCGATGGCCCTCTCCCTTGTAGTCAAGATTACTGCAAAATCCACTGCAAACCACCATGTATACATCGAAGTATCCCAAAATAAATGCCAAATACAAACAAAATCAAACCACCATGAAATGAAACCCACCGCAAAAAAGACTGCAACCAGTGCCCACCAGCTCGTATACATTGGAACATCCCAAAATATTCCAAACACAAACAAAGCCGCCACGAACCACAACAAAACCCACTGAAAAGAAACCCACCACAACCAGTGCCTTCGTCGAACAGTTGCATGAGGTGACAATACAATAATCCCAACCATGGAAATTTTCACGCTTGCGACCAGATATGTGATATTGAGAGTGAGAATGAGGTTGTGGAAGAGGAAGGGGAGAAGGTGGGTGGTTGTGGCACAAAGGGTTAAGGAACAGAGAAAAAGGAAAGAAAAATGAAAAAGGAAAATTGGGAAAGTAAGAAAAAATAAAAAAGAAAGAAAGAAAAAAATTCAACCATCTCTTTAAAAATAAATAAATCTGTCTGTGCTTCATATGTCTCGCACCCTAGCCACCCCATGTTTTGAAATCCAATCTTAGTCAAACTGAGATTTTGTGCATACCTGTATTTTCCATAAACTATTTTCTTGGATGTGACAGGGTAATATTTTAAAAATATTAGTAAAGTCATTGGAAAATAAAACATTAACATAAATCTCTAATATGTAATCAAATTGGTCATCTTGTATAATTTTTTTAAATAAGGTGAATAATGTACGTTAGAATGATAAAATTTATGCAGTCCTTTGGTGAACCTTGAAGCAGAATGTTCATATTTTTGAGGATGTATCTTTGCTACTAATTAACTATCTGATATGATTGTTTTGTGAGAATACAAATTTCTCTTTGTATTGTGAATATATTTTTCTATTTGTATATGCAGCTGTATTCAAATAATAGATATTAGTTGGTTGTATTGTATTCAGTTAGTTGTTTGTTACAACTAACAGACCTCAGCTCCTGCCTATATATCTTGTAACAGGACTGAGAGGGTAGGTTGTATTCATTTTCGCCAAATCAATAATATCAGAATTATCATGAAGAATTATTTTCTCTAACTTGGTATCAGAGCTGGTTGATCCTCTTCTATGGATTCTCTTCCAGTAATATCAGAGATGTTCTCTAACTTGTTTTTGGTTTCTTTTTGCTGCTCTGTTCATGGTTGCTTCAAAAGAGCTACTATTCCAAAAGTACAAACATATTGGCTTGGTCTAGTCACACCTCCTTCTTGAGTTGCTTCTTGTTCCCTGCATCTTGTTTTCATATTTTAGAGAACATCTTAACCTACCTTAGCTGTACTTTCCTCTTTTCTTGCAGTATCTAATCACCTTCAGGTTCATTTCTCTAATAAAAGTTTTGTCTATATTCATACCAATTTTCACTGGTATCTTACATTAATGTATGTGTTGTGTAATAAGGAACAATTTAACTTGTTACATATGTACATCCTTTAATAATCTATTGAGATTACTTGTATCTCCACTTATTGATCAAAATACTACTGGTGCAAAACTTTATGTGTCTCAAGAGTTCCTGTTGTGTTTCATGTCTTTCCTTATTTTTAGGTGTCTGTTCAACCTCAAAATAGAATCCAACCTAGGCTGCTTTGTAACAAAAAAAGTGGTGTCTTTAATAAACAAATTGTACGTAGGGTCAAGTTATTTGTGTGGCCCTATATCAACTAGAGGCAGCTTGGGGCACTGGTCAGGACCTTTTGTCTCTTTCTTAACATGCAGGGTTTGGACCCTGCCACGACACATTTTGGCTACTATTATCAGAAGCCATTGAATTAACAATGGCTGTATTAGTATAACTGGTCAGATATCTTACTGAACAGGTTTGGTTGGTAAAAAGCTACTTTCATAGTTCTAACTTCTAAGTATTGATTGGACTGATACATGGACTGTTTCCTAATTAATACAGTTGCAATGTTGTCATACCCTCATAGGCATTTAGTGATGTGACAGGGCCCAAAATTGGTGTTATTGAAGCATCTTGTCGATTTGGGAAGACTAAAGGCTACAAATTGTGAATGCAAAGAGGAAGCAAAAAGAAATGACATGCTTTCCATTTTCTTGAAGAACATGGATAGAGTGTGATAGTGCCATAGAGTGGTTGGTTAGAATGTTTTATGCTTGGGTGGTTAAAGTTGTAAGAGGCAGGGAATTTTTAGCATTTATTAGAATACATGAAAAAATCCAATAGTATCTTGATTATATCTTTAAAATAATTTGGAGTATCATAGGATTATCTCAAGATTGGTTTGTTTCCTTGTTTAGTTAGGATCACAATATATTATTTAGTATAAATAAGGGCTAGTGCTTTATGTTTTGTATCATATTGCAACACTTCACATTAAATCAACTCAATGGGCCTGTGTTTATTTTTTTTATATAAAAAATCATTTTTTTTAATAAAATAAAGTTCTCTACCTTTTTTTTATGTTTGTCTAAACTATTTTTAAAAATAAAAATATTCTTTTTTTGCTTTTTTAAAAAGCAACTCCTATTTGCTTATTAAGAAATCACTTGTTTTAGAATCATTTTTTTTAAAATTTTAAATAAACTGGCCCAATATCATTCTCATTGTTTTTAGTCTCTTATTTCCTTTTCCTCACTCTAGGGGTTATCATCTGTCGGATTCAGGTTCAAAATGTTGAATTCGACCAAAACCAATCATTGTTATTTGTGAACCTATCTGAAAGTTGTTTGGGTTGTCAATTTTGGATTCATGAGTTGTGGGTGTGGGCGGTGAATTTTAATGGGTCCCATATAGATGGAGGAGACAAGTATAAAACTGATGTTGGACCAACAACTATGTGTCGCCAACGACGGCCACTTTGACAAGTTTGAGTGCATTGGCAACAAAGAATTTGATGCATACAAACTTGAGTCGGTAACGAACCAAGAGTTCAACATTAGAAGAAAGCATTAAAACATTTTATTCAAGTTTTCCATCTCATGACGTTGAAACCCAACTAGAAAGCATTGGAATATTGTTTTGGAACCTTTTGTTTTTAAAGTTGCTACTGGTTGGAGTAGCTACTAGCTACTTTAGCAAAAGAAGAAGGAGTATTGTGGCTTGCTACTAAAATTGCGATAGAAAGACATTTGTCAGTACGGATGGGACAATGGGCTGAGCAGTTCCAATTCCAAGGCTGTACACTTCAATTTTTTTTTAGTTTCAATGGAAAGTTCTGCTGCTGCAGCATCCTATCAATATACTTTACACTGACTTAATAAATAAATAATAGAGAACAAAGTATGGCATTGGCTCTATATGTAACTTAACAATATAATATTACCTTAAAATATAGTATAATAATATCACCTTAAGTATATCATTTCTGTTCTACTTGTTTCTCCAATCCCTCCACTTTTGAGTCTATTATTATAGATGGTGTTTGACAGGTCAAATCAATTGTTAAACCCAGAGTAAGCTCACTAAATTATGTATTTACTATTGAAAACAATCTGGTTTTTAGGCCACAATTATAGCACAAGACAAACAACATAGGGTTCCCCCTAACCAAGTCTCTTTGTGCTGCACCCAGCAATTAGTAAAACTATCCAATGAATAAACCATCCCCAAGCTCCATAGACATAAAGCATCATGTCACACCATTCTATAACTCCCTAAATAACTGCATAAAGACTGAAACAATGCACAAAAATAATAATTCAGATCCATAACTACCTAATGGCTAGATATCTATCTAAAGATGCACATACTGCACAAACATAATAATTCTAACTGGCTTCTTATCCCTTTCCACATGCTTTCAAAGGTCTATGATGATTGATCCCAACTTTATTTCTCATACGTGGTTTTACCTAGATATCCATCCAAGATGCTGTCTGACCCAATATTTTTGGTCCAATGGTCTGTTCCCTGCCAGTTTTTGTCTCAAATGTGACATTGCCTTGGCTTTTTGTCCCATACGTGGTTTGATCCAATCTCAGTCCAACAAGATGCGGTCTGCTCCCACTAGGTATCTTAGTTTGGCTCTTGCCAGCTTTGTCCCATATGTGATTTGGCCTTTGTTTTTATATCTTAAATGCGGCTTGGCCCCAACAGTTTTTTCTCCCAAATGAGATTTGACCCTGATGATCTGTGGTCCTAGACACTTGCCACATTTTTCTTTTAGCCCAAATGCATTGCCATGTTGTCATGGTGTTCTTTTTATGCTGATAATTATTCTGATGAGTAGTGAATCTGTTTTTACCAGAGTCATACAATGATGAATTAGTGATGAATTGACTGGTTTTTCAGTCTAATATTTCATAATTTGGCTTGTGGGAGTTAATACAAGTCTGTGTGTAGTCTATATGAAATGATAGAGAATTCATTTCTTGTTCTGTTTTTTTAATTCTTGATTTAGCTTTTATCTTCCATTGTAGATTCAAGCCAGCATATAGAGTCTGAGGGGCAAGAGAAAAGCCTGGAGCCAGTTTTTTCCGTGGCTGAAAATCTTGAATTAATGCCACCATCTAGTATGCATTGCATGGAAGAGAATGATGTCATACTCAAAACATCTGTTCCTTCATTTGAGATGCTAACATTGAAAAAGGAAGAGCTTCACTTGAAATCTGAAATTTCATGTAATTTAAAATCAAGAGAAAATCTGACTTCTGTTGAAGATAGCAAAAGTCATGGACTAGATGTTGTTGAAGAAAATGTTGGATCCCTTCTACAGAAGGAAACATTTGGAGGATACAATGAGCCAGGTTACAATAGCAAAGCTAATTTATGTGGTGATACTGATATTGATTCTACGGCCAGGGCCACCGAATCATCTAGTGGTACTGGACAAGATATGGTTATTGGCCTCCTACGGAGAGATTGCCTTGATGAGGATGCTAATGGTGGTCAGAATTCTAGGAATAAAATCACGCAGTTGGAGATGGAGTCAAGGGATGATGTGAAACAAATGACATTAAGGTCTGGTCATTGTAGTTCAGTATGTTCTTTTACATTTACTTGTAATATTACCAAAGTTTAATTAATATAGCACGCTGTCCCTTCCAGAAGTTTTCTGTCCTTTACCAATGTGTTTAAATCGGTCCTCTCAGATTATAACTATTAGGTTTTACTGATTAACTCCTGGTAGCAGGACTAGAAGTCTGTCTCCAAGTGCTGAGATTAAAGACAGAAACAAACGCCCCAGAATTGTATGTGATTTTTTTGCTAAAGGATGGTGTATCCGAGGTAGTTCTTGTAGCTTTCTTCATATAAAAGATACTGTGAACAATACTGACCAGGAGGCTGAAGCAGACTTAGTTACTGCACATCAGAAGAGGGAATTGAAAGTGGAAGAAGGTATGCCATATAACTTGCTTGGTCAGGCTGTTTAGGAATCTGCTTTGTAACAATATTTCTGATAAAGATATTGTCCTGTAACAGGTGTTAGGGAAAATGTTGAGAGATTAAGGATGGTTAGTACTCTAGTTTCATTTACTGCTTCACTTGAAAGCATATCTTTGTATTCTTCTGAATTTCTTTTGAATATGAGCATGCAGAATGAGCAAGAAGCAAGTCCTAGTTGGCATCCATCTCAAGAAAAACAGAAGTTTCATCTGAGGGACAACTTGTTTCCAGAGAATAGATTTGCATTTAGTGCATCAAACAATTATTTCAGCCCAAATCTTCCCTTGAATTCTACCCGTGCTGATGGAATGACTACTTTTTGGAACCAACATATGTACAAAGGATATACTTCAACAGTTTTGAGCCATTCACCAAATTCAAGCCTGGTTACTCAATTTCCAGCCTCAAGCATGTCACTCTCCCACCAGATTCCGGCCCAATCAGGACGGTCATTTCCTTTTAGTTCATCTTTGGGGGCTGGTAATATGGATTCTCAAAAGCTTTTGAAAACTAACAAAGAATATCTCACCTCTAAGTCCACTTTCTCTGGTTCAGGGCAGGAAGATTTGCCTCTGGTTAGTTCATCTAGGGTTTCATCATTTCCTACTGGATATAAATCAAAAATCTGTTCTTATGACTGGGAACCTTCTGTGCCCTTTCGACCATCCTTTTTTATTACTTCTATGAATGTATCATCTCCTGGAGATCTTTATGACCCTCTTCGTGATAGCATTGAGATACCCAATATAGGAGATGGATCTTTGAAGGCTTCCCTTTTAATTCATGGATCAAATGCACAGGCTTCATCACAGGTTCGGGCATATGGTGATTCTGATGTAGTTGGGAAACACACGTCCAATCTTAATGATGCCAAAAGTTCTGTATCTTCTCATAACAAATTTTGTGAAAATGAGACACATAAAAATTGTGATCCTCATGAAAAGGATTGTTTTGCACCTGAAACAGAGATAACATCAGGTACTTACCTAAATAATCAAAATGGTAAAATGGGCACGGGACAACATAACTTTGGTGTTGCAGATAGTACAAAGAAAGAGAGACATTTGACTGAGCGTGAGGCTAGACATTATGGTGGTGAAGGATCGAGACACAAAAAGAAGAGAATAGGTAAGGATAAGAAAGATCATGAAATGGATGTTGACTTTCAGACAGATGGCAGCATGCAGAAGGAACCAAAGGCACTAAAAATATTCCGTGCAGCTCTTGTTGATCATGTAAAAGAGTTGTTAAAACCAGCTTGGCACGAGGGTCGTCTCAGCAAGGATGCACATATTATGATAGTCAAAAAATCAGTTGACAAGGTTGTTAGCACCTTAGATCCACAGCAGATTCCGACCATAGATACTGCTAAGCAGTATGTTTCTTCAAGTCGGGTGAAAATTGCAAAGCTGGTCAATGTAAGTGACTTTTTTTTTTTTTTTCCTTTTATAGCAGTGATATTGATTTGTTAATGAAAATGCATGGATATTGTTGTTTGATTGTGATATGTCCTTCATTTAACAGAAATGTTTTTGATTTGCAGGGATATGTCAATAAATATGGCAAATCTTGATATTCAAGCCAAACTCCTTTTTTGTACAGTTTCTGATCAGTTGGATCATCCTAGTTCTCATGAAAAGTTCTGTCTGAGGCTCTCTTTTTCATAAAGAAGGTTGATTTGGAATGTTTTGATTTTCAATTTCCTTTCAAAATATTTGCCTATTGTTTTATCCGTGCCTTCTCTTGCTTATTCAATTATAGATTAAACTTGCATGAATTGCATGGTTTATGAGGATACCTTGTTTTCCTTTACATAATTACATTTAATTGTTTAACATTTGGTCTAATTTTCGCGAATTTGAAAGTAACGGGTAGCTACTTGGAAAGACTGGTTGGATGCATACTGTTTTTGTTTTCATGTGTCTGAAATCTGGAAATTATTGAAAATATATTGATGTCAGTATTATTATATAGTTCAGTGCTTTAAATCCTAGATAGTGGTGTGTAGTGAACGACCCAAAAAAATGCTATAGCAGATAACGGTTAGCGAGCTAGCCACTATTTTGAAGTTTTTTTTATGTAGTTTATATTGTCGTTTTTTTTAGAGAAAATATTTTTTTTAAAGAGATGTGTTATCTAGAAGAACTTATTAAACTTTTTATTATTCATGGGCTCTATATATTGGGCTAAAGTGTAACAAAAAAATTCAAGTGATTAAAGAAATAGGTGAGAGATAGAGAGGAAATAGAAGTGTTTGGTTTAAGAGAAATAGAAAAGAAATAGGAAAGAGAGATTTAAACTAAATTTAAATAAAAAATTGATTAAAATTTTGATTTAATCAATTAAATCAAAATTTTAATAAACTAAATCAAGCAAAGAAACGTTTCCCAGTGAGAAAGATAGTTCATAATCGATTATGAATCATCTTTAATCAATAAAAATATGACGCTGCATTAGTTACTGTTGAATTTCTTTGCTAATTTACGAAGAAATTAAAGGTGTCCAATTAAAAGGTGTGAGATCCACACCTTTTTATTTCTCCTCTTTCTAATTTCCACACAACCAAACATACTCAATTTCTTATCTCCTACCTATTTCTTCTCTCCCCCTTATTTCTCCATAAAATCATACCAAACAAACCGGGAATATTCAGAATAATACCCATATCTTTATCTAAACATCATCCTGGAAATTTGAAACATAACTAAAATTCCTAAAAACTTAATCATTTATCTTCAAGTTACAAATATTTAGGCATATCTACAATTCTCCTTGCCTTAATATCATTCGATACCCAATTTGAATTTCAAGTTTGAAATCTTTCTATCTTTCTTTTGATGTTTTCTTTCTTCCTTTTATTTTGCTTATCATTATTTTTCTTGTATGGGACAACCTCCACAACGAACTCGAGGTTTTTACATTGCATTTTTCTTTTTTGGTCAATTTTAGCTTCGTATCCACTAGACTCCACGCTAGCAACATAACACCTTTCATAGATGTGACAAAGTGGTTATTCATCTGCATATTTATTCTCCTCTTGAACATCAAGCTTCTTCAAAACACATCTTTGTGTTCTTTTGATTTTGATCCTTCTCTTTTGTCTTCTTTATCTCTTGTCTACATCAAATTTAAAACAACGTTTTTGCCTTTAATTTGAACTTTGATCACTTCTATATTGTTTGTATCTTCTATCACAATTTTTATGTTGGAACAACACCTTGCGGCCTTCCTCCAACAATGAATTGGGAACTTTTCAAGCCATGGACCCTAATTGGCTGAGTATCTTGAAGAAGTAAAGAGTATCTCTTCAACTTTCAATAAATTTTCCCATAGTTGTGTGCCTAGGGAATAAAATACACGAGCCAATCTTTTGTCAAAGTTGGCAACCAAGAAGCAGCCTGGTTCCACAAGATTGATCATTGAAGAAACTTATTAGAAACACAATCGATGATTAATAAACTGAACAAAGTAACAATCAAGAGATTTTGATTTATTCCAAGAATATATAAAACATTTGAGATTATTTTCAAACTCGAGTGACTTAATTGCAATGTGTGCTCTGTTTTCAGTTTTGACTTTGGAAATAATAATTTTGTTGAGCTCTTTGAAGAATTGTTTATTAATAAGTCAAACTTTAGTGAAGTTGTTGGTTGTAAAGCTTGGCATTGCAAATAATTGTTCCTCAACAACTTTGGCCTCTCTTTATTGTTGGCAAGACTTACATTTTTTTTCCACGTGTCTTAATTGACAACACTTGTAACATCTCGCATCAGGCCTTCACCAACATTTCTTTAGTAGATGATTAGTTTCTTAACAATGCAGACATAGTGGAAAAGCTTGAGACTATTTTTTTGATCACTATTTCCAAAATATTTGACTTGCTCTTTTTTCTGGTTTGTCCTCATTGTTTTGCAAGTTGGCTTGGAAAGCTCCCTCCATTGTTTGTTTGTGTCTTGCAAGTCTTCTTTGCTCTAGTACATGTAATGCATGTAACATTTTTGTCAATGTGATCTTACATATATTTTCTTTGTTCTCCAAGGTGGCTAGAAGCTTCATATCTTTTGGACATTACTACAAGATTTTTGTAGTTTTGGAATCAGAAAATTCGATGCCTAATGGTTGTACTTTAATAGCGAATGCTAAGCAAGTTACCCAATTATTAATACTCAAACTTTTTCATTATTTGTAACCCGAATTCCCTTATAAATTTAGTAACTGCATGCTTTGAATCCTTTCATCTTTTCTATATTTTGTCTTTAGGTACTTCCAAATTGCTTTGCCTATTTTGAGAGGCATGATTTTGGTGAAGATGGTTTGTGGAACACTAACAAACAATCATGTCTTTTGCCTTTGCCCTTTTGAGTTTTCTTTCTTTGTGAACTTTTATTTGGATTAGGGTAAGATTGTCTAATAGTGAAGGTGCATTGTAATTCTGTCCCATGGTTTCTCAAAGATCTAAAGTCTCTAGTTATGACCTCACTCACTCTTCAAAGATTATAGTTGTCGAAAGGGAGACAATTGAATGTAGGATATGTTGAAATCATGTGTCTTGATTACAAAACAAATCCTGTGGAATGTGATAGGCCTATTATTACAAAGATCCTAATTAAGTGAAACATATCATAAAATAGAAAATAAACTATCCAAGATATAAAAAAAATATTATCAAATATTCCTAAGATTTTTTTAACACTCCTTAAGTTAAAGCTAAAGCTTTCTAAGATTTGAGTTTGTTTGCAAATAAAAATAATTAGTAAACATAGAAATTGAGTGCCACCATGAACAATAGTTGGAAAGGCAACTCAAGGATGTTGGAGAAGCTAGAGAGAATTGTTAGAAATATAGCTTAGTCAGATAGCTAGAATGGTCACCAGCCTTGAAAATTTTTCTTGGCAAGAAATCAAGCAAAGCAAGGTCCAATCTTCTTAAAACCACATTCAGAACAGAAGCTTTCAAACCAAAAATATTGGAGGCTCAAAATATTTAGACTTGTAATTAAGTTTGACAATTGCTTCTGGTCAAAGACTAGACATGTTTTTGCCTTTACAAAAAAAAAAAAAAAAAGACTATTCATGTGCATCTAGGGTTTAGGTTTTAGGACAAACACAGTCTGATGCATCTAGCAAAATGTTTGAGGCTAGAGCATTTGGAATAAAGAGTTGGGCTAACGAATCATTTAAGTTACTGTTGGAATGATTGTTGGCAAAAATCAAGTCACCACTAATATGATTCATTCATGTGAGAAGAGTCACCATTGGAATAATCATTGGTGGAAAAGCAGTCCCCACCAAAATCATTGTTGATGAGAAAGAAGTCACCACCAGATTGATCACTGGTGGGAACAAAAGCCACTGATGTGATTATTAGTGAGAAAAGGATTGCATGACAAACATCGAATAAACAAACAATAGAATAAAGCCAAATAGTATCAAATTTGAGCTTTGAACATCACAAAGCATAACCCAAAAGAGCTATTTAAGCAAGTTAGTGAATGATAGAGTTCCAAAACCATAAAACAAATATAGATTGGTGATTAGGACAATCCTGCAACTCAAGTCTTAAAGAAGCAATAAAAAAGACACTATAATGTACTTGAAAAGGAAAGAGAAAGTGTTTTTGATGCAAGAGGAGGAACCACATTCTAAATCTCAAAAGTGTGGTCAAATTTAGGAATGACAAGCTGAGGCAAACTATGTGACTGAGAACTTGCCAAAAAAGTTGTTGGATGCCAGAGATTTTACTAGAAAAGTGGGTGGCAGCTAACAATGATTGACAGGGAAGGAAACACGCTAGAAAATCGTCATACAATGATAAAAAAGCGTGATACTCACGTTGGAAAGAAG
This sequence comes from Cajanus cajan, assembly GCF_000230855.2. NCBI lineage: Eukaryota > Viridiplantae > Streptophyta > Magnoliopsida > Fabales > Fabaceae > Cajanus > Cajanus cajan. The sequence continues at coordinate 87,360,478 of NC_138517.1, forward strand.
AGAAAGAGATGACTAATTGGAGTTTTAGACTTTTTGAGAACTCGACACAAAACAGTGACATGACAAGTCAGAAGGATGGTACCACTTTGATACCATTTTGAAAGAGAGAAAATTATACTTAATTGGTGCTATAATTGTATGTCTTGACTACACAACGAAGTTCATTTTATATAGACTTTATTGGAGTATATCTTTACTCCTTAAAATTGTACTAGATATATTAATGTATAGAGTTATTATTTCAGTCAGTTTCTGTATTTTCTGTTTTAGCTTAATTACCTGTTCAACAAGTCAATGTTTCTATAGCTTCCCTTGAAGCTATTGAAACATATAAATAGGACAATTGTATTACTGATTAATTACTGAAAATCCAATTTACTCTTCTCTGTTAATTCTGCTCTCTCTCTCTCACTCTCTCCCTCTCTAATTTCTAAGACTCACAATTCTAATATGGTACATAGAGCTAACGATCCTTACCTCCTTCTTACTCTCTACTTGACTACACTATCTGTCTCCACTCATGGCTGAAGAACCACCATCGTCTTCCTCAACAAACCCTCCCCCATCACCACCCCACTTTCATGCTGCACAGGTCAAACCTGCCTCATCCCCTTCCTTCACCTTCTCGCACACCATTTCTGAAAAATTAGACACCAAGAACTATCTTCTTTGGTGTCAACAAGTTGAACCAGTCATCAAAGGCCACCGTCTTCACCATTTCTCGGTCAATCCCCAAATTCCTCAGAAATTTCTATTTCTGATAGAGATGCCAATCGAATCTCTGAAGAATATCTTGCGTGGGAACAGCAAGATCAGTTACTTCTTTCTTGGTTACAGTCATCCATGTCCATAGACATGCGCACACGAGTCATAGGATGTAAATCTTCCTTCCAAATCTGGGACAAGATTCATGCGTATTTTCATGCGCACACCAACGCCAAAGCCCGTCAATTGCGTAGTGATCTTCGTAGCACAACTCTTGACAATCGTTCTGTCTCCGATTATCTTCTTCGCATCCAATCCTTGGTTGATGCCCTCACAGCTATTGGCAATTCTGTTTACCCCAAAGAACATCTTGATATTGTTCTTGAAGGCCTTCCGGAGGAATATGAGTCCACCGTTTCTCTCATCAGCAGCCGTTTTGATGAATTGTCCATAGAAGAAGTCAAAACCCTTCTTCTTGCTCATGAATCGCGTCTTGAGAAATTCAAGAAAAAGAATCTCCTCTCTGTCAATATTCTTGAAACCTCCTCGGGTTCTAATTCCTCCACCTTGCCACCGCAAGCCAATCTTACCCATCAAGACTCTTAATTTGCTTCCTTCCGTGGTGGCAGACCTGGTGCGCGGCATGGTCGTGGTGGACGACCCAACAATCGCTATGGACGTGGGCGTGGCAGGTTTGCTGGCGTTCATTGCCGAGTCTGTCATCGCTATGGCCACATTGCATCCTCTTGCTATTACAGGTTTGATAGCAACTTTGTCCCAACCTTACCCTTTAACAATTCCTCTTCCGCCACCGACTCTACTGCCAACCCAGCCCTTGGGTACAATCCCTCTCCCTTTCACTCACTACCTGCAACGCGTCCCACTGGGTCTTCCAATGGTATTTTGGGTTCCCGACCACTCAACCCCACCTCATCTTAGGCATACCTTGTCTCCACTGGCGGCCTTCAAGCCCAACCTTCAGCCATGGCAATGACTTCAATTTTGCCTGGTTCCAATCTGTGGTATCCAGACTCAGGGGCATCCAATCATGTCACCAACATGTCTCAAAACATACAACAATTCACTCCCTTTGAAGGACCAGATCAGATCATCATTGGCAATGGCCAGGGCCTTCCCATAAATTCTTCAGGTGTAACTGCGTTTTCTTCCCCTTTAAAACCTCACATTTCCCTTACTCTCAATAATCTTCTTTATGTTCCAAATATCACCAAAAATCTAATCAGTGTGAACCAATTCTGCAAAGATAATTATGTATTCTTTGAATTTCACTCAACCTTCTGTTTGGTTAAATCACAGGACACTAAAGACACTCTCCTCATGGGAGTTGTTGGCCCTGATGGCCTGTATCAATTTCCATCCCTGCTTCGGCCAAGACAACAATCAGCCATCACACCCTCTGCTTACATAGCCTCTTGTAATTCTGTTTCTTATGCCACTTGGCAATTGGCATTCTAGACTGGGACATCCTCACAATGATGTAATGAAATCTGTGTTCAGACTTTGTAATTTTCCTAGCTTCAATAAAACCGTTTCTGATTTTTGTACCCCTTGTTGTCTTGGCAAATCTCACAAATTACCTTCCACTTTATCTAAAACAGTATATCATACACCTTTTGAATTAATATACAGTGACTTATGGGGCCCTGTGCCTTTTACATCTGATAATGGTTACCAATACTATGTTACCTTTGTTGATGCGCATACTCGGTTTACTTGGATTTTTCTTCTCAAAAGCAAAGCTCACACGCTTGATGTCTTTAAGCAATTTCATGCTATGATTCAAAATCAGTTTCAATTACCTATTAAAGCCATTCAAACTGATTGGGGAGGAGAATTTCGTTCATTCACCTCCTACCTGTCTCAAAATGCATTCAACACCGACTCATCTGTCCACACACCCATCATCAAAATGGTGTTGTGGAACGCAAACACCGCCATATTGTTGAATTAGGTCTTACAATGCTGGCCCAAGCTCACCTCCCTATGCATTTTTGGGACCATGCCTTCTTAACCATCATCTATCTCATTAATAGACTACCCTCATCATCCATTCAACATGATGTACCATTCATAAAATTATTTCATTAGCTACCAGACTATAATTTTCTTAGAATTTTTTGCTATTCTTGTTTTCCTCACCTTCGACCTTACAACAAGAACAAACTTCAACTTCGTTCCCTAGAATGTGTGTTCTTGGGTTACTCCACCTCTCATAAAGGTTACAAGTGTCTAGCCCCAACTGGCAGAATTTTTATCTCCAAAGATGTTATTTTCTGTGAAAGTCGTTTTTCTTATCCCAGTTTATTCCCTACCTCTGCCACCAACCCACCCACTTCTTCAATTTCTGTTCCCCTTGTAATTACCAGTCCGCAGCTTACTCTGCCCACTGACTCTCCTCCTATCATCTCTCAAAACACATCTCCTACAACTTCTAACTCTGCTTCTCCACCCAGCCCTGCCACTACTTCACCTATTTCGTCCTCTACCCTTCTCCCACCTTCATCCACCCCTTTACCCACTCATGCCACAGCTCCAATTGCTAACATTCATCCCATGACTACTAGGGCCAAAGTTGGCATTGTCAAACCCCGCCTTCATCCCACTCTTTTACTCACTCACACTGAACCCAAAAGTACCAAACAAGCCTTGGCTAATGATACATGGCTTGCTGCCATGAAGCAGGAATATAATGCTTTACTAAACAATGGTACTTGGACTCTCGTTTCTCTTCCTCCAAACAGAACAACCATTGGTTGTAAGTGGGTTTTCCGTGTTAAGGAAAATCCTGATGGTGCTGTTCACAAATATAAGGCTCGCCTGGTTGCAAAAGGCTTTCATCAGCAATTTGGGATTATAATGAAACCTTTTCACCAGTTGTTAAACCTGTTACCATCCGTCTCATTCTCACCTTAGCCTTAACCCATCATTGGTCAATTCAGCAATTGGATGTCAACAACGCATTCCTAAATGGAAATCTTGAGGAAGAAGTATATATGTCCCAACCTCCAAGCTTTGAATCCTCGGATAAAGCTTTGGTCTGCAAACTTCATAAGGCAATTTATGGTCTTAAACAAGCACCACGTGCTTGGTTTGATAAACTTAAAGCTACATTGTTTCAACTCAATTTTCAGATCAGCAAGTGTGATCCTTCTTTGTTTGTTTACTCCCTTGGCAATAATGTAATCTACATCCTTGTCTATGTAGATGACATTATTATCACTGGAAATAATTCCTCTGTCCTACACAGTATTATTTCCCAACTCAACTCAACATTCTCTCTCAAGGATCTTGGTCGTTTAGATTTTTTTCTTGGCATCGAGGTCAAATCTAACCCTGATGGCTCACTTACCTTAACCCAAAGCAAATATATTCGTGACCTCCTCAATCGCACCAACATGGAAAACTCTAACTCTATTTCTTCACCCATGGTTAGTGGGTGTAAACTATCCAAAACAGGTTCGGAAAAATTCCTAGATGTGTCCTTATACAGATATGTGGTTGGTGCCTTACAATTTGCAACAATCACTCGTCCTGAAATCAGCTTCTCTGTCAATAAAGTCTGTCAATTCATGTCTAACCCCCTTGAACAACACTAGTCCGCTGTCAAACGCATCCTTCGATACTTAAAAGGCACTATGTTCCTGGGATTACATCTGCAACCAGCTCCATCTAACTCCCCTTTGTCTATTCATGCATACTGTGATGTTGATTGGGCCTCTGATCCTGATGACCGAAGATCTACCTCTGGTGCTTCTATCTTTGTTGGGCCCAATCTCATCTCTTGGTGGTCCAAGAAGCAAACGGTTGTTGCTCGCTCCAGCACTGAAGCAGAATATAGAAGTCTTGCCCTTGCCACTGCTAAAGTCCTGTGGATTCAAACCTTACTCTCTGAACTACATGTGTCTCATCATACTCCTGTTGTTTATTGTGATAATATGAGCACCGTTGCACTAGCCCATAATCCTATACTTCATGCTCGGACCAAGCATATGGAGCTGGATCTCTTCGTTGTTCGTGAAAAAGTTGCTGCCAATCTCCTTCATGTGGTTCATGTTCCAGCCATTGATCAATATGCTGATATTCTTACTAAAGCATTGTCTCCCTCTCGGTTTTGCGAACTTCGAACTAAGCTCAAGTTGGTTGATTCTTCGCCTCACACCACTTGATCTTGCGGGGGGGGGGGGGGGGGGGGGGATATTGGAGTATATCTTTACTCCTTAAAATTGTACTAGATATATTAATGTATAGAGTTATTATTTCAGTCAGTTTCTGTATTTTCTGTTTAGGTCAATGTTTCTATAGCTTCCATTGAAGCTATTGAAACATATAAATAGGACAATTGTATTACTGATTAATTACTGAAAATCCAATTTACTCTTCTATGTTAATTCTGCTCTCACTCTCTCACTCTCTCCCTCTCTAATTTCTAAGACTCACAATTCTAATAGACTTAATGCAATAAATACATAAGGTAATATTTCTTTTTACATGATACTATAGACCTAATTAAACAAGAAAACAAATCACTAAATAGATAATAAAAATAAATCCTAACAAATCATCTAGGATAGTCTAAGATATAAAAATTATATTTAAGATATTTCTCATATTTCTTGATAGTAGCTTATAGGAATTGTGTTTGTTTATTACCACACATGTAATCCTTTATTTATAATGAATAAGGATACACGATAAGTAAATACAGAAATAAAAGATAACAACTAATAATGAGCAGAATCCCTAATTTCCTCTATACAAGTTTCCCTAATTATAATGGAGCAAATCATATATTTAACACACCCCCACAAGTTGGAGTGTATATGTCAACAGGCTCTTAGGGTCATATAGTTTCACTTTCACCAGAGTTGCTCCTTTTCCCACTAAGGAAGATACCCATCAATTGTTCTTCCATGTTTCCCTTCACAACACATACAAAATTTTCAAACTTATTCACAAATTCTGCAACTGCTTGGGTCTGCTTTAATGCTTTCACCATACCTGGTTGGAATCTCCAAATCAAAGCCTTCCCAAGGATAATTTAGGTTGCAAGATGCCTACCATATGAACCGATTTAGAGTAGTACTCTCCAAAGTATTTATAATTGTGTCCATCTTCTCTTCATTTGTCACTCCTTTGATTGGAAAGTATCTTTCCAGTTTATTCACCCTATCGTAGGCTTCATCCCCTTCAAAAATAGGATTTCCAATTTCTGCAACTTCTCCTTTGTATCCACACTATTCAAATCCATTTCTGACTTTTCTGATGCATCGTTGACTTTTGGGGTTTGCCACCATTGTTTCCCAGTGTCCCCGCACTCTCTCCTTGTTAGGAACTTGAATTAGGATAAACCGACAACTGTATTATTGATAAAAAATATAAGTATTAGAAGATAAACCCTTGTAATTCCAGAGCAGAAGCTTCACAGAGAAGTTCCGTCTCTACCCAAGTCAGAATGTATACTCTAGACTCCCAAATTGAAAATACAAAATCCACATTCCTTTCCTTCTCTTCTCCCCTCCCTATGTGTATAACATATTCCATTATCTTTTCTTCTCTTTCTCTCTTCGTAACTAACTCTTCCCTCCTTTCCCACCTAATGTGATTCTAGGTGGACCTTGTATATTTCGGCTTGTGGTAGAGAACCTATCACTCCCGTGACTAATTTTGTACCATGCACTCCAATTGAGCAAGTTGCTCCTCTTGAGCTCCAAACCCTTCGCACTTTTGGTTCGACCCACAATAGTTCTCTCCAAAGACTCAAACCTTGCCTCCATTTTCATAGCTACCATATAGAATTCATGCTATTGCCACCCACAGTACCTGAGCAGCGATTTAATAAAACTGGATCAGAAAAAGAGAAGAAAAATGTATAGAATGTTTTAATTGCTGATGACAATGAATACACAGGTTCATTTGAGAGAACCTGACTCTCCTACCAAGAACTATACACCTTTTTCACAAAAAACCCTAACTGTTTTGTAAGCCTCCCTACACTAACTCCCATTCTCTAACTGACTAACTGACTACAGTTAGTTACCCACTAACTGAAGTCCCTAAAGGTTGTTATCCTCCATGGCTCTCTTGTTCCTCCTAAGTCCTAACATAGACCCTGGTAATAGGGGGTCGTTATCTATCATAGTGCACTATTTATAACCTTGATATAGTTTCACAAATTCTGACATATCAAGAGACTAGAGTTTTAGAAGTTGCTAGTTTTCAAAAAGTTCTTTTAATGTCCCAGTTTCCAATCTTAGCATTCATATTCTTCTGAAGTTTCTTGTTATGTTTATTATTGACTATGGAGAATATTTTGCAAAATAACTGCGAGTTGAAATCCCCTAGTAATGTGATGTGTAGTTCTATTATTTTGTTTATCATAGCTTTTAGCTGTGGATTTCAGCTTCTTGTCTTTATGGATGACATAATTACTCTTCAACCATGGATTATGCTAATGTCAGGAGAAATTCAGAACTTTATTCAGTAAGGTAATCATCGCATTTTGCTTAATCATCAATAATACTTCATTCCATCATGATATTTAAGACTTGGGTCCGTATTTTTATTATTTGGTTTGTGGCTTGTATCAAGGGTTTTCTCATCCCTGCTGTCTTCTATGTTTATCTTGGTCATATGCAAGGTAAGTTTTTGCTAAAAGTACCTTGTTATTCTATTAGGTTTTATGAAATTGTGTGTCTAAGGCAAACTACACACTTGTATTTATAGTCGGATGAGTTTTGTTCAGAAATAAATGCTAATAGAGTCCTTATGGCATGTTGCATACGTTACATGTGTTGAATACTAATTAAACATGTGATACATGTACTTTATCTAATACTCTCCCTCAAGTTGGAGCATATAAATGAAATTATATACACCAAGTTTTTTAGAATATATTCAACCATGGATCCTTTTAAGGGATCTGGTGAACTTGTCAACAAGCTGTTAGCTAGAACTGAAAAAGTCAGTTGTAATTTAACTTGCAAGGAATTTTCTTTTTGGCATAAAAACTGATGGTCAAATTCTCTCTCTCTCTCTCTCTGTGTGTGTGTGTGTATGTGTGAAAGATTGGATTAGAAGCAATATGGAGAGCACTTGGTTATCACAAATTAACCTTGTCTCCTTCATATACCCTAACATTAATTGTAGTTGTCGAAATCACATTAGTTCACATGTTGCTTCCATTGCATGATATTTAGCCCCTGTTCTCGATCTAGTAACTATGTTCTATATCTTGCCTCTCCATGAGACTGTTTCCTCCAAGAAGAACAAAATAGCCTGATGTGCATCTGGTCAGATGGAGATCCTGCCAATCTGCATTGGAATAAATGACAGTTTTAGTTTTGCTTTGTCTGCATAAAGCAAGCTTTGCAGGTGCATTTTTAATGTATCTGAGGATGTGAACCATTCTATCCCAATAAGCATCACATGTAGCATTCAAGATTGATTTGCCACACTTACGACTAAGGTGATATCATGTCTAATTACCATAAGATAGTTTAAGTCTACCTACCTGGCTCTGTATTGAACTAAAGAGAAAAGGAAAAATAATATTTCTGATTATATTGAAATGAATTGAGTGAATGAATCAGTTTACAAACTGGTATTTATTCAGGAAAACTAACTAACTCAACTGATTAGTTTGTACAGCAAGCTAGATCAGTCTTATACGAAAAACTTACACAAGAAGCTATTACAAAATGAAAGTCAGCTGTCTTGTAGACAGCTGAGATACAACAGGAGTAATATACTCTTATACGCTGATATCTGCATAGGTCTTTCATTGCCTCTCTTATCTGAGAGCAACTTGACATTGGGATCCATTGGGGTATTACGAGGTTTGCAAAAAATCATGCTTATTTCCTCAAGAATTTCCAAAACTATTATTGTTGACTAAGGATAATGCCAAAAGTAGACCGGGTAACTTCAAGACCCAAGTATTTGAGAGGATTTAAACCCTTGGTCTGAAAGTGTTGGGTCATATGATGTTTGACACAAATAATATCAGCGTGGTCATTTCCAGTGATAACATGACGTCAAGATAAACCACAAGATAAATGAAGTGGCAATTGATTAATGAAGAAAGAATACATAGTTTTCAGCTTCCCACCTAGTCATTTCAAAGTGAGTGCGAATTTGTTAGTATAAGCTTTGACAAATAGACGAAAGTTTAGATCTATTCCTCATTAGAAACAACCAAGAACAATGAGAGCTATCATTGATAAATTTGACAAAGCATTGGTAACCTAATGGAGAAGTAACACAACTTGGACCCCATATGTCATAATGAACTAAAGGAAACGAATGTACAACTTGTTTATTATTGGGAAAGGTGCTTCACACAACTCACATTCAAGCGAGGACCATAAAATTGTGGGAAAAGTTAAAATGAGTAACAATGAGTTGTACCTTTGCAATTCCAATGTAATTGCTATCTGTGTTGATTAAGTAGGGTACAATTTTGTGGCCCGTTAGTTTGAGATAATCTTCCCTGTTTTCGTTTTTCTTTCACTTTGTCTCATGCTTCGGAATGTTTGTCTGGGAAACAATGAAAACAACTTAATATTGTTTTCTGTTTTCACTTTTTCCAGCGTTACCTTCAGAAAATAGGAAATAAAGTGAAAACAGAAAATGAAGAAAACATTTTCTCGAACCAAGCAACCCATTATCCATTCACTTTGTGCATTTTTTTGGATTTTGTGTTGAATTATTTTAGATTAATTCAATAGTTGATTACATCGATTATGTGAAATAAGTTGTTTGGATGTTATGTGTGGTTTTAGGATAAATCTATTTCATTTGAATTGTCCAAAGTTAGTTTTTATAGTAAAATTATATATAAAAAAATGCATATGAATTTATTTGTCTGAGTTTTTTGTATTTGAATTGGTCAATTGTTGGTGATAAAATTGGAAAGCAAAACACAGCTTGAAAATAATGTTTTTAATTAAATCTCTAAACCTTTATTATTTTGAAAAAAAATAATTTGAAATTTATTATAATCTGATTTTCATCAATGTTATCAAATTATAATATCTAAATATATTTCGATCCAAACCCACTATAGTTTATAGGATTCAGTGTATGATAAAATTATGACTGTTATGTGAGATACTGGTAAAGAACTAAATTAATTTTATCGGTCAACGTGAGTGCTTCAGCAATGCCCCACAGCCTTTTAATGGCCGTTGATCTTGCTCCATTTATGCTTGATAATTTAAATATCATTATTATCGGTGTGTAAGATAGAAGGCACACAGACACCTTAACTAGGAAGGAGCATTCAGAAGCCTTGGGGTCAACATATTTTCTAGAAACCTGCACCTAGATGAGGAAAGAAAAAAGGTGAAGAGATTTATTTTCTTTAGAGGCTTGAAATGCACAACCTGATTTTTTGAATGCACCCACATAATAATATAACTGATTTGTCCCCCAAATATCTCAGCCATTGTCCAAGGGATTGAATTTTAATGATTATTTTACCAAATACTTAGACCTCAAGCTAACATATACATCTTAAATTTGTATTTGAACATATTAAGATCTTGAGCTGGCAAAATAAAAGGTCAATGGCGAGCTGTATAGAAAATGATCAAACTAGCTCATAGAATCTTTGCAGCTTTAACCAGCCAATTACCAAATAAAACAAAAAATGATAGGAACTAAGCATAGTGTAAAGGTTTATAATTTTGATCTTTTGGTGCTATTACTGCAGTAGTAACTGACATTGAAATGAAGCATGTCACTTGTATTCTTTTGAGACACTAAACTATAAAAAGCTAGATTCCTGATTACATTTTCTGCTCTCGCTTGAACAAATCATAGAGAATAAACCTTATGTCAGTAAATTTTGAGATTTTCTCCTGGAACAGTTTGTGCTTTAACAGCACCTTGCTTAATGTCTCGGCATTCTCGGCATGGTGATAGAAAAGACTTCATTTTCTGGCCAAACCCTGTCCTTGTCACCATGCTTTTCTTGTTTGTATGATTGCTTGCTTTGTTCTGTTCGTGATATTTCTTAGTGTTTCCTGTTTTACCGCATGACATCTTACTACTGCTATTGGTTGCTAGTAATGATCTCGAGGAATTGGGTGGTTTTGTGATCAGAGACTGATTTGTTTGCATGGAAAGTGCTTGTGGTCGAAGTTGACCATTGGAAATAAGCTGGTCAGCAGAAGTGATCTTGATTGTATTGACAACAGAATTGAAGTTTGCATTAGTACTGGTAAATTCAAATTCTGGGTCATACTTGCTTACCTGGTATTGTTTAGCCCGGTTAGGAGAAGGGGACTTAGGTTGCTGCTCTTGAATAGAAACAAGGTCACTAAAAGAGAGTGAATCCAGTGCAGTGCTATTATCCGAAGCATGCGAGGTGAGCTTGTTTCCGTCCATTGATTATAAACCAAAATGGTTATGGGTTGAAAACTATATATATCCAGAGATTCGCTAGACGTTGGGACCACTTTTTAATTCAGTGTGAATGTGTTTTGCCGAGTCGAAGTTGTTATTTTGGTTTTATATCTTTCTTTTTATTGTCCGCTTTGTGGCAGGAGGGGGTAGGCCAATACGTATATTTAATTTTAGGGGCAAGTGTTGAAAAGTAACATGTTAGATCAAGAAAAAATGACAAATAATAATTGGTGAACCGAGATAAAGTTACACATGGGACATAACTTGTACATTATCATTTATGAATTTTCTTTGATGCCATTGTGTTATTAACTTTTCGGCCTCCCAAGTTTAAGTAGCGAATTGAACCGAGTTTGTGTATGAAGTTTGTCATCTTTAGTCCGAGGTTTGACAACGTCTTCCGTTTGGCCCATATGTTCATTGAGGAGTCTGCGTGTTGGTGGATATTACGAAGGTAGAGAGTATATGTATATATATTCTCTTTCTGAAGGTCATTGTCAAATCTCAATCAGCTTATATGACACCACCTATGTAGCTTGCTCAAGTGGCTGATTCTACGAGGATGGCAAGTGCTGGTAGATGAAGAGTGGGCAAGTAATTTGTTATTTCTTTGCTGTGAAATCATCATATTTAATACGTCTCCCTGTCGTTTTCTATGTTCTGGTTTTTACGTAAACGTGTAGTTACATTACCGACGTGCGACGTGGTCATTGAAATGCTATGTTAATTTTCATTTTGTAAAAAGTATATATTTGCTTTCTTGAAGAGGTACGAGTATAACTGTGGCCCTTCCTTGGATTGAGAAAGAACCCAAGTTTCTCACTTACGCATGATTTTTAATCATCGAATAAGTGATTGTGCATGGCTTTCAGAGGTTGAATGGTAAGAGGTATAATGAGGAATACTGCGTCGTAGCATCGAAGTATGACAATATTAACAACTAACACAGGAAAAGGAAAATTCAGATGACTATTTTTGGATTCTCATAATGAAAATGAGATTTTTCTGCTTATTTATAACCAGGCTAATAAACTATTTTTGGATTCTCATAATGAAAACGAGAATTTTCTGCTCATTTACAATCAATTCTGTGGTGTATAGCCCAGTTGAGTTGATTGTTATTGGATTCACCGTGTTGAAATATTTCTTAAACTAAAAATTCCACTGGTGTTATAACTGGCTAAAAGGGTTGGTGATTCTAAGAAAATAGGTTTGGATTTAACTAATCCCTATAAAATTAGTACGTGTTGATTTTCTTTCTCTTGTCTTGTTGATTTGGAGAAGGGAGCAAAACAAAGGTAGGGCACACGTGACTGGTCAACTAACAGGGCTTTACTGATAAAAGTAAGAGCCAAGTGAAATTACCTATCCGACATGAACAAGTTGTGATTATGCTTTGTCAACTTATTCGCAACCTTATTAAGTGTATGCATCCAATCAAGGCCCTTAATACCAGCAAAGCTGATGAATCTTCAACACTAACGAATAATATGTATTAGTAGGAAAGCAAAGCATCTTCTACGAATTAAGTTGATGGCTGCTAGGCAGTCAATTTCCATAATGGTTTTTGTGAAGGGAACTTGTGAATTATATGTCTTATAATTGTGTGGTTAAAAATATCTTTAAATTTGAGTGTACTTTTCTATCTCACATCACAAGTGAAACATTTCTACATTTCATCAATCTACTTGAGTTCCACTTGAGTTGTGGTTTGAGATCACTCTTTATCTCTGTCATTTTGTATGGTGGTCTTAAGGTACTTAAAATATGCATATTTATAATTGATAATTCTTTAGGATATGTATATTTAGTGGTACCGAAATAGAAAATTAGGATTAGGCGAAAAGGAATATAATAAAAAAAAATGAAATATAAATACTGTTATTTTTAAGTATACTCCATGATAAAATGGAATAAAATTTTTATTCTATTGCTTGAAAAGTTGATGAAATAGTGTGAATTATAACTTTAGTATGTTAATATTATCCTTATTTAAAATACACTAACTATATTATTTTTAATTGATAAAAAAAACTTTAATTATTCTCATTTTCTATTTTTCTTTTAAGAATTTGTTAATACTTACATTATTAAGCCAGAGGTGTTTTGTGTATTCATATTTTTTATTTAAATAAAATAATAATAAAAGAGAAAAAAGAGAATATTTTTTATTAATAATCTAGATATTAAAATAAAAAGATAAAATATTCTAATCAAAATATATTAATAATATAGATATAGAAATTAAAATCCTAACAGTTCATTTTACGTTGTTGTGGGGATTAGAGTGAGGTATTCAATGTTTTACTTTTTAAGGTTACCAAAACAATACTTCACGGCAGTCTACAAATTCGAATCCAAGTCCTACCTGCAAGATTAACTACACCAATACCAATATGACAAAATGTGGTTAAAAGAGTGGCCCGAACATAAAAGGGAACTGTATTTTGGGTCGAAAAAATCATCATGGTAATTTTATAATTAAATAAGATCCATTTATTTTTTTTCCAATTTAAAAGAGAATAAAATGACCTATTATAAGTTTGCACAAATGATACAAGATTCAACTCAAGTTTGTTTATGATGTGAGTTTGATATAACCATAAAATTTTAAGAAAATCTCTTGGAATATTTTATGTTATTGACTTTTTATTTATTAGTTATAAGGTGTCATTCTTATCCACCATTTTATTCATAAAAGAGAGAAAAAGAAAACGAGTTAATATCTAGTATAAGATAGGTAATCCAAATAATGTCTACAATTCATTAATGTTGATATTTTGGGAGGATCATTAATACAACACAAACTATTTTCTAACTAACAATCCAATAGTGATGTGTTACTTCTCTTGTATTTGGTGGTATTAGAGTATGTATGTAAGTAAATAAACATTTTTGGACTAAATAATAAACAAAAAAATATATTCACCTTTTTATTTTGCTTGATTTGAGGATGTCATTGACTCTTTATCTAGTAGTTATGAAGTGTCAACCTTATCCACCATTTTATTCATAAGAGAAAAAGAAAAAAATGAGTTAATACCTATTATAGGATAGGTACCAAATAATGTTGTTATTCCATTAATATTAATGTTGACATCTTAGGAGGATAATTAATACAACAAAAGCTATTTTCTCTTGACTAGTTGTCCAATAGTGATGTGTTACTGTTCGTGGACTTGGTGGCACTAAAGCGTGTCTCTGGGTGAGCACATTTTTGGGCTGAATAATAAATAGGAAATTATATCCACTTCTTTGTTAAGTCACTTTTCTTTCTTATAAAAAAAAATACATACTTTGTGATTAGGGTTACCATTTTTTTTTATTGGAATTACGATGACATCTTGAATTTGAACCTAAAGAAACATTTGATAGAGGATAAGCTTTTTCATACCTAAAAATTATGATTTATGAGAATTACAAATCCTGATAATTATGATTCTAGGTATAGGTAAAATTTGTTTGATTACTTATAAAGGTTCCTAAGAATATTTATACAAGATCCTTAGAAGTTAAATATTTTTATGCTTGGTTACAATAGTATATTCTTAGGTATATAAATGTTTTTTACAAAATTATTTTTTATTAAAATAAACTTATTAGATATATTTATTTACTATAATTTTATCATAAATATGACATTAAACTATTTTAAAAAGTTAAAAAACTTATAGTTAAAATTATTTAAATATAAAATTCAACAAAAGAAATAAACAAAAAAAATGCTACATAATAAGTAAGAAGGCTAAAAATATATTATTTAATTTCACTCAAATAAATAAATAAATAAGTATTAACAAATATTATTAAACTGTAGAAATAAAATAGACTTTAATTATTAAAATTGATAAGATCAAGAAATAATAATATACAAGAAAGATAGAGATAAATAGAGATATAAGGGGAGAGAGAGGAGTGAAAGAGAGAGAGGGAGAAATAGAAATAAAAGGAGAGAGAGGGAGAGAGAGTGAATGAGAGTGAGAGTGAGAGTGAGAGTGAGAGTGAAAGAGACATAGGGAGAGAGAGAGAGAGAGAGAGAAAAGGAGAAATAGAAAGAGAGAGACATTTTTTGCTTTTAAAAAGGGATGTTATAATAATTTTTATAAGTATACAATTTTTTCCTTAACTTAGAAAGTTGGATTCCCACCCCATGAGAATATTTTTGTAGAAAAGTAAGATAAAAATGATTATCAAGAAACTATATTACTAAGAATTTTTTTTAAAATAACTATTAAACATAAAAAAATTAAAACTTTTGATTTAAGATTCTTAGGAAAATAAAAATATATATTTTGCGTATCAAACGTCCTCTTAAGATCTTATGTATATGATCACAAATCCTCTATATCAATATGTCGACCACAATGGTTCATTAAAATCATCATTTTATTCTTAAATAGGTCAATTTACTAAAAAAGAGTTATATCTCCTTATATATATATATGTATATATATATATAATATTTTTTAAATAAGTATTATATATTTTTTCTCTTTTATTTGATTCTCAACATGATTAATGACTAATTTTAAATATGTAAATTTGGAAAATGAAATAAACGTTGTAAGTGAAGTTTGAAACCTAATAATAAAAGTATTTTTTTTTATTTTTTTTAAACTTATATCATCTGATTAACAAAAAAAATTCAATACAACTAAGAATGAAATGAAAAACTTGGTAATTATAAAATAACTAGATGTCCTAACAAGTGTGTAAAGAACATGATTAGCTTGTCATTCAGAAACCAGCTAATGTTTTGCATATACTTTAAGACATCCTTAGAACTAAAAATAATAGTATCAAATTTCTGTGTAACCACTTTGAGATGATTTGATACCGTTAACAACTTGTTGGCAATCTAGCTCCAAAAGTTATATGTGGCAAGTACCAGAGATTATTTTAAAATAAAAGAAGAGAGGTGCATATATAATTTTAACATCTACCAAAAGTGAGAAGTATAATATACTTTGGTGAAAAAAACATGTGTTTAGATGCACACTTAAGGAATTTATAAACTTTTTTAACCAGTTCATAAATTAATTTGATTAAAATAAATTTATTTGATACAAAAATTTATTTTATAAGTTTATAATTTAATTTTATAAGTAATTTATAACTTTTAAACCTTTTATTTTTATTTTTATCTTAATTAATTTACTCAAAATATTTTTATTTATTTATTCCTTTAATATAAGAATATTTCTTTTGATATATACCTACCATATTGGTAGAGGAGTTGTCTGTCTTAGGGGGTGTATTGGATTAGGATTTTAAAGGACTTTTTTAGTTAAAAAAAATCCTGCAGATTTTAAAAGACTTTGCAGGACTTTCATGACTTTTAAGATTTTGTAGGATTCTACAAGACTTAAAATCAAGATTTTAATGGATTCTGCAAGACTTTTAAATCAGGATTTTAATGGATTTTGTAGAATTTTCGTGGATTTTTGACATTTGATAAGATTTCAAAAATAATTTCATACATTCAAATTTAAAAAGAGTCAAAGACAAAAATAATAAAAAATAATAATGTCTAGATAAATAATAATAATAATAATTCTTCATAATATCTTATCATCTTAAATAGCATTCATCCACATATCCATAACTATACTAGTCCTCCAAACATTAGCGTCTTTTCGCTCTTGCTCCTGAGTTTGAATAATAGGTTCAAAAGTATGATCTTCATTAACTAGTAACGTTGAAGATGAAGGTTCATCCACCACTTTGATTGGAAATTCATCAGAACGACATTCTTTACGTAAAAAGTTATGTAGTGTTGCACATACTAACACAAGTTCTACTTGTGTCTTAAATAAAAATGGAGGTGCTGACTTAAAAATTGTGAACCTTGATTTAAAAATACCAAATATTTTCTCGATCACATTCCTTAAATACGCATGACGAAGATTGAACAATTCTTTCTCATTTTCAGGATCATTACCCTGACCTGCAAAATTTTGTAGATGATATCTTACACCTCGAAATGGAGCTAAAAATTGGCGTCAATTAGAAAATCTACAATCCACCAAAAAAATATTTACCTAATTACATATGCAATATATATAAAATTAGTATAATAATAATTATTATTATATATAATTATTATTATTATTTAAAGAATAAGCATTTAGATATATAGAATATATATATATATATATATGTATATATATATATATATATATTATTTTAGTTATATATTATATGATAATTTTTAACGATATTTATAAATGTAAATTATTCTAACAAATATTTTAACAATATTTCCTCTTTTAAAAAATAAGTTAATGAAGACATAGATCCTAAACCCTAAAAAATTAGATATTGCAATGTCATATGTTAATTTTCTTTTTTTAAAATATAAAAAAGTCCTAATTTCACAATATAAAAATATAAAAAAAATTCATAGTAAAAAAAATAAAATAATTGTTCAGTCGTAAAAGGAGGGGGATAAGAGTAACAAACTTAAGGAAGGAGAGAAATCGCATTTTTTATGCTGAGAGGGTTCTTCCCCCAACTAAAATCCATTTTCATCTCATTCTACTCACTGAAACCCTAACAAATTCATCTTTTATATATATATATATATATATATATATATATACATATATTGTAGAGATTATGATATCAATTTCATCTTTCACCTTTTTCTTTTCTTGACGTGTGTTATAAAAAAAATTATCACTTAAAAGTTGAAATTTTAAGCATTTTTTTTGTGTTATATAAAGGAACAAATTCAACTATATAGAATAAAATAAAGCAAGTCAATTAAAGAGAACGAACAGAAAAATAGAGCTAATCAATGACACTATCATTTACATATTGGAGTTTCACAAAATAGGGGAATGGGATGAGAACAGTACTACAATATTATATATGAGCAATGAACAATAGTACAGTATTATTAGCAGAGAAAAAATGGAGAAGACAGAAGCATAGAAAAAAAAAAGATGAAAAATTCACTTGAAAATTCTTGAAAAGTCACTTCAAACAATCCTTCAAAATCTGATGGGTTTGGATGAGATTGTTTTATGAATTTGGTATTTATAGATAACACTAGAAAGTCCTTCAAAATCCCTCTCATACAACAATCCTTTAAAATCCTTATATTTTTGAATACCAATGGATTGTTTTTAAGTTATAAAAAATCTCAAATGAATACCAATGGATTTTAATGGACTCTTTAAAAAATCTTGAAAATCCAGATTGAATACTACTGGATTGTTTTTAAGTGACATAAAATCCTGATTGAATACCAATGGATTTTTTTACTCAAAAAAAGTCTTTTAAAATCCTACGAAATCCTAAACCAATACACCCCCCTTAGATTGTTTGCTGTGATTAGAGATGACAAATATACCAGTACCCGCGAGTAATACCTGAACCCGTCCCGACTTTGACGGGGAATACCCGGTTTGACCGGGTACGGGTACGGGTACGGGTAAAACCCGATATATTAAATCGGGTACGGGTACGGGTACGAGTATGTACTTACCCGCCCCGTACCCGTATCTGTACCCGTCCCCGTTTCCATTTTTAATATAATATTCACTTTTAATTTAATTATATTAAAAAAATTAATATTTTTTATGTGTGATTATTTATTATAATATGAGATAGAAAAATAACTTAATTATAATTATAATATAATAAAAAAAATAATTTAAAAATATTATTTTTTTTACAAAAATAAAAAATAAAAAATTGACGGGTACGGGTACGGGTATACCCGATACCCGACGGGAACGGGGATGGGGATGAAAACCACATACCCGACGGGTACGGGGACGGGGACGGGGATGGATTTGACTCGCGGGGACGGGGACGAGTATCATAAAACCCGTACCCGCCCCGCCCCGTTGCCATCCCTAGCTGTGATTTTATTTTATTTTATTTTCTCTTATATCAAAATAAAGAGAGAGAATAAATAAGTTGTTTATAAACTTTTTATTGTTTAAAATATTATTTGTATTACAAGTCATTTTTATAGAATTAAGTTAAATTTCAAATTACTTTTTTAAAACGCTGAGTATATTAAAGTGAAAATAATTAATCTTATAAATCAAAATCTAACTGAATTTTATAAATTTAATTTGTAATACTTGTATAACAATTATGGTCATATTATTAATATGAGATGTTCAATTAAACATTTACAAAGCTTTTGAAAGAAATTCAATTAATTATTTTTAATATTTATTTTAAATATGATAAAAGTATCTATATAATGTTTTTTTATTAAAGGAATACAGTATTTGGTAACTGATTATTCATACAATATGAATTATATATCATTGTTCACTTGTTTGTTACCGTGGAAGGACAAAGAATTTATCTCCAAATCTAGATGGTTCCTCCTCCATACCTAGGCCATATCCTAATTGACATGCACCATTGCACATGATCAATGTTAGCAGTAAATAAAACAAAGAGTGGGGTCAACAATGAATTAAAGTCCTTTCTTATCCCATCATCCCCACATAGCTCTGAAGAATAGGACAAACGACACACTTGTGAGGCAACCCACTACCCACCTACTAACCAAGATATTATATCGTGGGCCCCACATTTACCAAGTCTTCATCCTTATCCACTTTTCTCTCACTCGTTCCACTCCAATTTCCACTATTGCCACATCGTAACAAAAACAAGTTACACTTGGAAGCATCAAAACACTCCTTCCCACTTTGGTAAGAGATATTTTATTTTTAGGCATCACCCTCTATATATACAGTGTGAACAAACTCATCAAGATCACCATTAACAGGTTTTCATCGTCCGATCCATCAAGAGCAAAGACTTCATTCCTTCCTTACAAGATGGTTCTGCTAGACAAGATTTGGGATGATGTTGTGGCTGGCCCTCAACCCGACAGTGGCCTTGACAAGCTCAGAAAACTCGCCACCAGCATCAAAACTGGTACCTACCTTACCTTATAACAATATCTATACATATAATAATTAAATTCTTACATGCATGTTTGTCATGTTTTTAATGAAGATGATGGAGAAAGTAGCAAGTTTCAGAGGAACTTGTCGATGCCCACGACACCGACAACCCCTCTGACTCCGACGACTCCAACGACACCTGGATCGGCGCGTAAAGCTGACAACGTTTGGAGGAGCGTCTTCCATCCTGGGAGTAACTCTGCCACTAAGACCATTGGTGCTCAAATGTTTGACAAACCACTCCCCAACTCTCCCACTGTCTATGATTGGTATATACACACACACACACACCTTATTATTAACTTTGCATGGTGCATACAAATATATACACAATAAGAAGTTTATTATCATGCTATAAGACTAGTTACGTTAGAATGCTTCTCTCTATCTATCTTTTATCTTCTATTTTTTTACTATGATCCTTTTTAATATTAAAAGAAAACAATGGTATGTATGTGATTAGATCTAACTCTCACTGGTCAGTACTCAGTAGTCACTGGGTTACATGAGATTTTTATAAAAGAAAAGTAATGGATATTTTTTTTCTTTTTTGCCAAGTTGTCCTTAACAGTTTCATATCATTGTGGCTTGGGTGTTGTTGATCTACTTGTTTTTGTTATGGGGGGTGATGAGAGCCGTTAGATCTTTGTTGAAATCAACGGCTGATCTTATATGACTTAAATCAAACGGTTAGATCTGTATGTAGTTGTGGAATAATGAAGCGGGTTGTATGTGATTGCAGGCTCTACAGCGGGGACACCAGGAGCAGGCACCGCTGAGGTGTGTAGGAAGCGCGTGGGTTGCATGTAAATATTGTCGTTTTCTGTTAAGCACGTGCCACGTATGCATCTACTACTACCACTATGTGTCAGGAATTAATTGGTCTGTTGCTGACTCAAGTATCCTACCGTGTAGTGTTTGGTTTCTACGAGCAAGTTAATGTAAAATGCTAAATAATTAGTATGCTCTGTTTGTTTGTTCTTTTAAGTTTTGTAAGCCTGATTTACCTTGAACTTTGGCATTTGGTTAATCTTTTCCCCCCTCTATCTTATGTGATCATTATTAAGATAAATAAAATTATGTTCAGCCTTTTTATTTTCTGATGTTTCGTAACTAGTGCAACACGTGATTGTACAACCTTATCTCAAGTAAAAGATAATTACATGTCGAAAGTTATGATAATCTTGTAATGCTGTTGGATTGTTTTGGCTAATCATCATAGAATATTTGATTAGTGAGATAAGTATAATCTTTGATGGATTCGCTAGTCTTCTGATAATAATTCATTTGTAATGTTTACGTCGTAGGAAATTGGTGGCTGTCTTAATCATCTAAATATAATATTTATTAATAATTGAAGTTTCTGGCATGGGGCACACTAACCCTAATGATTTATAATTATATGTAAATAAATGATGTAATGGGGATAGAGATATCTTATCCCTTAGTTTGAATATCGATAATTTATCAGCCCATTGGTAGTATCGTGAAACCTTGACTTTTTTGCTTTGCTATTTAACTTTTACGAAAAAAGAGAAACAAATTAGACATCCTTTCATTTTCGGCTTTGGCGTATTGATTGTATTTGGGACCAACCTTTGGCAGAAGCTAGTCCCTTTTTAGAGAGAGTTTTTATTTTAAATTAAAAGGAAATAAAAGAAGCAATCAAAATATTGTTTTTTAAAATATCTTTTAATTAAATAAAATTAAGTTATTATCTGTATTTGTTTTCTCCTTTTTGTCTTTCTTTTTCCTATCCACACCAAAGTGAAGGGCCTACCAAGAAAGCTTATCCTAGACTTGGGATACCAACATCGAATAGAAACGGTGGCCGCTGAAATTAAAACTTTGACAAATAATTTTAAATAATGACTCTTAATAATAATATTTACGGCTTATTCCTATACTTTGCAAGAAAGGCTAACGTGCTTACCAAGTTGGATATAGCAATATTAATATCATTGTGTGCATGACCCGTAATAGTGCTAATTAAGTTATATAATTAGGGGTGTTCGTAATTTCGGATAATCTTTGAACTCAACCCGATTCAAACATATTACTTTGAGTTTTGATATTATTTGCATCAAACTTGACTGTCAAAGTTGATATTTTTTTTTGGATATTATTTTTGTTTTTAAATTTATAAACTCGATGATTCAACATGTTGATGTGATATTTTTAATCAATTTTCAATTAAAAATTAAAATACTTATGGCTTGTTATGGATTAAATTGATCAGACTTGACCCAATTCATCATTAATCAAGTTGGTTTTGAACAAAAAAAGAAGAAAATTATACACAAATATGACTTAATTCAAACCGAAACATTTTGTGTTGGATAATGAGTTAAGCTAAACCTAACTATGCGACAATTAAACTGTTTCCTTTCAATAATTCAATTTGCACACTTTCTCTCTCGGAGTTGTTTGGTGGCTTTGAGATTCAAAGTTAATTTACATTTGCCCAAAATTTAGATTATTTTTTATAAATATTTTCATTTAGTTTTAAAATCCATAATTAATTTTTTTAAGAATAAATTCAAAAACTTTTAAAAACTTGTATATTATTATTTGATTCAAAGACATGATCTATAAGGAATTTCATTTGTCTTATATTATTGTTAATGCGTCCATCCTCAAAGAGATGATGTTTGCTTTCATGTTAACATTTACAAACCTACCAAAACAACTACGAACCAGGGAACAAAACAGAGTAGCCATCACATCAATTTAAATCAAGATTCGACTCTATATCAAATGCAAAAGAAACAATTAAAAGTGAAAGAATAAATTGTAAACAAATTCGTTAAAATGGTATCAAGTTTTGTAAGCAATACGCTTACGATTTGTGTAGCATTATCATTTGCACGAAATCAAACACTTTTCCTCAGTGCAATTAAACTTTTCTATAACTACAATTAATCAGCATTGCTTCCTCTAATTTAAGTATAACTATAACCCATTGCTATTTGCTAGTCATGTGTCAAATTCATACCTCTCAAGTATCCTTCGTGGGTTTTGCATCCTAAAAACAGGAAGGATCTTTTGTTTGCTACAAGATCTTATGCTAATTAGTGGAAATGGTATAGCTTCTAAGCCCATTAATCTAGCTACAACACCACACCACCCTCTCCCCTGCTAAAGTGTGTGGCAATAACATACCCTTATCAAACTTAGACCCTAAATCATTATTCTCTTCAAGTAATCCTCCCCTACTAAGTCTTCTATCATAGCAAAGTGATCTTCTTCCTTCTATGTTCCCAAAACATGCATATGACTTCATGGCATCCCTACCATCAAGTGACATCCTTGGGTATTGATTATTCAAACCATTCCTTGTAGACCTCAAAATGTTAGTCATTCACACATGACATCCTTCTCCTCATTCCACTGAAATTATCACTGAGCATAGATTCCAACTCAAATTGCAGCATCATACAATGCTAGTGAGCTTACCTTACTAGGCAAGTGAGCCTGGTAATGGTTGCTATTGCTCATGATATTATTTTGTTTGTTGAAGGTAGAGGTTGACCCTTCACTGTAGCACCATGTTTTCTTCATCTTGGTCTCTCCCAAAGAGTTTTTAAGCAGAATATAAGGGCATGCCCTATATATATGAGTCTTGAGAAAAAAAAAGAGGTGCATGAGTCTCAAAATGGGGTTGAGTTTTATTGTATATAGAGTTTGTTATTACAAATTAATGCCTTGAAGAATGAATAGGAGTGGTGAGGCACTTAATGGAGCATTGCTAGTGAAGGAAAATTCGATGAACCTTAATAGCACACGATTGATAAATAAGGTCATAAAGAAGGAAATTCAGTGATAGTTCATCATTTGGGTTTAGAGTTGCTCAGGAGTTTAGAGCATAGTGTGTGTCGGTGCATATAATGACGCACCAAAATTTGGTTGAGAAATGTAGGTCATTTACTAAAGACAGAAACCATAGAACCTCAACCCTGCATAAAATTTGTTCAATGAACTCAGCTTCTTCACAACAAACTTGCACAGTATTTAATGTGATAAATTATCTAATGGTTTATATAAATCGCATGATCGCATCTTATTTATAAGAAAAATAAAGAAGATTATTCTATTTCATTTATACGGCATGTCTTTTTAATGCTAGTTTACAATAACGGTGATTTATTTTAAGATGTGAAGTAAATTACTTAAACGGTGAAACTAACAAATTGAATAATCAGTATTGAATAAGTATCATTTAAGGTTTAATAACTGTAGGTAAATTATTACTAATAAGATAATAATAATAAAAATAATATTAAAGAAATATAATTTCATATTTTCATAACACTAAAACTAAAACATAATTTTATAATTTTTAATATTTAAAAAATAAATTTAAATATATTTTTAATCCCTGTAAAATGAACATGTTTTTATTTTAGTTTTTATAATTTTTATTTTATTTTTTAGCTCTCTAAAATTTGGATGATTGTTTTTATCTTTAAAAAATAAGTAAGTTGTAGCTTTGATTTCTATAGAATATTTTTCTTTAGTATTCATCCTCTAAAATTTAAAATCTAAAGTCATTATTTTTGTCTCTAATATTTGTTTTATGATATATAAATAATATTTATTTTAAAAATTTATTAAAAAAATTAAAAGTGTTACATACTAATATAATATCAAATATTGTTGTGAATGTCTCTAGGAATAATCACTTAATCATATGATTAACAGGGATCATAAAATATTATGGACTAAAAACAAAAATTTCCATTTTAAAATGATGAAAAACAAAGAAATTTTTTACAAAATAACCAAAATTAAAATTAGTTAATTTTTCATGGACTAAGATTCTAAGAATATATCTAAGTTAAAAATATATATATAAATTCAAATCAAATATATGTAATAGTTAATTTTAAGTTTCAAGAATAAAATCAACATTTCGTGACAAGTTTGCATTTAAAATACATATATATAAAAAGTTAAATAGTTTAAGTTGTTTTTTCATTTTTTTGAGAAAAAAATCAAAATAATTTTGCTGTATAATGAATTTTCGTTGAGTCGTTGTGAATCGATTTTCTACTGACTTTTACTGATTTTAATAGATTTTTTATTTATCAATTTTCTTATTCTTCGGCCATTTTTTAGGCCCATTTTGTGATTTAATTGATCAATCAGATGTGCAATTCACCATTTTTTCAACTTGACTCACCGATTTGGTCCAGTTTTCGAAGTGCTTGAATTGAAACATATGATGAAATTTTATATATAATGTTGACATTTTATTTTAATTAGTTTGTTGCGAAAAATCTCATAAATCAAATGTATCAACAGTAAATTTTACATTTAATATGATAAATTATTGAATCGATTATTTATGATTTAATATTTACTTTACTATAATGCAATTTGATGTTGATGTAGGGGTCAGAAACTTTATATAATTGAAATTTTGGTAAGAGATGACATATATTAATAAAGTCTCTTCTGCAGACAACAAAACATTTTTTCACATATTTAATATACTTTTATATTCAATACTATTATACAATTAGGTTTAACCACTGGTCAAGACACTTAGACGTAAAAAACTAAGGAAAAACATATTATCTATATAACAAGTGTATTTGATGCTTTAAATAAGTAAAAGTATAATTTTGGAAAATATTTTTGTCTCTTTAAAATCTTTCAAATTCCTTTTTTTATTTCTTTAACTTTTTTGTCCAAATCCTGAAAACATATTAAATTAATTAAATTTTTTTTAATTAAATTGATTGGTTTTTGTAATTAAGATGAGGGTGTAAAATTATATATTGATTTCACTCTTGTGACTACCAGAGAGATATTAGATATTGTATTATATATAGAGGTCGGTCATATTCATACTTGACCTTATCTTTTTTATATATTATAAGTAATATGGTTATTATATATATATATATTTATTTATTTATTTATTTATTAAGTAGCACTGTTAGGTTGAAACAATAATGAAAATCATCATGTGGCATAATTAATGTAATATATATATTTTTTAAATAACTCTATATAAAGGAGACTTGTATAAAGTATATATTTATTTTAAAAAGAGAAATTTATTTACTTTAAAAATAAGTTTATTTAAATTTATTTTGTTCAATAATTCATGTTTTACATTAAATTTTAACGATCCAATCGTTAAATTTAAAATTTTTAATACATAAATTAAATATAAAAATTTAAAAAAAAAATAAAACTTATTTGATATTTTGTTTTGTTAATTCAAATTGACAGGTAATTATAAAAATATTTTACATATTAATTTAAATTTATGGAATGAAATATCAAATAATTTTTATTTAAAAAAAACTTGCATATTTGATCAGAGCACTAAGAACCTTTAAATTAATGGTAAGGTCATTAAAACTTGATATAAAAACATAAATTATTAAATAATATAAGTTTAGGTCAACTTATTTTTAAAATAAACGAATCTCTTCCCTTACATTCATTTTCAGTATACTCATGTAAAATACATACTAATTTAAGCATCAGAGTCTGAACAAATGCATGTCACCATTAGAGCTTGACATTGCACTATGATGATTATGATTGTCATAAAAAACCTAAGTCCTTCAATTTTTGTACCATCATACAAAAATTCTAACATTTACTTTTAATTAGTACTGACAACCTTATTTCAGTATTATTCACATGAACTGATATAATAAATATCATCCTCTTTGGTGTTTATTAATCTTCAAGGAATTTCGTTCAGACATCATACATGAGCATAAGTTTATGCTTAAAACATGTTCTAAAAGTAAAACTAAACATTCATGATTCTTACGTAATGAGTTATCCAATGAGATAGATTTTTTTTTTATCCACTTAAGAGTTTCTAAAAGTTTTTATTTAAAAGCACTTGAAATCTTTGAGCAAAAAGAATCTCATCCCATATTATGTAAGAATTAAATGAGTCATAAAAGAGCTAATGTTAACATGTTATTTTTGAGTCAAATGTTTAACTTCTTTAACTCAATGTTGATGTGACTAATTCAATTATATGTTAGTAGTATACAAGTGAACATTTTTTTATTGATGTCAAAATATGATTTTTTTTACTCTATAAATATTCAAAGTTTGATTTTAGACCCATGAATTTTAAACTTTGATTTTTTTAATTCAAATTTTTAATCAATGACACTTTTATCACACAACGTTGTTCAAATCATTATTAGAGATTAGCAAAGGTTAAAATTTTATACAGACACTACTTGAAACTCTTTTATGAGTAACATTCTAATCATGAGTCTTAAACATAAGAAAAGGGAGGACAAAAAAATATTATCTTTCTCTCTCTATATATAATGTGTATCCGATACTTTTAATTAGTAAAAACATAATATAATTTTTCTTCTAGTTTATCAATCAAAGTTGAGAGATGACTATTATGGTTAAGAGTGACACTAAATCAAACTAATTTAAAAATAATTTAAAATTTGATCTGATAATTAATTTGTTAATCATAAATCAATTGAATTGAACTTGAATTAAAAATTAAATTTAATAAATAAATTGAAATTTATTTATAATTTAACTCATTTGATTCATAGATTGATTTAATATTTTCTTTTATTATTTATAATCAAAATTGATATATATATATATATATAATTTACTTTTTTTTAACTTTAATTTATTAAAATTTAAAAGAATTTTTAAAATTTAATTATAAGTTAATAATAATTATTATATAAGAATTGTACATGTGTGCGATGTGCATATAAAGTATAATTTTAAAAGAAATTTTCCAAATTTTTTTAAATATTTAGTTGATTTGAAAATTAAATGGATCAAATTATATAATTTAATTTTAACTTATTTATTTATTAAATTTAAAATTTAACTCGAATCTTATTTAAACTAAATTTAATGAGTTAATTATGGAATTCAATTCCACGTAATGTTTGAAGTAGTTAGAATTATTTTCACGTCTAATACTCATATGTTATAAAGTCAATAAAATTATTATTGTATTTTTATTTATTTTATACAATTAAATAATTGTATATAAAAAAGATTTAGGGGTAATATATTATTTGTTTGTATTTGGATTTTGGAACTTAATATCAAAGGTCATTCAACACCGTCCGTCGTCCCAAATTCTTCATCCCGACCGCAGGAACACAGCCCTCTCAATATGGTTCCATCGGAGACAGTTAATTTTGCTCGGAATTTTGCAGTTATGGTCAGAGTTTGCGGTCCTGTAAGCTTTTCTTTCTTTCTTTCTCTCTTTTTTCAAACCCAGCACACTCTATAATTACTGCCTCACTCAGCTTGCAATTTCTGCTTCTCCTTAATTTTTCAGGACCCAAAAGGGTTGAAGATGAGAAGACACGCTTTTCATCAATACCGGTTTCTAACCCCACCCATTTTCTTATTTTGTTTCTATTTCACAAAGTTTCGTTTTTTATGCACCTATGGCGGTGGGTTTTTGTTTTCTCCTTCTGGGTATGTGTAGTTCTGGTGAAACAACTCTTTCAGCTTCGGGGATGCTTGTACCTGATACCCTTTTTGACGCCCAAGTAGCTACGCGTCTCCATGGTGATAACTGTGAGGATAGGGTGTTGGTTGTGACTGTTGCTTCAGTTGTTGAGCCTTTTCTGTCACCTCAACAGAGAGAGAATATTCCTCAGGTTGGTGCTTTTAGATTTAGTGATAAGTAAAGTTGGTTAGCTTTCTTTGATTTTATATTATATTTATTGAAATAATAAATTTGTTTTGTGCGAGTGTATTTTAAATTGTGTGGCTTGTGCTTTTCAGGGTAGGCCAGACTTGATTTCTGGTGTTCGGATTGATGTTATGACAGAGAAAACCAATGGAATATCTAACCAGGGAACTCCTTGCTGGCTTGTGGCGCAGCTTTTGTCATTAGTAGGCATTTTGAACCTTTTAGTTCCTTACTATGCTGTCTTCTAAACAGTTAATGATGTGGTGCATCTGACACTTTATAATTTTAATTGTCAAATTCAGTTTTACAATATACTCATCACTGTGATTGACATGCGTTTAGTTAGAGAGACTCATTAATGTAAATATGGATTTTTCTCTTGATTTTGTTGGTGTCTGACACATTCGTTTTCTTGGAAAGGTGATGGTGAACTTTTGGTTCATAGCATCATATGTTTTTGGACAAATATTTAGTATTAGGGCTCATGTGGTGTGACCTCTGTATGATGGTTTATTTAAAATTTTTTTATATTTGTTTCTTTACGTGCTAGGATTTTTTTTCCAACCATTATTTGTTAGTTCAATGCTAATCACATTTCTGCATCATGCAGGTTGATATTCCTGCTTCATCCAATTGTCTCCAGTCACTTATTGAGGCATCTTTGGGTTTGCCAGAGCATGAATGGGAGGTTGGTTGGTCTTTGGCCTCCTACAGTAATGGTTCTCAACCTTCTAAAGATTTTTTTCAAAGTCAGGTTAGTTTGTTCTTCATAAATGTGCTTTGTCCTGTTGCTATGAATTAGTTTGCTTTATAAATTTGTACTTGTACATGAAGAGATGTCCCTGTTGAGTAACGAAATAGGAACATTTGGAGGTATGATCCAAAATTCCAAATGCCTTTAAGTGCAATTCTGCATTCATCAATTATATAATATGACTTTTATGTCACATTTGGTGTTATGTTTGTTTAAATAATGTAGTTAAACTCTGGAAATTGTAGCACATGTGCATGTTGCCTCTGGTAGAAAACAGTCAATTTAAAATCCTGGAAATTTTTTCTTGTTGGTCTGTATGCCTGAAGGCACTGCAATCTGAATTGTTATTCTAGGCCATGGGATCAAAGAATGATATTCCTTCCTTCCAAGACTTTAGGTATTTACTGAATTTTACTGAAACATTTATCTTTAGTGTTTTGCAATGTCTCTTAAGGTGTCTGGCAAAAGCTATTTTCCCCTCTATTTTTATATGCTCATCTTTTATCTTGTCAAAGGATGAAGATGGGAAAAAGGGTGAGCCTAGGTGGCATGTACTTTTGAACACAACACCTCAAGCACTAGCTTATCACAGTTCTTGAACAACTGCATTTTTTTTTCTTTTTCTCTTTATCTTTCCTCCATATCTCCCTTAAAGACCTGCAACGTTGTATGGAACTGAATGTTGGCTGTTAGAAAGTCAAGAATAAACTCGATATAACATAGATGAGAATGTTTCATTGGATGAGTTGACATACTAGATGAGATAGGATTAAGATTAAATGCATGATAGAGAATGCTGGGGTATCACTTACTGTAGAAAAGATGGTAGAAACTTGCTCTTGGTGGTTTGGACGTGTGGAGAAGACTTGTTAAAGCATTAGTGAAGAGAGTAAATCAGTTGAATGGAAGTTTAATTCCTAGAGAAACAGGGAGACCGGGGAAAACTATAAGCAAAAGCACAGAAGAATTTAGAGGTCAATGATTTATTTTTATACACATTTTGCAATAGAACATCCCATGTAGCTAATATCACTTAATGGAAAAAGACTTGGTTGAAGGTTTAAAATTTTCTGCCTTGATAAATATGTTTAATATTCATCTCGTGTTTTTGGTTAGGTATTTGGTTAGGTATTAACTTAGATTACTCATAATCTCTGTACTAGATCACTGGTATTTTGGATTCACCTTTGTTAAAAATGTGTATTATTAATTTATTATGTATTATGTAAATGTCTCTTGGTTCATTGTATCATGTAAATAGTAATTAGGAAAATTGTACCTTGCACTTATTACATTTATTAATTAAATATTGAGTTCATGGTATACGTCTAGTTCAAACACACATTTTCAAACTGTTAGGATTAGTCTAGTGGTAGGAGAGTTGGAGTAGTATGTGTAAGGTCTTAGGTTTGAATCTTGTTATTATCATTGTAATTCCTATGGATAAAAAAACACACAAATTTTTTCAATATATGCTCCTCTTTTGTGTATCTGCTTTTCTCAACATGGTATGTATCATGCCTTCTATGACCTAGTAATCTACAGTGTGATCCTTGTTGGCTTCATGTTGTAAATAAAAGTTGAATTGAAAGAACAAGTTAAAGTAAGTCTATGAGTTTGTCCATGCTTCAAGTGCAAAGGGATCTTGTATAAAATGTGGTGTAATAAGCTATTTATAAATCTATTCATGTGTCCTTACCTATTGACTCAAGCTTTTGGAAAAGTTGGTTCTCGACAACATTAATCATTATTTATGTTTGCAATTTTTTTGTAATCAAATGTATTGGTGCAGCTGCAAAGTATCATTTATGTTCATTTGTAAATGTATTAGTTCCTCATCTTAAAAGTTGATTTTTGTACACTTTTGATGCGCTACTTATTAAAGTATCATTCTTCTTCTTGATGGTATAAATTGCTTCTGGAATAAAATCTCCATGATCATGATGCGTAAAAGCAAACTTAACATTTTTGGATGTAGAATGATAAATTTTAAATGATATTTCAGGAAAGATTGACTGTGGGTGGATCTGGCAATGCAAGTCTTATGTACAAATCACTCACTAGAATGGCAATTCTTAGTGTTTCTTTATCTTTCAGGGTATCTTTCTGTTTTTATTTAGCTTATTTATTTTCTCCAGACTGTTATTATAATATACTAATTACATGTGGAAGGATTTTTCTACTGGTATTCTTTGTTGGTCCATTAAAACTCGTGAAAATAACTGGTTGGTGATTTTATTAGGACTTGCTGGATTGTAAGGTATCTGCCATGAATAAAAGGGGTGATTTTCTTATGGCAGTTGGGTCTCCTTTTGGAGTCCTCTCACCTATGCACTTTTTTAACAGGTATTATTATTTTTTGTTTGGATAAAAGAAGAGAAAAAATTAGAATAACATAATCAATACTTCAAAAATGGTTATACTCTTCTCACTTGTTCTTTTCATTTTATGTCAAACCATGAGCTTTTGGGATCACTTATGTGTTGAGTTTTACAGGCAGTTATTTTGTCTCTAATACTGTAGTGAATTGGATGTCAAATGTTTGACAAATTTTGTGTCATTCAGTCCTTTTGATTTGGTTTCTTTCTTGAATCAGTATCTCTGTGGGATGCATTGCAAACTGCTATCCTCCTCATTCGTCTGATGGATCATTGCTGATGGCTGACATACGCTGTCTTCCTGGTGTGAGACATTTCTCTGTTGCATAATCCATTGGTCATTTATGGAAGTGGTTCTCGCTCTATTTTGACACTCTATCTACCAGGAATGGAAGGCAGTCCAGTTTTCAGTGAGCATGCATGTCTTACTGGTGTCCTGATCAGACCATTGAGACAGAAGACATACGGGGCAGAAATCCAGGTACCTTGAATGCATTCTCTTCTTAGTTGCAACTATCTAATCCTCCTCCAATTTAACGCATCATGCAAAACTCTAGTATTCGGTAACAGCTGGTGATTCCGTGGGATGCCATTGTGACTGCTTCTAGCGGCTTGCTGCGCAAGTGGCCTCTGAACACAGAGAAAGGGACATATAATCAGGAGGGTAACCTTTATGCTGCAGGAAGGGGGCCTTTTTTTGACACTGACAAATTAGATGTATGCTCTAGGAGTAAACATGAACATTTATATTTTTGTAGCTCCTCGCCATTACCAATTGAAAAGGCAATGGCTTCTGTCTGTCTTGTTACTATTGGTGATGGAGTATGGGCATCTGGAGTTTTGCTAAACAGTCAAGGTCTCATACTTACAAATGCTCATCTATTGGAACCATGGAGATTCGGAAAAGAGCATGTAAATGGTGGAGGATATGGAAACAATTCAGAAAAATTTTCTTCCATGTTGGAGGGAACCGCGTATCTTGGGAACAGAGTTGAGAGCAATCTAGTTAGTCAAACTTCACTGTTGAAGATGCCAATTTATCCTTTAGCTACTAATGAGCAGGGGGGATATAAGTTGAATCCAGCTTATGACAAC
Source organism: Cajanus cajan (assembly GCF_000230855.2). NCBI lineage: Eukaryota > Viridiplantae > Streptophyta > Magnoliopsida > Fabales > Fabaceae > Cajanus > Cajanus cajan. The sequence continues at coordinate 87,393,466 of NC_138517.1, forward strand.
CATAGAAACATACGTGTACGTCTTGATGTTGTCAAACCTTGGGTTTGGTGTGATGCAAAAGTAGTGTATGTTTGTAAAGGACCATGGGATGTTGCCTTACTGCAGCTTGAATCCGTTCCAGATAATCTTTTTCCTATAACAATGAATTTTTCTAGGCCATCCACAGGATCAACGGCATATGTCATTGGCCATGGATTATTTGGCCCAAAGCGTGGTATGTTCTTGCTGATCCAGTTGATCTGTTTCTTTCTTGGTTAGATGTCCTGATATAAAATGATTGTTAATGTTGCTCTTGATCACATATCTGCCATGCTAAAGTTCCTTTAAACTATTTATTATTCCTCTTGTTTATTTGATTTTATGTTTGGAAATGCTGCTTCTTCAGTTCCAATGATATTTATTGGGAAATACAACAAAGTTACTTCCTCGGTGTCAGGGAACTGTTGTGCAAAAAATGAACTAGTGCTTCTGTGAATGATTTATCTGCCTGCCTCTGGTTGTCATGAATACTTTTTCTGAATGTGTGTAGGATTTTTCAGCAATCAAATTCTATGTTCTTTTAATGCTACTGGTTCCCTCTTGCACTTCATGAGCAGATCAGCCAAAGAATGCTTCAAACAACCAAGAAGCAAACCTTGTTACAGAATAAATCATAAAATTGATTTTCAGTAATGGGGAGGAATCATTACATCTTTATATATTGTTTACCTATAACTTTGTTAGAGATAAAACCGTTTTTGAAAGCTTAAGCTTTTAGGAGTTGGTCCTTGACAAACTTGTCTAAAGAATATAGGGTAATGAATTCATAAGTATTGAGATTTCCTTGGTCCTCCTAATAAACCCATCAATAAAGCTTAGACGATAGTTTAAACTTTAAAATAAAAGTTTAAGTATAACCCAAGACCTTGGGATAGGACTGCAAATATGAAAATTACCATGGGACCCATGGATTGAAAATATATAGTGAACTGTAGTAAACAGTGCGCTAAGCCTAATAAGGTAAAACTTTTGATATGGTAAGATCCAAAAGAACATTACAATCAACCTCAACCAAAACTAGACAAAATTATTTGGGTATTTTGATCTTTAGGCTTTTGCTTTTTTATTTTTTTTTTTATTTTACTGTTGTATTGCTTACCTTTCAAAACAAGGTGGAACAAGCTTGTGTTTAAAACCAAGTGTCATATGCATCAATGAAAATGATATTTACTTGAAATAGGATACATTCCATGTTATTCTCGACTTTTTTTGCCTATGCAATATGTTTTATATATGATGATTTTTGCTGGGGTGATCAGTGTGACATGTGTTATATCCAATTTTAGACAGAACCAATTGAAGAGCTGTGGGTTTTCTTTCTATTTCTTTGTTTAACCTTGGAAGTCATCTATTTTCATTAGGATTCTTCCCATCTGTTTGCTCTGGTGTGGTTGCAAAAGTGGTTGAGGCAAAGACTCCTCAATCTTATCTATCCATTCAACCTGAACACCTGCACAGCCATGAAAACTTTCCAGCAATGCTTGAAACAACAGCTGCTATTCATCCTGGTGCTAGTGGTGGTGCTGTTATCAATTCAGATGGTCACATGATTGGCCTGGTTACAAGGTAATGCCACCATTTTTTTTTCTGGGTACAAATGCCACCAACTTTAAGTATAACGTTATCATGTTATCCTATTCCTGTTTCAACAAAAAAATATATTCATTATGTGCTGAAACACTATATATGAGTTAGTTCGATTGGTAGGCTTTTATGCTTATATCACGTTGATTCTATTGCCATTGTAGCTTGGGATCAGGGTTTTGAAATAAGAAATAAGTTGGTTGTCAAGTGTTTGATGTCCATACGTGTTGGATTTCCAGCAGGATATTGTTGTCAGGCAGCCTATAATCTGCAAATCAAAATTTTCCCTGGTCTTGCTAAGTTCATGCTTTGATTTGTTTTAGATTTGAGACTTTGTCTTTACAGCATAAGACTGTCTTCTCTTGTCCTAGTTACTCATAGGAGAGCTCATCCTACACTGGCTGGTCCAGTTATCTTTTGTGATTTTAATTTTCTTTATTGATTGCTCCTGAATGGTTGTATATTAAACTTCCATCTTTAATTATGTAATGTTTTTGACACAGCAATGCAAGGCATGGTGGAGGAGTTGTAATACCTCATCTTAATTTTAGCATTCCATCTGCTGCTTTGGCACCCATCTTCAAATTCTCAAAAGGTGTGCTTTTTAACCAATTGTTTAGTCCTTCAATGAATATTATCCATGCTGTTCCCACCTCACCTCTCCTTGTCTAACAAGTACCAAAAGAAACACACCACTAAATGACAACAATTAGTGACATTTGAAATCAGAAATCTATGAAAATTGGTTATAACAGTAGGCAAAAATACAATTTTTTCCTACTTTATACCTACATGGTATGTTTGACAACTTAGGATGTGGATTTTCTCACTGCAGCCATGCAGGATTTATCACTTCTACGGATTCTAGATGAACCAAATGAATACCTTTCATCTATATGGGCATTGATGCGGCCATCATATCCCAAGCTCGATCCTATGCATGATCCACCTCAGTCTCTTACAGACAATAAGAGTAAAGAGAAGGGTTCTCGGTTTGCCAAGTTCATTGCTGAAAGAAAAGACATTTTCAATGTTGGAAAGAGTGGAGTGCTTTCTAAGGAAGTTATTCCTAGTAAGTTGTGATCCTTGATGAAGTGACCAAGTTTACTTCTGCCGAATGACCATGGCAAGAAAGCATTTCCAGCAAACAACCACTTCTTGTCAGTGGGTAGGTGGTACACTTCCTATGAAATCTTCTTCCCTGGATTGTTAGCAAATAGAAAATCAAGGAAACAACTTTTAAAAGTCTCTAAACGATTATACTTGTACTTTATTAAAGTTTAAAGCTGATTTTACATAAAACTGTTTTTTTTGTTTGTTTTGTATTTTGGATGGAGATCAATTTATCGAAGAAGTAACTTTTGATAGAATTATTTCGATCAATAACTTTTTGTATATAATAATTCCAATATTTCAACTATTGAATACTTTCATAATATTTCAAGGATTATGCATATATCAAAGTTTAGATAAATTGAACATCTACAAGTACATAATAGGTTTTTTCTTGACAGAAGAATACATAATCTCATAGTTAACATTGATTTGTATTTTAAAAAAGTATGTTATATATTAAATTTATTTAATGAGATGTCAAATAGCTTTGAAATTATATAAATTTTGTTGATTTGATTTATTTAATAAGAATTTTTAATTTTAAAATTGAATTATTAAAATTTTATATATAGTTGTATCAATAATTTCTAGGATCTTAAGTCATGCTAGTAGTGACTTAAGTTTTCTTGTCTACTTAGGCTCGAAGCTTGTGGAGTTTTGTATCTTTCAAAAGTCAAAGAGTGATACAATTCTTCACATTTGGGTTACGATTAAATGATTATTGAACTGGTTTAGGTAGTAGTTTGATGGTTTAGTATCAAATTGAAGGAATATTTGTTGAATAAGTTAAATTGATTTATATTAAAAAATAAATAATACAATTAATATAACTTAAGATATTTCATATGATAAAAATAAAATTATCATACAAAATAATAAATATCACATGTCCAAAACATCAAATTTAAAATCAATGGTTCATAATAATACACTTTCATACTTCAAATATAAAACCATTGACATTATTAAGTGCTCAATACTCAAAATTACAATTAAACTAAATTTATCTTAATAAAGTTTATAAATCAAGTATGTTGTAACAAAGTTCACAAAATAAGTTAAAAAAAAAACAAATAACATCAACATGCAAAATTTATATTTAAATTATCAACACTTTAAGATAAAAAGTTTGCAAAGTCATTTGTATTTATTTATTTATTTTGAAAAAAATTGAAATCCTAACCATTTTATTGATTCACATGTTTTTTTTTCTTCAAAAATCGACGGATTTGATTCGAGTCAATTCCTTAGTTCAATTAGTTTGTTAAGTAAATTATTACAATTTGGGCACTACTTGAAAACGGCTATTCTGCTCATAAATGAAATAGTTCAAATATTCCTGGAAATTATTGCTCTCATTAGACTATTTGTATTTATATGCACTAGGATCCCGATTCATGAATCTCTCTGTTCAAGAAATTCAAATAAGAAGATCGAACCATTTTTTCTGACTCTTTTCAAATTTGATAAATCTGATTTTTTACAATATTGATTATGACAAGTGTTGTTGGTCTCTGGCCGACCCTTTTTTTGTTGGCTCCATGTCGAGGGACAATAGCCAATGTCTATGTTTAACTCAACAGTGATTACTGATTCTTGTGGGTGTGTGCATAATAAGGATATGATGATAGAATTTAAGTTTTAACACACCAGAGATAGAAAGAACAATTTTTAACTTTGAATACTTATATGATAGATCCTTATTTAAGAAAATTCTACTTTTAATAATTTTTAAGCATATTTTTGTCTTTTTATCTTAAATTTTTTAATTTCTATAGTATAAATTAGTTTTTCACTTCTATTGTTTGTTAATTCTTTTCTTTCTTTTAATGTTTTCATAGTATTATTATAATCTTATATTTTTAATCTTTATAATTTTGTCCTACTTTTTATTATATAAATATAATATAAAATACTCATTTTGTAATTAAATTAGCTTTTTCAAAAAATTTTATTGGTCCACACAGAAAAATGTACAAAAACCTCTTCATTTTTTAGGGTATAGCAGCAACTCTCCCTTATTTATTGTGGAAACAGAAATTAAAGGTACATGTTTTTTTTTTTTTTTTTTTTAAAGAATAAAAACACATTTAATCTTATTACAAAATTACCTATCATTTCTTTTTTATATAATTTCACCTTCAATACTTGCAGGAAATAAAAAGTGGTGTAAGTAAAAAAAAAATTTTCCGCTGTTCTTTCTATCACATTCTTTTACAGAAGTTATGGCTCCGCGGATATTCGGTCGGTCGAAACACATCAGATTAAGGTAGAAGAAAATTAAGAGCAGGACTTTAAAAAAAATGCTTAATTTAAATAATATAGAAACCTAATTATTTTTGAAAATCTTGTGAAATTAAAATTACACACAACTTAAATTAAAAAGATTAGAAGTAAAAATAAGTTATAATTTCTTTTAAACTCATTATTAAAATGTATTTTTCAAATACATTGAGCAATTTTAGTCACCCAAGTATTATAATTATATAATTTTTTATCCCTCAATTTTTAATTAAATAATTTTTAGTGTCTTGAGTACTATAATTAAGTGATTTTAGCACCTCAAGTATCTTAATTATACAATATTTGACTGATTTAAATTGCATGATTAAATTTAGTAATAATAAATATATATTATCTAAAACATGATTAATGAAGATTATAGTATATGTAACTTAAATAAGTCAAAACTATATAATTACAATACTTAAGAGACTAAAATTGTAAAATTATATTGAAAAATTTAAATTATTTAATTAAAATTTGATGATTAAAATTGCACAATTTATAAAATATAAGAGACTAAAATTATATATACAATTAAAATTTTGAGGACCAAAATCTTACCATTACCATCTAAATACAATTACACCTTTAATTTTTAAATTAATTTTATGCAAACATAAACAAATACATTTACGAAGGTCTATTTCTAACGAGGTTACTTTAATGTTCAATGCAAATGATTCACTCACGGATAAATTCACGGGGACATGCACAGTTCAATTTTTATCCACTCAATTTTTAATGGGTTTATGAAATTATATTTGACAATTATTCCTTGAATTCTGTTCTGTTACTGAGTGCCAGGATGCTTGTTGGAAAAAAAAAATCTGAAAGCAGATTGAAATTTTAATTCAACTACTTGGGGCTCTGATAGGGACTACAGATGGCAGAAAATTGAAATTAGGAGCATCTAATTTCTCACCATTCACTTCCTAAGCACTAGGTCTACACAAGTGTTTGTATTTTTTGTCTGAACTTTTTCTCCAATTCCGGTTGAACAAAGACACTTAAAGTGGGTGGTGTTAAAAGTTTTGTCATATATTAATATGATTGATTGAGTAGTTTAGAATCTAGTCATATACTGTGTTTGTAAATTTTTAAATGTAGATTCTATGGAGTTGTGAAAGGAATTGAAGGAATTTGTCGGTATTACTTAACAAGCTTCATGACAAAGTTAAGTCATTTTCAGAATAAGCAAGTGCTAGGTTTTGTGGATCATAATTTACATAATTTTTTTAGAAATAAAATAGTTATTTCCAATTTGCTTGTTTCTCTCACAACCAGCTTCTCAAAATAGTTGGACGTGATAACTAATAATTGATAACATAATTAGAAATTAATTTTTTTAAAGATTAATTTATGAAGTATTTCAAATGTAAAAAATTAAAGAAAAGAAAAAAAAAATCCTCGTATCTTTTCAAATTTTCAAGCATCGAGTCACACCTATTAACTATCTAGATGATACTTATACACATTGAATATAGATTTTAAACCCAAGTAACGTGTGTCTTGCATATGAGTTTGTACATAATTATTTGTTCAGGACATGTTAAATGTTTATTATATATTAATTATTTTCTAATAAATTATATATAAAAATATTATATTTTAATATATAAATTGTATTAAATTAAAATTTATATAATTTTTAATTTGTATATCATATTTTATATTTGTAAAAAATAATTTATATCATATTATAAAATTATTTTAATTATTGGTAATTTATTTTAAAATTATTAAATTTAATTTAAAAATCAATATGATGAATGAAAATTAAAATAAATAAGGAATTAAATTTTTTTTCTAAAAATATAATATATAATATATGATATATAAGTTTAAAAATATTCTATTCATATTTAATATATAATGGTGAGTATATATATATATATATGTTTGTTTACTATTTTATAAATATGTTTATGTAAATAAAATTTAAATTAATTCAATATATTTTTATTGTTGAAATAATTTTGAAAAAAAAATATTTAGTATAATTAATATGAGTTATACTAAATATAAATAATAAAATTAGTAAGATAATGAAATTTATTATTGAAGTGGTGAAATTCAAATGATAAATGTAGTAGTGACGTGTAAGTATATACAAATTGGTGTTTCACTTGTTAATTAAATATTATTTTAATTATTTTATTTTTAAATATCAAAACACATGGTCTGTTTAAATTTATAAAACCAAGTTCTAATATCTTGTAATAAGTTAGCTTTGAACTTATGATAAATACTCAAACTAAAAAACATATTTAAGAAAAATAATAATTTAGATAGGTAAAACACCATCGACCTCTAAGTTGAAAGTTGAAAATATAACTGTTAAGATGAAAAAATAGTACATACATTGGTTCATTTTCCAAAACTTATTAAGAAAAAATTGCCTAAATGAAAGGTCACATATGTTTCTGTTTTAGAATATTACATTAAAAATTAAAGAAAGAAAGAAAAATAAAAAAAATCTTTGACAGTAAATAATTTTATTTCAATAATTATTAATTTTTAAAAATTAATGATTTAACAACATTAGTTAACCTAAAATTATAATGCAACACACCGATATTTGTTATTCAATTTATTTGTTCAAATGACAATGAATTCATTTAATTTTGGGACATTGATCATACACTTCAATATATACTGATGTTAAAGAAAGTTATATGAAAAGAAATTTAACAAGTATGCACGTACATGTGCGCATGTATATATATATATTTATTTGAAATACACGCCAAATATATATATATATAATAATAATAATATTTTCTTAGATATAACTTTTATAATAATATGATAAAAAATTGACAGAAGATAGAGAGTTTTTCATAGACCAATAACATGATTGATTTATGGAAGAATTTATTTATATCATTTTGTTGCTGCTTGCCTTGTTCACCTAATGACAAAAGGCTTTTTGTTTTTGTTATTGTAATATTATCTAGCCTCAACATTCATTTTTGTCTTATTCATCAAAGTCCATGATACTCAGATGCATTTTTGCGACGCCTTTCATTATGTCCAGCCAAACGTCTTCTGCAACTCCTTTTTGAATCATCAAATTCCGATAGCTCATGAAACCTGAAAAATGAAATTATTTCAAAGTGAACTCATCGACAATTTTCTAGAGATACATAGAATTTTGTTCTCACAAAGAACATTATAATGTTTCTTGGTTTATTTAGTATACAAAAGGAGTAGTTCAGAGGTGCAAACTTATATTTGATTTAGGTCATGTTTGTATGCATAAACATTTATAAGTAAAGAAAATAAGAGAGTAAAATGAATTAAAGTTTTTTTTTATAAATTAAAAATAACTTATATACCTTAATTTTTGTGAAAATAAGATAAGAGAGTTTATATAAAAGTTAAATTTTATGAGTTAATTTTAATTTATAAAAAATATACTTTACATTCTCATTTTTTTTACTCAATTGCATTTTTAATCTTATATATTGTAATTGTGTGATTTTGGTCTCCAAGCTTTTAATTGAAAAATTTTAGTCCTCAAATATTGCAATTGTGTAATTTTAGTTTCTCAAATTTTAGTTGAATAATTTTAGTTTTTCTCATTTAAAATATAATAATTTGAAAATTATATATATATATATATAGTTTTTTTTTAAATTGAAAAATTAACTTTTTTAAGTTACATATATTATAATTATCATTAAAGTATCATACATATATATATTTATTAATACACAATAAATAAAATTTAGATAATTTATTATTATTATATTATTAATAAATTAATATCAATAACTTTTAGTATAGAAATTAAAATCACACAATTCTAATATTTAAAAGACTAAAATTACTCGATTAAAATTTAAAAACTAAAATTTACAACTGCAATGTTTTGAAGAACTAACATTACTTAATTAGAATTTTGGAGATGAAATCGTATAATTATAATGATTGAAAGAACAAAAACGTATTTAAACATATTTTTCCTCAAAACATAAAGAATTAAAATTGTGGATATAAATCTATTTGGTTGCGAATTCAGTAGCTTGAAATTGTAAAATAAATGGTTCTTGATTGATATTGTTTAATTTTATTTTTTTTAAATGGAAGAATTAATATGTCATATATTGATGAGTTTGTATTACCCTAATTAAATCACATGCCTAGATCAAAGTTGTCGATAATAAAATGATATGCAATCATCTCTATTTGCCATCTACAGGGAAGATCTTCCAATTTCATGAATTAAAACTACCCTTTTGTTTTGTCATGTTCATGGATTAAGCATTACAACAAAATTAAGTGAAAATGCTATATATACTTGGTGTATTAAAATTCCAATTAATTAACAATTCTGTGCTATCTTTGAATGCAGACAAACATCCCTGTTTTAGCACAAATAATTACTCATCTAAAATATATGGTACGTACCTTTGTGCAGAATGTAGGAGTTATAGGATTAAATTTGAGAACAGTCCATAAATAGTTATATAATATGTGCTCATGAGTTGTATAAATGTAAAAGTGGTCCTTAATGCATAATTATGGTATTGTAGTCAATATTCACTATTCCAAGACTAGCTAACTGTGCTGTGTAGGAGTGAGAATGAAAATGAATAAAAAATTAACTAAATTTTAAAAACAATACAAGCTTAGACACATTTCATAGTTGACACTTCAACCAAGTATATATATCATAAGAATTGTCTTTGGCTAGGGTTAATTGGAAAGAGCAAAGGTATAAACAAAACAATTCTAACCATACTCCTTCATACATACTAGATGTTAAATCTCCCCTCCCCCCACCCACACACAAACACACAAAGGAATACTTTAATTAATTACTTCAAATAATATACAGATTAAGGTTTCTCAACCTACCTACTACATTGTTGGCAAAACCTTTGGTGCTGGTCTGCAATGAGTACTGCAGGAGCCTTGGCATGGTACTCACAAACTTTGTGACGCCTGTGATAAGGCTTAGCATCACTTAGATCAGCATTACAACCATCCACTTGACAAGAAGGTGGCACTGAGCCTCCAGCTTTGGACCCTCTCTTAGTAGTCACCACCCTCTTCTTCCTATCATCTTCTCCATAACCTTCACTCTCTTCTTCCTCCTCTTCTTCGTACTCTTCCTCCTCCTTGTAATTCATGCTCCTTTTTCCCTCACTCCAACTTTCGTTCATAAGTTCAAGGAAATTTGGAGAGAGATATAAGTGATGTTCAAAAAGGTTGTGTTGAGAGAAGCCAAGGAGTATCCACAACTACTTGATATAAATAGAAAAACTAGAAACGAGATGACGAGTGTGGACCACATAAGGTCTTCATTTATTGGTTGTCTTGCCACCTTAAGGGTAATAGTAAAATAACATTGAATATTTCTACATTTTTACATGTAGCTTTATGTTTTTCTTTTTTAATCACACCACTCATCACATATACTTTTAAACATGTTCTTTTAGTTTGAATGTAAATAAATAATCATTTTTTTTCTTCCAAAACTCTCAATAATATTAAAAGAAATAAATAATTATTATTTTCCTTAAAATAATTTGAGCTATAACTACATTTTTTTCCCTTATATATATATATATATATATATATATATACTTTCTATCCAATTATAATCAAGAGATTTTTTTATTTAATTTTACTTTCTTGTAAAACAACTTATTACACAATCATCTAACTTTTTTCTTTCTTTCTTTCCTAAATCAAACAAACTCTTTTAATTCAAACATTTTAAAAACCTGTCTATTTTCTATTTATTTTCTCTTTCTCTCTTACTTCTTTCTTTCATATTTTTCTCTGTATTCAAACAATAAGAATATACACCATATAAGGACAAGAAAAAAAAAACCTTTTCTTAAAGTGAAAGATGTTGCAACTAGCTAGCCAACTACAGTGCAAGAAGACCTAGGGAAAACTGCAGAACGCTTGGATTTTTGTTCCACGAGAATTTTATCAAGATAATACTTGCTGATAGCTTAGTTAGAGAATAGACTACATTGATTCCTTTAATAAATTTGATAAAAACTCGATCGTTTCCATTTTTAGTGGCTCTAAACCATCCGAGTCTGCAGGGTTCTTTAATCTCCTTACTTGGCACTTGGCAGCTTGCGATTAAATAAGTCAAAATTCAGGGAAAAAAACTGAAGAAAGAAACGAAGAGGAAAGAATATTCTTAACTTAATCAAGCCCACGATATTCAACAAATAGTTAATCCATGAAAAGTTTATGAGATTTTCTTTTTACTCATATTTTTTATAATTAGAAAGAAATTAAAAAACGCAAAATATATTCAATAACATAATGAAAAAAGATTTAATAGTTATTATGAAAAATATTATAGAAATAAAATAACTCAAAATTAATTACTATTACTAGTTGATGAAGACTTTGTAACTTTGTGATCTCCCAGGTCAAAGTAGAAAAAACTTTTTTTTGTTGTTTTTTTAATTTTTTTATTTTATGTAATGATAGTTGGATATCTCATTATTTTGTATACATTTATTATCTATATCTTCTAATTACATCGTATTATTTATTATTGTATATTTTTTTCTTCTCTCTTTTTCTTTTATGTGTCAGATAAGTTGCAAGTTATTTGGATGAACAATTTTTTTTTTTTTTTAAATGGCTTCTCATAAAGCGTCGTCCGCTACAAACACGCTCTGTTCTATCGGTATGTACGAATTATCCAATCACGTTCAAGCATAAAACCCAACACGAAAATAATAAAGATAAAAAAAAAACACCAATATCAATGCATGGTTTGTTTATGAATCTTGTCGTATTGGAGGACAAAAATATTTCTGTCATCTAGCTCAAAGCAGTGGTAATTATTAGAAGACAACAGAAATCTTTGCTCAAATATTTGAAGAAAGAAAGTGGAGCCCCCTCCCTCCCTCCCTCTCTCCCTCTCAAGTGCTATATGGTAGATTATCTCTTTCAAGTACTATTTTTACTGTAAAAGAGAGAACTAAACAAAAATAATTATTTTTTTCATCATAAAACTAAAGGTGTGGTGCAGAGATAATGTACATTAATAAAGGATTTAGAAATGCATGTGAGGGAAATATATGTATACAGGATTATTCTAGATGTAACATACACTATTAATTAAAATGATAGTCCTTTTCGTGTGGGGGACGATTCGTTGGTGAAGGTAGCAAAGCAAAGCGTGCATCTGCATTATTGAAAGGAAAGGAAAGGAAGAGGATACGGTGAATTGATTTAACAAGTTTTGGCCTATGTGAGGAGCTACGTACGAATAAGAACTATTGCATGGTGTTGGATCTTTTGGCCCCCTTGCAATTAGTTTGTTCCCACTTTGCATTGGCCAGCTATTCACCTGGGTTACCGTCCTTATTGCTTCCTCGCTAGGACCACTTTTATTCATTGTTATCGTTTCTTGTATTGGTCCCCAGCACTAGTACGAGGGAAACAATTCTGAAAGAGAACTATTTTGTTTCTTTAATAGAATATTCAATGCCAATGCCAATGCCTAGTTACCACCAAAATGCCTGCAGCTAGTTAAGTTAACCATATTCATTTGCTCCATCTGGTTTACGTCCTCAACCAACACCAACTCTTTCAAAACTGGCTTAGGTTTATCTCAACATTAAATGCACGTTAAAATTCTAGTGTTTTTATGGAGGACTGAATAAAAAAATTTAGCTCATTCCTGTGTTTACAATTTACTCGCAAGTATATTTATGTGTATGAATGCGTTATGCGTAAATCAATTTATGTATAACAATTACCAAGTTATGCGTAAATCGATTTTTATTTATTTTTATTAAAAAAATATTCATATTAAATATATTTTATACTTATAAATTTTAATAAATTCATATCTTATTTTAAATTTTAATTTTTCTAAATCTTATTTAAAATTATTTTTATTTTTATTTTATAAAAAAATACATAAAAATTATATGTTAAACGGTATATTAATATAAATTAAAAATATAAATAATATGTACATATATAATATGCTTGCAATTAATATCACAAAATAATATATGTAATATTTACATAGATATTATATTATTAAATATATAATTTAAAATTAATAATATACTATAAAAGTTATTTAAGTTGTATATATTACAAACAAATATATTAGAACAAGTAGTTATTATTATATTTAATAAGACTCCTTGCTTTTCCATTAAAAGATTCAATTATTATTATTATTTTTGTGGTTTATGATCCCTTAAAAAAATTTATTAAAAAAAAAAAAAGTGATTGAACCGGTTTGACCCACCGGTTCACCGGTTGAACCGGAAAATTAACCGGTTCAATCCGATTTGAAACGGGTCGAGTGTATAACCGATCCAATTTAAGATTCGGACCGGCTGGACCACCGGTTCCCGGTCCAACCGGTCTGACCGGCCGGGTCGGTCCGGTTTTTAAATCACTGGTACTGCTTCTTAAGTTTTTAATTTGCTGTCCAACTCACTCAGTTCACTCGAAGTGAAAGTGAAAAACTCTCTCCAAACCGACTTCTATAACATGCTGATAGTCGTCAAAGCATGACAATGGAGATTGAAGATTAATTATATTTAAACCAAGAGCAAGTGGTATAATGAAATAAGTTTTATTCGAGACATATATCTCTTAACCTTTAATTAGATACTAAACCATAACCTTTAATGTTGCAACTAAGATAAGGCAGCAATAAGATGGGCGGGGAGTGATCACATAACCTTTAATGTTGCAATTAAGATAAGGCTGTAATAAAAGAGACTGGGAGTGATCACACTAAAGATGTAGTGTGTATTTTTTTTACCTATAAAGTATGTGCATATTCATGTTAAGAGGAATGGTGTGTGATAAATAAGCGAGTTTAGAAAATTTATGCCATATATATATAAGTGACCTTAGTGTTGAATAAGGAAGAAATTGAATAAAAGATGAGAAAAAAGGAATTATAAAAAATATTTTTTTTATTTATATTAATTTAAATTAAATTTTTATGTTTTATTTAAGACTTATAATTCTTTTTTTTAGTCCATGATTTTTTTTTTCATTTTTAGTTCTTTGGTGTATTGATAATGTAACATTTTATGCAAAGATAATACTTATAATGTGGTATTATGTTGATGTAACATAGAATAATATCATTAAGTTAACGTTTTTATAACAAATTTTGATGGTTGAAATGAAAAATAAAAACGTTTAAATGTTATAATAATGCCTAAAAAATATTTATATAGATGAAAAATGAAAAAAATGTTAAATTATATAAAAAAAATGCAATTAAGCTTATTATTAATAACAATAATAATTTTAAAATTTTTATGAAAATATAGTAAACTCCAATAATCATGAAAATTGAAAAGTACGAGAAGTTTTGAGTTTATGAGATCAAATTAAATTTACTTTCACAAGAGTGGATATTGGTTGTTGGTATACAAGGGGTAGAGAGAGAGACTACTGTTTATTCCTTTTGTGAACCTATAACATTACAAGAAAAATAAATTATAGTAATAGATAAAAATTGTTACTAAAAATTAAAAATTTGTACATAAATATTTATTTTATATTAACTTGCAGACAATCTATTTGATCATTATTTTGAATTGTATAATGATGTCTTTGCTTTAATTACAACAAATAATTAAAAATATAATATTTAAATTTTATTTGCACTAAATATTTATAAATAAAAGTAATTTTTTATTTTACCCATAATCATCATCATATTTATAAGAACGAAATATCTATGATATAAGTCATTTTCCTTGTAACATATAGGAAATAATATTAGCAAGGAACTACATGAAAACTAGTCATACAAAAGATAATCAAGATATTATCATTATGAAAATAGAAATAATTTTTTTTTGGAGGGTGTGTATGTCTCATTAAATTTATTTTATCATCTATTTTTCTCACTTCAAGAAAAGTGATTTAGACTCAGATGTTTTGTTCTTACATACATAATAGTTGTTGATAAAATAAAAAAAAATACTTCTCTACCATAAATATTTAGTGTAGTAAAATCCAAATGCTTGTATTTACAACTACTTATTTATTGTAAGTAAAAATTACAAAATTATTGTTATATAACACATATAATAGATTCGTAGGTGTAAGATAAATATTTACTTATAAATTTTTAATTTTTAGTAATAATTTATTTCTATGACTACATGATAATTTTCTTGTAACGTTTTTTTATGTCAATTTGAAAAACATAAAAAAAAACTTATTTTTGGAGGTCGTCTATGTCTTGTTAAATTTGTTTTTATCCTCTCTTCCTTTTTTATTTATTTTATTTTTTAAAATGCTTATTTGTATTTCTACGAAGCTCAAAAATATTCAAAGGAGCTTTTTAAGGGTGGGGAAGGATGGAGGAAGTTAGCATGTGTCTAGTGGGATATAAGGTGTTTTGTCCAAAAGAAGGGAGATTGATAATTATGGATTTAGGCTCTTATTAGACATAAGTTTAGAAATATTTTAAAGATTTTTTTTACTTAAAAAAATTATTATTTTGTGTAGAAAAACTCTTAAAAGGACTTATACCCTATATCCAAACATGTCTTATACAAATCAAGAAGGGAGGAAACAATTTTAATGATGCTTTACTAAGAAAATTGAAATAGATGATGTTGAATGAACAAAATAGCCTATGGTGCATGATGTTGAAATCAAAGTATGAGATTCTAAATAGAGTAGTGGAGGAAAAAGTATCCAACAAGGGACAAATGTGGTTGAGAGATTTAGGAAGGATGCGGATGAGTAATAGAGCTAGACGAACAGAAAAAACATTCGTGAAAATTAAGAATGGATTGAAAGTGAAGTTTTGACATGAGAAATGGGTAGGGACGTGTTTCTATTAAAAAATACAATATATCAGACGTATTTTTAAATAATATAAATAAATTTTCTAAGTGCATGTTTAGTTTATCATTCAAAATTTAATATATCTCCATTGAATGGAAAAGGAAAAAAAAAATTACTTTGGTCCATTAGAACATGTGAATTCTTGTTTGCATTATTGCAAACAGGTTCCTAATTACACCTAAGACTGCGGATATTTGGAAATATTAAATTGAAACTTTTTGCCATTTACAAAAAGTCATACTAAAGTATATAAATTTTAATGAATTGTTTTGTAAAGTAGATTTTGTGAGATGAATTTTTTTTTTTACTTTGGTCCATTAGAACGTGTGAATTCTTGTTTGCATTAATGCAAACAGTTCCTAATCACACCTAAAACTGCGGATATTTGAAAATAGGCGATTCCTTGCGTGTCCTTTGTGAGTAGAGGGTTTTGGTGCCCTTTGTACGGACAGCGAATCAGGTGATGCCACGTGTTCCTTTACTCCATGTCATCCAGCATGTTGAAAGTTTGACCAGAAATTGGGTAATTAGATCTGATCCGCCCCTGCACCATGATCCAACAAACCAACCTGGGTCCCTAGAATCATTTTGAAAATTTGGATTCTAGGGGATCAATTCCGACGAGGAAAATGTCATGTCCTTATAAATTGAATTGGGAGAATAGGTATCAAAGCACACCACCCTCAACGCCGACAACGCCGGCGGTAGCCTCATCCTCCGCACCTCCACCTCCGGCGGCGGCGACGCCAGCCTCAACACCACCGACACGATCGAGGTCCTCCACGAAAATCGGGAACCTTAAACGCCTCGTTATTCGTGTCGGAACCAAAATACGATTACTTATACTGCGGGTCGTCGCTGTTCGGGGACCTGAACCCGCAGTGCGTGAGGGAGTGGATAGCGTACCACGTGCGGTTCTTCGGGGTTAAGTCGCACTTCGTGATACACGACGCGGGTGGGGTCCACGCGGAGGTGCTGGAGGTGCTGAGGCCGTGGATGGAGCTGGGGTACGTGACGTTGCAGGACATTAGGGAGCAGGAGAGATTCGATGGGTACTACCACAACCGGTTCATGGTGGTTAATGTGGTCCCTAGAATCATTTTGAAAATTTGGATTCTAGGGGATCAATTTCGACAAGGAAAATGTCATGTCCTTATAAATAGAAAAATTTTGGGACCCGAGTTGGTTTGTTGGATCATGGTGCAGGGGCGGATCAGATCCAATTACCCAATTTCTGGTCAAACTTTCAACACACTGGATGACATGGAGTAAAGGAACACATGGCATCACCTGATTCGCTGTCCGTACAGAGGACACCAAAACCCTCTACTCACAAAGGGCACGCAAGGAATCGCCTTGAAAATATTCAATTGAAACTTTTTGCCATTTACAAAAAGTCATACTAAAGTATATAAATTTTAATGAATTGTTTTGTAATGTAAATTTTGAGACTTTATGATGAAATTAACGCTCAAATATATTTTTAATTTCTATAAATTGAGTGAGTTTTAAATTTGTTTCCTAAAATTTTTTTCTTTTAAAATTTGTAAACATTATTTTTGATATTTGTAAAATATATATATTTTTTCCTTATAAAATGATTAAAATTTCATTTTATTTCTCATAAAATATTTTTTTTATAATTTTCATCTTTCTAAAATCTAAAATTACTATTTATTGTCACCAATAATAATTTTAAAGTAGATAAATAATATCTATTTTAAGAAAGTGTCATGTATTAATTAAAATGATATTACTTATAACAATTATAAATAATATTTAAAGTGGTCACTTAATCTTTTAATAAATAAATAAATAACTAAATAAAAATAATTATATAATAACACTGAATTCTAAATTTTATAAGGATAAAAATATTTTTTTTACAAAAATAAAAAAATTATTCATATATAAAAATTAAAAATATATTTAAACCTAAAATTAATAAATACAACACTTATTCAATAATTTCACCAAAATTATTAATATTTTGTAAGACTTTTTCAATTTCTCCTCTCCTCTTTTTATTCTCTTTCTTCTCTCTTCTCTTCTACACCTCTCTCGTTTTTTCTATCACCTCTTTTTTTTTTTTCCCCTCTCTTTCTCTTCTTTCACCATTTTTTCTTCTCTCTATCAACATTAACAAAAATAAAATATAAATATTTATACTTTTGAATTATTAAATATTTAAAATTGACTTTTTCTTAACATACGATAGAAATAAAATTGCCATGTTTAAATTAAAAGAAAAGTTAAGCATTTGAGATTTTAATTAATGAAAAATTCAAATTTTAAATATTTCAAATTCCTTGAAATTTTAAAACTCCTCCAAACACAATCTAAAATATTTTTTTGAACTATCTACAAAAATGTGAAATGTAACTTCGTCAAAGACTAAAAGGATAGATATACAGAAAGTATGATTAAGAGACAAAAAAATTCCACTCTTTTAAGTTATGTTCAATTTAAACAATTAAACTATCATATATATATATATATATATATATATATATATATATATTTTGTAACAATATTACTACCAACAATTTTATATTTTTTTAAACAACAATTTCATGGTTATACACTTAAAATCGGCCAATATTTAAATAGTTTATATAATCTGCGTAAATCTTTTTGGAAGTCATTATATCTTGAATTTAACAATGCCATCTTGTCATTATATCACCTGCAAAATTTATATTTGTTGTAAATTCGGTAGTTGTTCGATCCTCCAATAGAAGTGAGATTAAATACATTTGACAAGAGAAATTAAAGATTAGTTATTAAAAAATTTATTAATTTTACCTTTCTTCATTCAAGTTTTATCAATTTTTTAATCTTTTTCATTGATTCATGTAACTTTAAATATTTGTTGAAAATTCTTATAATATGAATTTATTAAAATATAAACTACAAAATATTAATTATAATTTTTTTAAAAAAAATCTTATAAATTATTACATTATTATATAATCATTTAAAGTTTATAAGATCTTTTTATTTGAAAATAATGTCAGAAAATCACCAAACAATACACTCTGGTAAGTTATGTATGGGATAAGCAATGTTTGTGGAGTAAGGGTGCAAGTAGGTACGGATAATTTGTGAATTTAAATTAATTTAAGTCGATCAAATAAATTTGGATTGAATTTTTTAGTATTTATGATCAAAACTTGGTATTATATGAGTTGGGTAATAAATTTTATATTTTTGACTTGTGACCTAATCTAATCCGACCATATACATACACACACGCATATATATATATATATATATATATATATATATATATATATATATATATAAAATAGTAATAAGTTAGTGTGATCATTTGTTTATGATAATACTCTTTGTCACTCATATTCAATGACGAGTATTATATTTTTGGGTTGATAGCATAATAACAACACAACATATTTATTTTAAATTTTATTTTGTACTAATGTTGATTGTTTTAACTGATAATAATATAACAAATTAATAAATTTATTTTAAAATTTAGTTTGTATCATCATTTGTTTTATCGATTGATAACCTTGTATTTGTCTTAAAATATCAAATAATTTACATTTATTATGAATATTTAAATTTTTATAAAAAAAAATTAGTTATGTTAACCTGATTGATCTAACCTAATCCAACTTATTTATGATTATGTTAAGTTGAGTTGGATTTATAAAAAAAAATATACAAACCCAACTCAACTCAATTCAACACATTAAATTTTGATCGAATCAGATAACTAATTTACTCAAACCTGACTCAATTCAATCTACTTACACCTCTATGGTGAAGCATGTGCGGGAATGAGACTTTAAGATGAAAGAGTGGTTTGAGTAGGGAAAATTGTTAGCAGTAGATTTCATGTAGTTTATCAATATTGTCTGACCTACCTAAGGATTTTTTTTTAATTAATGGATATAAAATCAAGATAATTTTGAAATATATTAAGTCAAATTGGACTATGTGGTATTTAAGGACCAACTAAATGTTTTTTACTGGTGCGAAGTACGATATATTTAATAATTATTTTTAAGTTTAAATAAAAAATAAATTCCTTTAATCTCACCTTATACTTATACATTTTTTTATTGATAGTTTTAGATAAGAAAATCAAATGATTTTAAATAAGAAATTCAAATCGTTAAATCAAAATAATATCAACTTAAAAAATAATGCTTAATATATTTAAAATATTACATATTAAATTTGGACTAAGATATGAACAACCAACCACATTTCTTTCATTGCTTTAAATTTGGACTAATGATGAAATATTTGGGTTGAAATTAGTTGTTAATAGGACTCAAACAAAAGCTAAATTGAGAAAGAAAAGTATCATGTTATAAAATCATCGTTGTGCATTCTATTATATGGAAGAATCAACATTGATTGACATAAGTGATAATGATTTGTGTTCTTGTTGTGCATTCTATCATATGGAAGAACCAACATTGATTGACATATTGATAACAATTTGTGTTCTTTGTACAAGATATATTCAAGATTTTAGTTCTAGCCTTAAATATGAAATAGATTATATTGAGAGAAAAATATCTACTATTTTTTATTCGAACGAAGAAACTACAGAAATATGAATTGAGTTCTTTTCTACTAATTATAATTAAAATGGAGTTAAATATAAATAAATTGAATAATGACAGAATATTAACTGAACCCGTTGCTGACGTAACAATGTATAGTTCATGTATCTGCGTCCAACATTAACTATGCAATGGCGAATCAAATTCTAAAAGTTTGAATTCGATCACATGAACGAAGATAGATGTGTACCAAGAACCATTGATGACGGACATTATTGTTTCTTTTGTTGTTCTGCGTGCGAGAATTGACACAGAATATGTTCGCCACCAAAGATATATATCGTGGATTCAAAAGCTAGTGGAATCATCACATGTGAAAGTGCACTCAAACCTCGTGGCTATTATACTTTGTTAGGGCACTAGTTTACGACTATTTAATATATCTTGTTTAATTATTTAAAACGACAAAGATTAACAATACTTAAGATATAAATTATTGTTTTTTTATGCAAAATGAAAAAAATTAGTATTAACGATTTCAATTAACGTATCTTGTGATATTAACTAATTATAGAATAATAATAAATAATTTTTTACTTTCTCAATTTATGTGTTTACTCACATGTCAAATCTATATCTTAAAGACACTGTCAATCTTCCATATGATTTTATTCCGGTTTTTAACATCTAACACCTAAAGGAGTGAAAACTAAAAGTGTATAGAATCTTATCCCTGCCTATTTAGATGTAAGTTTAAAGTTTAAGTTTAAAGTTTATTGTCTTTAGTTGCCTTTTGTAACATTTAAAAAAAAATTCTATTTGTTATTTGGATCTAATTTGTTTTGTCTTAATTTCTTCTCTTTAATAAGGTTACACCTGAACTAATTTTTGTTATTTTCTTAAACTATATATCATTTCTATTTCATTTTAAACAAATTAATCTATCAACCTCATAACAAAGATATTAATATGGTCTGCGTTATTATTTCTTATTAAGTTTGCACTAATAAAAAAAACTTTTTAATATTAATTATTTTCGATTGTTTTAGATCAATTTCAAGAAAGAGTGCAAAACAATGATATATATATATATATATATATATATATATATATATATATTCTTATTTCTAAATTCTAGTCACGTCTAACTTAGAAAGTGACTTCCTATATCAATTATGATAACAATTGGCGGCGTAAAAAAATTATTTAAAAAAGTCTTACAGTTGCATTGCATCTATGCAACATATAATATATTAGGGATAATAAAAGTATTTATGTTTGTGTATACTTGTAGGTAAAATCCGTAAAATCCAATGCTCTCTCTCATTGTGGAGAAATTTACGAAGATTTCGCACACAAGATAAAGCGGGATGACTAAAATGGAGAAATGAGATCGATTTGTGATCGTTAAGTATTAGCAAACTCAAAAGCCGGTTTTATCCTACTATTATACTTTTGGCTATATATTATGGCAGTGAATGACTTTAAAAGAATAACATGAGAGAAATGTAGAAATAAAAAATATAAGAATATTAAAATGATTGTGTGGCCACACAAGAGTAAGATACTGTTTACGGTGAAATTCGTTTTATGGATTCTTTTTATTCGGACTAGCACGACACGTTTCAATTTAGGTATGTTTCGTTTTGAGATATTTGAAGTACAACGAGATGGAGCAGAAAGATTTAAAAGCTACTTGTTTCTAAATATTCACCAATGATTAACAAGTAATAATACTCATGAAAGTAGATCCTTAAATAAACAGCATGAACGATAGATACATTTGCAATACATATCATGGTTCACTTGCATAATTAACAGGAATTACAATGCCAGAATGGTAGAACTACGTAATCAAAAAAAAAAAAAAAATAAGAAGAAGAACGAACTACACTAATACTACTCCTAAAAAGAAAACAGAAAAATGGCCGAGAAGGAATCATACCCAAAAACAATTCCGTGCACGAAAGCCATATGCGTAGGCAGAGAGTGCTTGAAAGTATAGTTTTAGTATGAGTTTTCCGACCTTGTGCACAAGGTTAATACTTCTATTTATAGATCTAATTGATAGCGGTTGAATTTAAGTTTGTGTGTTGTGGGGCGTAACTGCTATCCATTATGCTTGACATGGGGTGTGAGTTATGCACCTTCTCGTAACCGTATGTAACTTCTCTTAACCGTTTTTCCACGTGTTCTATTTCCTTGATCTGCGCCTTAATGACTACCCTGGTGCAACTATAAGGAATCTTCGATCACTTCCCTATTTTCCCAAGACCGTCGTTTTTGTACTAACTACTCGAAACAATTTCTTTCCACTCTCGAGCACGAATGTATAAGAAGTCTTCCCTATTTCTGGTAGGTGTCATCTTTATATTCTTTTCGAGTAGTATATATCATGTAAATTTCGACTCCCGTGGTCTTCGAGTAGGCCTAACAAATGCCCCCCTAGGAATTTGGTTTCGATGAGCATCTTGGGAGAGAACTAAATTCCTATCAAGGTTGTTCTTCGATACTTCCTCGATTTGTTTCTTGATGTTAACTAATCATTCCTTCGATGAAAACCTATTCTTGTCATCAATTAATGTACTGACCGTTTGGATGTGACATTGATGGCTCTGACGGCGCATACTTCCGTTTTCCATAAATTTGTCTTCTGATATGAAACGTTTTGGCGGTTGTTTTGGAAATTCAATTTAAATTTTAAATAACCTTGCTCAACCCGTTTCAATTTAGGCCCATTTACCTCGTTTAAGACCTTTTTTCACCCTAGGGTTAAATCATTTTCACCATTCTCTTCCTTCGTGCCCAAGTTTTCTTGCTCATTGCTCCTTCTTTTGCTCTGGTTCTTGATCTTCTTCTCCGGCCGTTCTCTCTGTTCTTGCTTTTGTTCGTTATGGCTTCTTCTGCTGCGTCCACTTCCGCTGTCGTGGCCTCCACAGTCTCTCCTACTACTACCTCTGCGTCATCTCCTACCTTGACCGCTGCAACGTCTCCTATCACGGCCACTGCTACTGTAACCACCATGGCCATCGCAACTTCAACTCAGGCGGGTTCAACCCAGGCTGGCCCTTTGTTGATGGCTGGTGCCCAAGTCTGTACTGTCCCTGAAAGTAATGAGACCTTCATCCCCATTCCTGGCATGGAAGAAGCAAGTTTGAAGATTTTCCAATCTTAGGTTCTTCTTCCTTTCTCTCTTGAGAATGGTAGCGTCCATGCTTTCTTAGGACCTTTTGCTGGTCAAAACAAGAAAAGATTTGGTAATACTTTACTGCCCGAAGACTCGTCCACTTTACCTTTCATTCATTCTCCAGAAATAGATCTTTCTTTATTTAGAGAAACCACTAAGATTTTTAGGGCTTTTCCCCCATCAAAGATAGACATCTACAATGGTTACAACGTATAGAAAACGCAATGAGTTCTTCCTAGGTCGAAATTGGTATATTCGAATTTATTCAACTTGCCAAATGTGATCTACATCTTTTCGACCCTCAAATGCTTCTCTCTGCGATTTTTTTTCTGGAATAGAGAAACTCGAGCCTTCGAGTTCCCTTGTGGGTTCGTCTGTCCCACCTTGTTGGACATCGCAACAATAACCGGTTTGGCCCCTGTTGGAGATAGATTTTACCCTGATGCCTTCGAGGAAGAAATTTCGATCAAGGAGCTTTCCATTACATGGGATAAGAAGACCTATCTAGCTTTTATTAATGCTCATGTAGGACAAGCTAGTACCCCTGTTTCAAATTCTGAACACATTGCTTTTTTAATGTACTGGTTATCTGCTTGTGTTTTCTGTACTCCCTCTTTACAAGTTCCAAAATATTATTACAATCTAACTCAAGCCTTACATTTAAAAAAGAAAATTTGTTTAAGCTAACTCTTGCTAGCATCTCTGTACACCTGTCTCGATGAAGCTTCGGAAAGTCTTTCTCGTGAATCTGGACCTCGGAATCTTTCCGGACCGTCATGGTTGCTTCAACTATGGCTCAATGCTATCTTCGAGAAGAACCTTTCACTTACTTCAACCTTTCCTTCGACCTGCGAGCTTGAGGGTGCTTGTTTGACAACATTGACCCCTCGAAAGCGTTCAATAGATAATTTTGTAACATACATCAAGGCTATTCTCAGCTTTACTGATTTTAGTGAAGATCTGGCTCCTTTCATTCGACCCACTTTAGTAGGTCCATCTTGGCTTCGACAGAATAACCAAGATGGAAATATAATTTCAGATTCAAGTGAGATCTGGTTTGGATTCTTGTCTTGGGATGTCATATTTTCGGGGATGCGACAAAAAGACGTTAGAATTTATCCTTACCAGCCCCAGATCTTTGCTCGACAATTTGTACTTTGTCAAATGAAACCCCTTCCTCTTCGACGTAAAGAAAGTATCGATGCTGACATCTGTGTCGAAGAAGGCAATTATCAAGAAGTTCTAGATTTCATTCTCCGCCCCGACAAGAAACTTGAACTCACACCATCCACTTTCTCTCCTTCATTCTTAGTCTCGAGATGTTATCTTCGATGGCGGTTTGACTATTACGTAGATAAGCTTATTGACTTTGATGGTTTTCTAAAGAACCTGATTAATTCTCCTCTTTCTTCGCAGGGACCCAAACAATCAGGTACTTTCAAGAACCGAAATATTATTTATCAATTCGAGCAATTCTTTAAAGTCTGTTATCGACCCGAAAACATTAGTCGAACCATCTTCGATGCATCTGTCTCTCTATCAAAAATGGTACAGAGGAACATCCGCTCAAAAAAGGTAATCAATCCTCGAGGGAAAACTGATTTCGAAAAATTTTGCCCTAAAAATATACCTCCTCTTCCAAATGCTCTTTTTGATTTAGCTAAATATTTGTCTTATCCCCCTTGGGTAAAAACACTCGACCCATTTTACCTCGAGCATAAAGCAGTTCCTGTAAAGAATCGAGTTACTTATGTGAAATGTTCCCTGTACGATTTTCCTCGAAGAAGATGGTGGCCACTATGTTGGGTCGATAACACTAATCCTCCCCTGGTAAATGTCTATACTCAAGGAAATCTCTCGAATTTTTCATTGTACTTATCTCATCTCTTTACTATGTTGTGTTATACAGCTGCCATTTCTCAGCGTGTTCCACAACACGATGAGCAAAATCCCAATTGGGAGAGTGATGATAATGATGATGCAAAGGGATCATCATTGCAAGGTCGAAAAAGAAAGACTGCTGCTGACAAGGTTTCTTTACGTTCTAAGGTTCAATTCTTTTCGACTTTGCCCTTTAATCTGACTTCTAGCATTTATTTCACTACCTTTTCTGGTTCTTACATTGCAGAGTATTGAAACCTCGAGAAAACAAAAGGTACAAAAGGTTGACTCAGGCAGCACCAAGACTGTAAGTACATTATTTTGCCTTTATATTTTTCGTTACCCTTTATTTCAAGTCATAAAAAGAATGTGTCTTCCAATTTTAGGTCTCGACCACGAAAAAACAGGATAAAGGCAAGGGAAAGTTAGTAATTCCTCTTTCCAAGAAACCTCAGAAGCCCTCTGGTGAGAAACTTCTTCAAGATGCAATGAAGTCATTTCCCAAGGTACTTTTGTTTTGATTTTCGATTACATTTCCTCACATTTCCTTCTTTCTTCGACTTTCCTAAGATACTTGTTCATAATAGGGCGTCGAAGTTATCCAAATCAACTCCTCTTGGAAAATGTCGAAAGACCTTCTTCATGCTACTGGGGCATCTCAAAAGGTTTGTCTTTTCCCAGTTTTCATTTTTGTGAACTTGAATCTTTCTCTGATCGTATCGTTCTTTTGCAGTTGATCACCCCCCCAATTGAATGTTACTGAAATAGCTTCGGTTGTGGCCTCGATACAGATTCCTCCTCAAGTCGAAGAGGACAAGGTTCCCCAGTCGGAACCTTTGGTGAATGTGGAGACTTTGCAAGAGTCTGCCAAAGGTGAAGATTCTTTCGCGCTCCAACCCCCATTGAATCCAAACAAGGGTATATTTCTTTTAACTCCACACCCTTACCGTGACTCTTAACGGAACTATCTCATATAGCTATTTTCTCTTTTTATACAAATTCGACTGAGTCTCCTAGACCCTTCACGACTTCTCCTTCGACTCAAGGAGGTGCCACCTCTTCTGTCCAAGCTCTCTCCTCCATTCCTTCCGCAGACTTGGATCTGATGAGTTTCTTTAATGAAGGGGATGAAGATATCGAAAGTATCTTCCAGGTTCTGGACACTTGGACGAGTGGTCCATCTGGGTCGGAGAAGGAAAAGGAACAAGTTGTTGAGCAAGTTTCTGAGACACCAGCTTATCAACCTTTGCTTGACTCTTTCCGATCGAAGGCATATGTTGAAGACCTTGATCAAGCCTTCCTTATCCCCGAGTTTAAGACAGAAGTGGAGCAGATGGTGGATGACTTGCTCACTTATTCAGATCTCCCTTCTAAAATCAACCTGGAACTTCAAGAGTTTATCAAGCCATTCAGCCTCGCATGGGACCTTCGAGCTCAATGGTCCACTACATTCCAAGAAGTAGCCCAGGTTGAGATCGAAAGCGAGGGGGACCGTGCCAAGCTTGAGAACCTCCGTCATGAATTGATTTCTATCAAGAAATCAACAGAAGAGATGATTTCTGCTTTGCAAAAATTACAAAAAGAGGAGGGAGATATAGAAAGGACTATCGAGGCTTTGCAGCATGAACTAGATAAGACTCGCTCGAAGAAAGATGCTATAAAAGTCCAGAGCCAAGAAATTAAGTAACGTCAAACAGGTCTTAAGGAGGAAGGCAAGGTCATATCTTCCAAGCTTGCGAAGACCTTGGAACAAAAGAAACATCTAGAGGCTCAGTGTTCTTCTCGAAGGCAGAATTTGGACAAGGCCTATCAAGCTTATAAATATTTTAAGTCCAAGTTCTGTAATCATTAACTTTCTCTTTTACGATCTTTGATTCTTTTCGATTTATTTTTGGTTTGTATTGAACAATCAATATTCTGCCCTTTTATGAAAGCACTTTAAATATTTTCCATTCATTACTTTGCTTACATTCGATTTTATCTCTTTAATAACGTATGCATTTTTCGAATATACTTGCTCGACTAAAAAGGGGCCTTCCCAATTATAAGACCACTTTCCTAAGTATCGAGATTTCTGGTCTATGGGAAGGATCGCTTTTAACACCAAGTCCCCAACTCGAAATCGTTGTGCTTTGACCCTCTTATTGTATGACTTCTCGACTCTTTCTTTTTGTTGAACTAGGTTTTGCAATGCAATTAATCTTTCCTCCTCTAAAGAAATCAATTCATCATACATTAAATTCCAATAATCCTCAATAGGTAATTCATTCTATTTCTGTATATGAATTGATTGCAAGTTAATATCTATAGGAAGCATAGCTTCGTGTCCGTACACTAGTTTATATGGGGTAGTTTTTGTAGCATCTCTCGGAGAATTTCTGTAAGCCCATAATACTTGAACAAGAGTCTTATGCCAGTTTCGAGGCTTGCCCGAGATATGTTTCCTTATTAAACCAATCACCACTTTATTCGCGGCTTCTACTTGACCATTTGCTTGTGCATAATATGGTGTTGAAGTCATCCATTTAATTCCTCGAGATTCAGCATATTGAGCAACTTTTCGACCTGTAAACACTGTGCCTTGATCAGAAGTGATTGTTTGGGGAATCCCAAACCTTGTAATAATATGATCTTCGACAAAATCGATTATATCTTTTTGCTCGACTTCTTTTAAAGGAATAGCTTCAACCCATTTTGTAAAATAATCTATGGCCACCAATATATATTTATGATTTTTCGAGGAAGGTGGATGTATTTGCCCTATTATATCGATTGCCCAACCTTGAAATGGCCAAGACTTAATAATCGAATGCAGTTCACTTGCAGGTACCTTTTGTATTGGTCCATATTTTTGACACTTTTCACAGCTTTTTGCGAATTCGATACAATCTTTAATCATAGTTGGCCAATAAAAACCTTTCCTCGACAACACCCATTTCATCTTTTCACCTGCTTGATGTGCTCCATGTAGACCCCTAAAATTGTCCGGGTCGGAAATAAAGCTTGAAGACTCTTGAAGACTGAAGGAAAGTCAGCCAGAAGGACTCATGGAAGGCCCTAGGAGGATTCTCTGTAGGTCTAGAGGTCTTATAATAGCTCAAAATAAGGAAGTGGAGGGAATAAAGCCCAATACGGCCTCCCAAAAGTTCAGTACGGCCGTATTGAACATTTGGAACTACAATACGGCCGCACTGAACTCAATACGGCCGTATTGAAGTTTCTGAACTTCAATACAGCCGCACTGAACTCAATACGGCCGTATTGAAGTTTCTGAACTTCAATACAGCCGCACTGAACTTAATACGGCCGTATTGAAGTTTCTGAACTTCAATACAGCCGCACTGAACTCAATACGGCCGTATTGTAGTTCAAAAACTCAATACGGGCCGTATTGACTCCAGGGCCCGTATTGCACCTGTTCCCTATAAATAAGACGTCATTTGGACGTCATTCCACACTTTTACACTGAGTTTTAACCCTCTTCTTGAGTATTCTGGGTTTTTTTGAGCAGTGCTCTGCCTAGAAATCACTCGGAGAGTTGATCCGACAAAGTTCTCGAGTTCTGAGCTTTTTGCTTGAGTCTCGAACTGAGTCGAAGGGAAATCCTCCGGATTTCCATAGTTAAAATTTTCTAGGAGGGAGCGAGCGGGCTTGTAGAGCGAGGGAACGCCACAAAGCTTCCCAGTTTTACTTGAATATAAAAGCACGCTTCAAAGGTTTCTTCTTAAGACCTTCCTTTTACTGCTTTCTGTGTGTATATTTAATTGTCATCATGTAGATAGTTAAGTTATAATTGTTTAGAATAAATAGGGGTAATTTAGTAATTTCGCACTATTATTTTTAGAAATAATCTGTCATAGGGAACCCGAAAGGGGCGCTGTGGGGTGCTAACACCTTCCCCACGCGTAACCGACTCCCTTACCCGACTCTGGTTGTCATGGCCGAAGTCGATTTTTGAATCGATTGCCTTAAACTTCTTTTTCCAATGTTTTGAGTAAAACATTGGTGGCGACTCCATGAACCCTTCCTTTTTATGAAAACCGCTAATCCATGGAGGGTCCCGCTTGGGATTAACATGGATTGGTGAGCCTTTTAATAAATTTGCTCGTTTGACAAGGTCTCAGTTTGAGAATAAGACATTCTAGCAATCCATATTTTTAAACAAATAAAAGAGTCCAACCATCCTTCGCGAATGCCGAAAGCCCGTTTCGGGCCGGTGGCGACAGATGGCGA
The DNA here is from genome assembly GCF_000230855.2 of Cajanus cajan. NCBI lineage: Eukaryota > Viridiplantae > Streptophyta > Magnoliopsida > Fabales > Fabaceae > Cajanus > Cajanus cajan. The sequence continues at coordinate 87,423,178 of NC_138517.1, forward strand.
CTCCACTGGGGAAGCCTCGAGAGTCAGTCCCATTTAGTGATGGATTCTTTTTAAAATAATAGTTTAAAATTACTTTATTACCCCTCACTTGTATGATAAAATGTTTTATCTATGTGGCTTTTAATAACTGTTGTTTGTTTAAATTTTCCGCAATTGTTTGAAATATAAATTGCACACAAACCTTTGCACACAACAGTTCCCTCTATACCCGGGGGCATGAGTGGTAAGCCATAGGGAGTGGATGTTAGTACGGCCGGTTGTCGAATGGGTCTATAGGTGCCCGTAGACCGTTGTCGGAAAGCATCACTCAAGGTGATAACCATGAACTCGAGTCCGACAGTGCGTTGGAGCTTTCCATCGGCTTACGACGAGAGGAATTGGGTCCCTATAATGGGGGCACCTTGGGGCCTCAGACCGGTGAGAACAGTTAGAACCACCTTGAATATGCACTTTTCTGCAGGATACCCCTACCTCGTGATTCGCTCGTGACTGTTCGTGGATGAATGAATTGTTTGTGCATTGATTATGTGAAATTGTTTGAACATACATTGCATTTCTTTAAACATACAACATTCTTTTTTAAAATAAGAATAAATAGGAATAAGAATCTTCCATTACATGGTGTTAACATCTACCTTCATCACATTCATATAGGTAGTTTCCCTTTTCACCCAAAAAAAATACAAAAAACAAAATACCCAAAAAAAAAGAAAAAAAGGGTTATTTATCCAAACCAAACAATATCATGCATCATCTTAGGGACATCCTAAAAACATGATAATGCTTAGTTGAATAAACACAATGCATGCATATTCAACGTCATCATCTCATATCATGCATTCTTATCAAAGATTATGGAGGGATCTAGGTTTGCATTTCATACATCCCTCCTAGTAATTCATTAATAAACATAAATAAAAAGAAAGGATTAAATCGATGCGTATGTTCAAGATGGATCGCACGCCATTTGTTATTAAGTGTAAGCCAACAACCGCGCCAAGCGAGCGCACATCAACTCCGTTGTTGGTAATCAAGACGAATAAAGGGGAAGGTCCGACACCGTTAAGGACCACTGCTCCAAGACCTTTCCCCTACGAATCGAATAAGGCTGTGCCATGGATATACGACATCCATTCTTCTGCCGACAGCGATATCTCTAACATCGCTGGACTTGGGGGCATGACTAGGAGTGGCAGGATCTACACTCCCGAAGATCTTCACGATAAAGCTCCCAAGAATAAAGGGAAAGAAAAGGAAGAAAAAACCGAGGAAAATAAAGAATCCGAGGAGGAGACTAATGAGCTGTTAAAGTATATCCGACAGAGCGAGTACTCCATCGTGGATCAACTTCATAAGACGCCAGCAAAGATTACGCTGTTGTCTTTGATCCTAAGCTCCGAACCGCATCGGCAAGCTCTGTTGAAAGTCTTGAACGAGGCATATGTGTCGCACACTATCTCCCAAGACAAGTTTGAGGGGATTGTTAGTCACATCACGGCTAGTGATCACCTCACCTTCACCGATGAAGAGATCCCCGCTGAGGGACCAAATCACAACAAGCCCTTGCACATCTCTGTAAAGTGCAAGGAATATCACATCGCTAAAGTCTTGGTAGATAATGGATCTTCCTTGAATGTGATGCCAAAAAGAACATTCGATCAAATGGCAATCAAGGGAGTCCAAATGCGCCCGAGCAACATGATCGTCCGAGCTTTCGACGGATCTAAAAGAGAAGTAGTGGGAGAAATCAATCTTCCAATCCAAATTGGACCCACTATCTTCAACGTCGAATTTCAAGTGATTGACATTACTCCGGCATACAGCTGTCTCCTCGGCCGACCTTGGATTCATGATGCGAAAGCTGTTCCTTCTACGCTCCACCAGAAAGTCAAGTTCATAGTAGATGACAAGCTGGTGACTGTACAAGCTGAAGATGACATACTCATCAGCAAGCCATCTGCCATACCTTACGTGGATGCAGCAGAGGAAGCTCTAGAAACCGCCTTCCAAGCATTGGAAATTGCCAATGTTGAAACGTTTCCCCGAGAAATGAAGAAGGTAGCCTCCATGCTCACCAAGACAAGGACTTGGCAAGGATTCCCAAGGAATTCCCGAGCTACCCACTATCAAGGATAATCCGGGGAAACAAGGGTTAGGATACAACCCTAATAAAGATCAAAGGACGAAGAGGAACCAAGATCCTTCTCGACGTTCTTTAAGCTAGATCTTTAGGAAGGCCGGTTCACAAGCGTCAAGGCCGGTCGTCGTCATCAAGTGTTATTCTCCTTCCGATAGGGATGTATAGACCTGATGACTATTAGAGATTACTCCTCGGGGACAGCCCGACCCCCGAGCCTCGATAGGGCACATGTTTCCTCTATGATTATAATAAAATCATTCTTCATTAATTCTTTATTGCTTCTTTTCTTGCTTGCAATAAAATTGTAGACCACATTATTTTTAACCCTGTTTGAATAAGCATAAATGAGGTTAAAATCATCTTGATAACAATAAACCCGCATCATTTTTATGTGGAAGTGTGTGTGACAACTTGGAGCACCTTCCCTTGGCCTCGACAAGTGCCATCATGGGTAAAAAGAAATCTTTTAAAATAAAAGAAGCTCGGCAGGAAACCCAAAAAGGGGGCTGCGCAAAAATAAGAGCAAAAGACCCGCTAGGAATCCCACGAAAAGGGTGACCTAGGCAAAAGTTAGGGTTACGAAAATGAATAAAAACAAAGGTCCGCTAAAACGCCACAAAAGGGTGTTTTAGGCAAAAATAAGGACAATCAAAAAACGAAAGAAATCCATGATGGTACCATGAACCGAATTCAAAAAGAAAGGTTCAAGGGAAGTTATCTAAGTTGTCAAATCACAACGTCAATAACAAGATTTGATTAACTTCATGAATGTTTAAACAAACAAACCTAAACACAATAAGCCTACCTTGGCCAGCCATTCTTACAAAAACCATTTTCAAAATAAAAATAATCCCCTCTAAAACACAAACTTTCAAAAAATATATACCTTTCCTTTCTTTTCTCTCTTGTCCCAAGCGATTTTAGGATAATCTAGTGGAAACATGGAGATATAGTGGTCAATAGGAGGGTTGACACGTCTTCTAAAGGAAGGGGAGGATCACTGGGTTGATGACGCCCATCTCAATATAACACGCATCATTCCTCGGTTACAGAAATCGGTAGCGCACAGCCCGTCTAGAGGAATGGCAAAATCCAAAAACGCATCGGTTAATTCTTTTGAAAAATGAATCAAATAGAATTAGGTGCATCATACCGCATACATGCATACAGATGATAGGTGTAATGGAAGATCACTTATTCTCTGTTTATTGAAAAAAACAAAAAATATAAACTTCAGAAAAAACAAATGCGCCCGTATCATGTTCAGTACACCCGTACTAAAATCAGGGTTATGAACAAATTTTTAATTCAATACGGGCGTACCGAAATGAATACGGCAGCATTGGCCATAACGTCCACACCAATACGGGCGTATTGAATTCAATACGGCCCGTATTGGTCCATTCTCATTCATCACAACATCTTCATTCCTCTGCATACTTCATCTGTGAGTGTGTTTGAGATCCCTCCAACAGAAAAAGCCGAAAAATCGACAAAAAAGGCAAAAATACAGAAAAAGCCAAAAAATGACAAAAAAGGCAAAAATACAGAAAAAGCCAAAAACGACAAAAAAAGCAAAAGATTTAGAAAATCAATCGCATCGAATAACTGAGCCTGGAGAGGCTTGCCGAAATAATACTCGTACAGAATAACTGAGCCTGGAGAGGCTTGCCGAAATAATACTCCCACAGAATAATTGAGCCTGGAGAGGCTTGCCGAAATAATACTCTCACAGAATAACTGAGCCTGGAGAGGCTTGCCGAAATAATACTCCCCAATTGTACAGAATAACTGAGCCTGGAGAGGCTTGTCGAAATAATACTCCCCAGAGACTTCGCAGCTTGCACTCTTGGGCCGAATCCCCAGTGAAAGCTATCAAAGCGAGATCAGCAAAATTCCCCAACGGAAGCATGATCCAAACAAAATATCCAAGTCAAAGGACTTAGACTTCCTCAGTGGAAGATAGCTTTCCAACTCAAACGAAGAGTGAAGCTAAGCCTGAAGAGGCTTTCTAAATAATACTCTGGGATACATAAGAACTTCAAATCCCCAGTCGCCTACACAAGAGGCACTCCTTCAAAAAGGAAAATCCAAAAAAGAAATCAATTACAAATTCCCCAAGCGGAATTTGGCTTTTCAGCCAATCATTGAACATCAAGATGAATCCGCCTAACAGAAGAGGCCGATCAAAATTAACGACAAAATCCCTCAGCGGATAACAGCCTACACAGAGGCAATAAAACTAGAAAATCAAAAGAGTCACCCGAATAAGGATAACCGGGATACTCCACCAACGTCGAAAGGACGTCAGCCAATCATAAGGCACCGCTCATCTCAGAAAGAGCATCTTCGTGTCTACACCCCAAGGAAACAGAAATTCCTCAATGGGTACCAACTACGCAATGGAAAGTTGGGACACAAGAACCTATGAGTAACTGCACATCCCCTAGACGGATCCCTGCGTTATCCAGCCCTCAGTGGCACAAAAATCAAAAACAATCGTCGAAGTAGCATCGTGGACTGTGGAGACAAAACTATCACAAATCCCTGGAGAGGCAATACTCAGCTACCCAGATGTCCAGAGCACCGAGGTATGCACAAGCCTGGAGAGGCAATACTCAGCTACCCAGATGTCCAGAGCACCGAGGTATGCACAAGCCTGGAGAGGCAATACTCAGCTACCCAGATGTCCAGAGCACCGAGGTATGCACAAGCCTGGAGAGGCAATACTCAGCTACCCAGATGTCCAGAGCACCGAGGTATGCACAAGAGGCGATACTTAGCTTCCCAGATGTCCAGAGCACCGAGGTATGCACAAGCCTGGAGAGGCGTTACTCAGCTACCCAGATGTCCAGAGCACCGAGGTATGCAATGAGCCTGGAGAGGCGACGACTAATACTCACCCTGGAGAGGGCAAACTCAACCTGGAGAGGCTACTCAACAATTTTCCCACCTGAAGACACTACAAGTCGGAAGGATGGCTTATTCCCCGGACAATTGGGTCAACTCCTTTACTTATCAAACGGTACACCAAAAGGCCGTTTGACTAAGTAAAGGGGGGGCAGCTGTAGACCCCTAAAATTGTCCGGGTCGGAAATAAAGCTTGAAGACTCTTGAAGACTGAAGGAAAGTCAGCCAGAAGGACTCATGGAAGGCCCTAGGAGGATTCTCTGTAGGTCTAGAGGTCTTATAATAGCTCAAAATAAGGAAGTGGAGGGAATAAAGCCCAATACGGCCTCCCAAAAGTTCAGTACGGCCGTATTGAACATTTGGAACTACAATACGGCCGCACTGAACTCAATACGGCCGTATTGAAGTTTCTGAACTTCAATACAGCCGCACTGAACTCAATACGGCCGTATTGAAGTTTCTGAACTTCAATACAGCCGCACTGAACTCAATACGGCCGTATTGTAGTTCAAAAACTCAATACGGGCCGTATTGACTCCAGGGCCCGTATTGCACCTGTTCCCTATAAATAAGACGTCATTTGGACGTCATTCCACACTTTTACACTGAGTTTTAACCCTCTTCTTGAGTATTCTGGGTTTTTTTGAGCAGTGCTCTGCCTAGAAATCACTCGGAGAGTTGATCCGACAAAGTTCTCGAGTTCTGAGCTTTTTGCTTGAGTCTCGAACTGAGTCGAAGGGAAATCCTCCAGATTTCCATTGTTAAAATTTTCTAGGAGGGAGCGAGCGGGCTTGTAGAGCGAGGGAACGCCACAAAGCTTCCCAGTTTTACTTGAATATAAAAGCACGCTTCAAAGGTTTCTTCTTAAGACCTTCCTTTTACTGCTTTCTGTGTGTATATTTAATTGTCATCATGTAGATAGTTAAGTTATAATTGTTTAGAATAAATAGGGGTAATTTAGTAATTTCGCACTATTATTTTTAGAAATAATCTGTCATAGGGAACCCGAAAGGGGCGCTGTGGGGTGCTAACACCTTCCCCACGCGTAACCTGTTGAAGATTGAAGAATCTACATCTGGAAGATGTTCCCTAGAAGTTTTAGTTTTGATGTTTTGCTCATGTTGCTTTTTATTTTAAGCCTATGTCAAAAGGATAATGTATTGATTGTTTAAAAGATTAGGCTTGTATGTGTTTGTTTGTTATGTGTTAAAAATTAGTAATTAACATGAAGGTGAAAATATCATAATACTCATTTTTCTTATTTCATTCATTGTTGAGAACATGAAGTATTAATTTACTGAGTGTTTGAGACTTTAAATGAAAACTTGAAAACATCATAAATTTTTTGAGTTAAGGAATAGATTACCTGAACTGGTAATAGATTACCTGACTCATGTTGAAAAACTGATTGATACTGGAATAATCGATTACCATGTGTGGTAATAGATTACCAAACTGATTCTGATGATTTCAAGAAGAAAAAAGGATCGTGTTAATCGATTATCTCTTTAAAGTAATCGATTACCTCTGTTCCAAATGTGAGTTTTGTGTTATTTTGGCATCGTGTTAATCGGTTACCATGTTAGGTAATAGATTAAAACAGGAGCTGAAATAATTAGTTCAGTTATTCTAACTCGTGGTAATAGATTACCATCACAGGTAATAGATTATCTCCGTTATGAATATAACTGAAATAACTGTTTCCTTGCACATGAAAATTGTCTTTAAATAAGATTAAAACTGAAGCTTTTAAAAGAGAATTTTCACACACGGAAAAAAGAGAAATACTTACACGAACAAGAGAGACTTTTTTTTAGAATACACATTACTGCAAAAGAGAAAAAGATTTTCTGAAAAAGAAAGAAAGAACATATCTGCTGAAAATCAACTTTTGGAAAAAGAAGTGTGCAAGATCAATTCAAGAAGATGAAGTTCATATAGAAAATTCATTCTAAACTGGTTTACGTTGTTGAAGATCATATCTACATGAACAGGTGTACTCGTTTCTGATCTTTTGTTATTGTTTGAATGGTTTTAACTCTTGAGATTAGAGAATCTCTGGAAGAGTTGTGTAAAGAGAAATCTTGAGATAGGTTTTTCTCAAGTAGGATATTGTGGGATCAATATTCTTGGGTTATATGTTTCTTGTGGAGTCAAGAAATGGTTTGTTAATCTTGTGGGTGTCAAGATTTGCTTGTTAAATTCATTGATTGGATATTGCTTGTGCAGGGTGCATGTAAAGAATATCAATAGTGGATTTGACTGGATTTAGAGGTGTATCTAAATCTGAAACTGGATGTAGGCCTTTGGATGGCTGAACCAGTATATATCTTGGTGCATGATTTTCTTAACTCTTACACTCTTTACATTCTGTATAAGTTTCTTGATTAATGTTGTATGAAGAAAAACATTATCTGCAGAAACTGAACTTTAAAGATTCTTGGTAATTGATAAATTCAATCTTTACATATCTTGTATTAATTGTGTTATTCAAATCTTGTTGGATAAGCTGTGCATATATAACTCTGAATTACTTTTTATGTTTAAAGGTTTGTTTTAAATCAAGATTTGTTTGGTAAAGATTTAGAAAGCAAACAAGAAAAGGAAAACTAACATAGAATCTATTCAACCCCCCCTTCTAGATTCTAACCGTAGGGACCAACAATTGGTACCAGAGCTGTATCTTGTAAAACATTCAAGACTAGATCTTTAGAAAGGTTAGATGGCTGGTAATCAATTACCGTTTGCTGAAGGTGCTTCTATAAACAGACCCCCATTGTTTTGTGGAGATAACTATCCCTTTTGGAAAGTTAGAATGAAAATTTTCATGGAATCTGTTCATAGAAATATTTGGCAGGCTGTAATCACAGATTACAAAATACCCACTAAGATAGAGGGAGGAAAAGAAATTGAGAAACCATATGATAGCTGGGATCAAAGTGAAATTAGAAGAGCAGAGAATGATGCAAAAGCTTTAAATATCATACATTCTGCACTAAATTCTGATGAATTTTTTAGAATTTCAGCTTGTTCTACAGCAAAGGAAGCTTGGGATTTAATCCAAGTAACACATGAAGGAACTCCAGAAGTGAGAAGAGCTAGAAAGAACACACTCATTCAGGAATATGAAACCTTCAGAATGAATCAAGGTGAAACTGTCATGGATATGCAAAAGAGGTTCATTCACATAATAAATCACCTAAAAGGATTAGGGAAAGACTTCGTGGAAGAAGAAGTAAATGTCAAAATCCTGAAGTCACTAAACAGAAGATGGCAACCAACTGTCACAGCAATTACAGAGTCAAAGAACTTAGCTCAGATGACAAGTGCTGAGTTATTTGGAAAGCTAAGAGAATATGAGATGGATCTGTCAAGGATTGCTGATGAAGAACAAAAAGATAAAAAGGCAAAAGGTCTGGCCTTAAAGGTAAAAGAATCCTCAAGTGATGAAGAGGATAACAGCAATGAAAGTTCTGAACAAGAAGAATTAAATCTAATGGTGAAGAATTTCAGAAAATTCATGAGAAGGAAGAACAACAATAAGAGATTCTCCAGTCAGAAGAAATCCTTCAAGAAGAATGAAAACTCATCTCCAAAGTTCAAATGTTTTGAATGTGGAAAAGCTGGACACATGAGAGCTGACTGTCCAAGCCTGAAAAAGAATGAGGAGACGAAACAAAAGTTCAGATCAAAGAAAAAGAAAGCATACATAGCATGGGAAGAGAATGCCTCAACAACTTCAAGTGATAGTGATGAGGATCAGGAAGCAAATCTCTGTCTCATGACCAAACATAATTCAGATTATGAGGTATATGATTCTGACTCATCTATTGACTCGTATGATGAATTGCAAAATGCATTTGCTGAACTGTATGCTGAAGCAAAGAAATTAGAAAAATCAAATAATGTTTACAAAAAGAAAATGACACACATGAGAGATAAAATTTCTGATTTAGAGAATGATAACAGGAAACTACTTTCAGATATCTCTAAACTAAAGTCACCATGTGAGAACTGTGAAACATTGTATGCTGCATTAAAAGCAAAGGATAAAGAAAAACAGAATGTTAATGTTATGAAATCCATTAATTCCCACTCATGTAACTATTGTATGAAATCTGGTCATAACTACTACAGATGCATGATAAGGAAATTTGGCATTCCTAGTGGAAAATATAAATGGATTAAGAAATTAGATTATGTACTCACTGATTCTCCAGGACCCAAGATCCATTGGGTACCAAAATCAAATTGAATAACTTGTGTTGCAGGTGTGCTTGAGAGCAAAGCAATCAATGTGGTACTTAGACAGCGGCTGCTCAAGACACATGACAGGAGATAAAAGCAAATTTATCTCATTACAGGAAAAAGAAGGAGGATCTGTAACTGTAGACCCCTAAAATTGTCCGGGTCGGAAATAAAGCTTGAAGACTCTCGAAGACTGAAGGAAGATCAGCCAGAAGGACTCCTGGAAGGCCCTAGGAGGGTTCTCTGTAGGTCTAGAGGTCTTAGAATAGCTCAAAATAAGGAAGTGGAGGGAATGAAGCCCAATACGGCCGTACTGAACTTAATACGGCCGTATTGAAGCTTCAATACGGCCGCAGTGAACTCAATACGGCGTATTGAAGTTTCTGAAACTTCAATACGGCCGTACTGAAATCAATACGGCCGTATTGAAGCTTCAATACAGCCGTATTGAACTCAATACGGCCGTATTGAAATTTCTGAATTTCAATACGGCCGTATTGAACTCAATACGGCCGTATTGAAGTTCAAAAATTTCAATACGGCCGTATTGCTCCTGTAGGCCGTATTGCGCCTATTCCCTATAAATATGACGTCAATTGGACGTCATTCCACACTTTTGAACATAGTTTCAACCCTCTCCTTGAGTATTCTGGGGTTTTTGAGCAGTGTTCTGCCCTAGAAATCACTCGGAGAGTTGATCCGACGAAGTTTTTGAGCCCCGAGCCATTTTGCTTGAGGATCGAACCTAGTCGAAGGGAAATCCTCCGGATTTCCATAGTTAAAAGTTTTTAGGAAGGAGCGAGCGAGCTTGTAGAGCGAGGGAACGCCAAAAAGCTTCCCAGTTTTACTCAATATATAAAAGCACGCTTCAAGAGGTTTCTTCTTAAATCCTTCCTTTTACTGCTTTCTGTGTGCATATTTAAACTATCATCATGTAGATAATTAATTTATAATCGCTTATAATAAATAGGGGTAATTTAGTAATTTTACGCTATTATTTTAGAAATAATCTGTCATAGGGAACCCGAAAGGGGCGCTGTGGGGTGCTAACACCTTCCCCACGCGTAACCGACTCCCTTACCCGACTCTGGTTGTAATGGCCAAAGTTGATTTATAAAATCAATTGCCTTATCCCTTTTTCCAATGTTTTGAGTAAAACATTGGTGGCGACTCCACGAACCCTCCTTTTGCGAAAACCACTAATCCATGGAGGGTCCCGCTTGGGATTAATATGGATTGGTGAATCATTTAATAAAATTGCTCGTTTGACAAGGTCTCAGTTTGAGAATACGTCATTCTAGCAATCCATATTTTTAAACAATTAAACGAGTCCAACCATCCTTCGCGAATGCCGAAAGCCCGTTTGGGCCGGTGGCGACAGATGGCGACTCCGCTGGGGAAGCTTCGAGAGTCAGTCCCATTTAGTGACAGATTGTTTTTAACAAATAATAGTTAAAAATTACTTCGTTACCCCTTGCTTGTATGATAAGATAATTTATTATATGGCTTTAAATAACTGTTGTATGTTTAAATTTCGCAATTGTTTGAAATACAAACTGTACACAAACCTTTGCACACAACAGTTCCCTCCATACCCGGGGGCATGAGTGATTAACCATAGGGAGTGGATGTTAGTACGGCCGGTTGTCGAATGGGTCTATAGGTGCCCGTAGACCGTTGTCGGAAAACATCACTCAAGGTGATAACCATGAACTTGAGTCCGACGGTGCGTTGGAGCTTTCCATCGACCTACGATGAGAGGAATTGGGTCCCTATAATGGGGGCACCTTGGGGGCCTCAGACCGGTGAGAACAGTTAGATCCACCTTGAATATGCACTTTTCTGCAGGATACCCCTACCTCGTGATTCGCTCGTGACTGTTCGTGGATGAGTGAATTGTTTGTGCATTTTTATGTGACATTGTATGAGCATACATTGCACCTTTTAAACATACAACATTCCTTTTAAAATAAAAAGAATAAATAGAAATAAAGATCTTCTAGTACATGGTGTTAACATCTACCTTCATCACATTCATATAGGTAGTTTCCCTTTTCACCCAAAAAAAATAATAATAATACAAAAGAAAAATACCCAAAGAAAAAAAGAAAAATACGTATTTATCCAAACCAAGTAATATCATGCATCATTTTAGGAACATCCCAAAAACATGATAATGCTTAGTTGAATAAACACTATGCATGCATATTCACCACCATCATCTCATTACATGCATTTTATTGTAGATCATGGAGGGATCTAGGGGAATGCAAGGGCAATTGAAGAAAGTGGACTTCTTATTGTACCGTGCCGAGAGGTTGGATCACCTCTGTACCTTGATGCCAAGAGAGGCTCGTTTAGAGTTCGAAAAATCTTATGGACGAGTCCTTGACTTGATGAAGATTTGTGTGGATCCAGCTTTTCTGAGAGCCTTGGTCCATTTCTGGAGTCTCGATCTGCACTGTTTTGAATTCCCCCAGTTTGACTTAGTTCCTACTCTCGAGGAGTACGAACTCATGCTTCGATGGCCCAAATCAACAGGGGTCTATATTTTCCATGGAAATCATGTGGTCGTAGAGAGAGTTGCCACTCAAGTCAAACTACCACCACGATTATCTGCTTTAGTGGGGAACGGCAGTATCAAGGGTTGGAAGCTTGCTATGATTGAAAACCACCTTTCTTCTTTGGCTGATGAGGGAGATTGGTTAGCTTTCAACAAGACTCTAGCGTTAGCCGTGTTTGGGATGATCCTATTCCCCTTTCACGCTAACACAGTGGACCATGCTGCTATGGACGCCTTCTTCGCTTGGGACGTACATATGAAGAGTCCCGTGCCTGCCATTCTTGCCGACACCTTGCTTTCTGTCAGATTATCTCAACAGAAGCAAGGGAAAACTATCCGATGCTGTACCTCCTTGTTGTATGTGTGGGGCATCACACACTTTTATGCCTCTAGTCATATGGGGACTTTGCCCGATCCTTTGAGAAGTTTTTCGAAGATCCCCGTACGCCGCCGGTATGCTTCCGAGTGGAAGGAAGAGATGGAACAGTGGAGTATTGAGCACTTCACGTGGGTTTGTCCTTGGTTCCGTCCAAGCAATGTATTGACAAGATGCGGCAATTATCCAAGCATACCATTAATGGGCCTCAGAGGTTGCATAGCTTATTCACCTAGATTGGCTATGAGGCAACTCATGAGGACTCAAATTGTTCCTACCAAAGAGGAGCTTGGAGGGTTGTGTTTCTCCTTTGATTCCGAACATCAGAGGGATATGCACGCTGTCATTAGAGCGTGGGAGAAACCAATCTATGAGGGAGATCGAGAGCTTGGAAAGCCTCGGGTATCCGCCTCCACCGACTACGAGATATGGAGGAACGAGAGAGGGGTGTCTCAACCATCCACCTCTTGCGCAACCGCAACCACAAGGAGGTTAATGCAAGAACAAGTCGACGCCTTGACCAAAAAGCTGGAAATTATGGGAGCTCAAATGAGAGTTCTTGAAGAGAAAAATGAAGAATCCAGTTTTACTATTGATGGTCTTCAAAGGCAATGCAAGAAGAAAGACCACGAGATAGAGCGGCTCAAGGATGAGTGTGATAACCTCAATGAGGAGACTACTCGGGTATCCAAAATGCCAAAGGTCGAACCGAGTAGTCAACTCCAAGAAGTCAACACAAAGATAGCACACCTTGAAGCCGAACATGCAAGGCAGGCACAGTTGATCAAGAACATGCAAGACGATCTGCTCTTGACTCGATCCGACGCACAACAATGGCGGGAAGTTGCTCAACAACAAACCGCAAACCTTTCTGATTTCCGCAAAAAGGAAAGGGAGGGACTAGCACAAATGGCTAGACTCCGAGAGGAGAAGGATCGAGCCGAAGACGAGCTTAACGAACTGCAGGCCATGATCAACTATCACACTCAAAAGGCGAAGGACGCTCAGAAAAGTAGTGATGATATGAGCCAAGCCGTCCATATGCAAGTTGAAGCAATAGCACGCCATGTGGAGGAAGCCGAAGACGAATGGAGAAGAAAAATGAACCCGCCTGTGGGTTTTTATCGGCTTTTCTCATATTGTAAAAAATTGCTTCAAAGCATTGTATGATAAGTTGTACACTTTCTATGATCAATGAAATCAAGTTTTGTGATTTATGAAATCTCTCAATGGCCTTTGCATTTCATAGTCATTCATTTGCATTTATCTCTCCCGGTAATTTAATAATAAATATTAATAAAAAGAAAGAAATAATCGATGCGTATGTTCAGAATGGATCGCACGCCATTGGTCATTAAATGCAAACCAACAACTGCACCAAGCAAGCACACGGCGACTCCGTTGTTGGTAATCAAGACAGACGAAAGGGAAGGTCCGACACCGTTAAGGATCATCGCTCCAAGGCCTTTCCCCTACAAAACAAATAAGGCTGTGCCATGGATATACGACGTCCATTCTTCTGCCGACAGCGATATCTCCAACATCGCTGGACTTGGGGGCATGACTAGGAGTGGCAGGATCTACTCTCCCGAAGATCTGCACGATAAAGCTCCCAAGAATAAAGGAAAAGAAAAGGAGAAAACCGAGGAAGATAGAGAATCCGAGGAGGAGACTGATGAGCTGTTAAAATTCATCAAACAAAGCGAGTACTCCATTGTGGATCAACTTCACAAGACACCAGCAAAGATCACTTTGTTGTCGTTGATCCTAAGCTCCGAACCGCATCGGCAAGCTCTGTTGAAAGTCTTGAACGAGGCGTATGTATCACACACCATATCCCAAGACAAATTTGAGGGGATTGTTAGTCACATCACGGCTAATGATCACCTCACCTTCACAGATGAAGAGATCCCCACCGAGGGACCGCACCATAACAAGCCCTTGCACATCTCTGTAAAGTGCAAGGAGTATCACATCGCGAAGGTCTTGGTGGATAATGGATCTTCCTTGAACGTAATGCCAAAAAGAACGTTCGATCAGATGGCAATCAAGGGAGTCCAAATGCGCCCAAGCAACATGATCGTTCGAGCTTTCGACGGCTCTAAAAGAGAAGTGGTGGGAGAAGTCAGTCTTCCAATCCAAATCGGACCCACTATCTTTAACGTCGAATTTCAAATAATGGACATTACTCCTGCATACAGCTGTCTCCTCGGCCGACCTTGGATTCATGATGCGAAAGCTGTACCCTCTACGCTCCACCAGAAAATCAAGTTCATCGTGGGTGACAAACTGGTGACTGTGCAAGCTGAAGATGACATACTCATCAGCAAGCCATCCACCATACCTTATGTGGATGCAGCAGAGGAAGCTTTGGAAACCGCCTTCCAAGCATTGGAAATTGCCAATGTTGAAACGTTTCCCCGAGAAATGAAGAAGGTAGCTCATATGCTCACAAAGAACGGATACTTGCCAGGACAAGGATTAGGCAAGGACTCCCAAGGAATCCCGGAGCTACCCATTATCAAGGACAATCCGGGAAAACAAGGGTTAGGATACAACCCTGTTAAAGATCAAAGAACGAAGAGGAATCAAGATCCTTCTCGACGTTCTTTAAGCCAGATCTTTAGGAAGGCCGGTTCACAAGCGTCAAGGCCGGTCGTCGTCGTCAAAATGTTTTTCTCCTTCCGATAGAGATGTATAGACTCAGTGACTATTAGAGATCACTCCTCGGGGACAGCCCGACCCCCGAGCCTCGATAGGGCACATGTTTCCATTATGATTATAATAAAATCATTCTTCATTAATTCTTTATTGCTTCTTTTCTCGCTTGCAATAAAATTCTAGACCACATTATTTTAACCCTGTTTGAATAAACATGAATGAGGTTAAAATCATCTTAATAAAAATAAACCCACATCATTTTTATGTGGAAGTGTGTGTGTCAACTTGGAGCACCTTTTCTTGGCCTCAATAAGTGCCGTCATGGATAAAAAGAAATCCATTCAGGACAAAAATCCTAAAAAACAAAAAAGCTCGGCAGGAAACCCAAAAAGGGGGCTGCACAAAAATAAGAGCAAAAGACCCGCTAGGAATCCCACAAAAGGGTGACCTAGGCAAAAATTAGGGTTACAAAATAATGAACAAAAACAAAAGCCCGCTAAGACATCACAAATGGGTGTTTTAGGCAAAAGTTAGGGCCGTCAAAAAAAGAAAAAAACAAAATAAATCCATGATGGTACCATCAATTGAATTCAACAAGGGGCTCAAGAAAAGCTATCCAAGTTGTCAAAACACAATCATTAATAACAAAGATGTGCTTAACCTCATAAGTGTTTAATCGAACAAGCCTAAACACATAAGCCTACCATGGCCAGCCATTCTTACAAAAAACCATTTTTCAAAAAATAAAATAATCCCCTCTAAAACACAAACTTTTGAAAAATATACCCTTTCCTTCTTTTCTCTCTTGTCCCAACGATTTTTGAATAATCTAGTGGAAACATGGAGATATAGTGGTCAATAGGAGGGTTGACACATCTTCTAAAGAAAGGGAAGGATCATTTGGTTGATGACACCAAATCTCAAATATAATACGCATCATTCCTCGGTAACAGAAATCGGCAGAGCACAGTCCGTCTGGAGGAATGGCAAAATCCAAACACAAAAACGCATCGGTTAATTCTTTTGAAAAAAGAATCAAATAGAATTAGGTGCATCATACTGCATACATGCATACAGATGATAGGTGTACTGGAAGATCACTTATTCTCTGTTTATTGAAAAAACAAAAAATATATAAACTTCAGAAAAAACAATACGCCTGTATCATGTTCAGTACGCCCGTACCAAAATTAGGGTTATGAACAAATTTTCAATTCAATACGGGCATACTGAAATGGATGCGGCCGTATTGGCCATAAAGAAATTTTCAAAGACCTCGTCATGAGGCAACTACATAAATTAGAAAAAATAGGAAGAATTGCTTGTGTATGACAGCAGCAAACAAAATGCAAAGATTCAGAAAATCAACAGCGTCATACAAAATAACTGAGCCTGGAGAGGCTTGCCGAAAGAATACTCTCAAAATAACTGAGCCTGGAGAGGCTTGCCGAAAGAATACTCTCAGAATAACTGAGCCTGGAGAGGCTTGCCGAAAGAATACTCTCAGAATAACTGAGCCTGGAGAGGCTTGCCGAAAGAATACTCTCAAAATAACTGAGCCTGGAGAGGCTTGCCGAAACAATACTCCCACAGAATAATTGAGCCTGGAGAGGCTTGTCGAAATAATACTCCCACAGAATAATTGAGCCTGGAGAGGCTTGTCGAAATAATACTCCTTCAGAATAATTGAGCCTGGAGAGGCTTGTCGAAATAATACTCCTTCAGAATAATTGAGCCTGGAGAGGCTTGCCGAAATAATACTCCTGCAAAATAACTGAGCCTGGAGAGGCTTGCCGAAATAATACTCTCTCATAATAACTGAATTTAATTTCTTTAGCACTTTTAATTTCTGTACAGCAAAAGCCAAATCAGAAGAAAAGGCAAAATACAGAAAAAGCCGAAAATGAAAAAAGGCAAGGATATAGAAAATCCAACAAACAGTTTGAACCGAATAACTAAGCCTGGAGAGGCTTACCAAAATAATACTCCACATCCTCTACAGTATGCAGAATAACTGAGCCTGGAGAGGCTCGCAGAAATAATACTCCCCAGAGAAACCTCAACTCAAGCTCACAGGCCAAATTTCCCAGCGAGAGCTATCAAAGCAAGATCGTCAAAATCCCCAATGGAAGTACGATCTCCCAAGCAGAATATCCAAGTCAAAGGACTTAAACTTCCTCAGTGAAGATAGCTCTCCAGCTCAAGCGTTGAGTGAGGCTAAGCCTGCAGAGGCTTCCTAAATAATACTCTGGGATACATAAGATCCCTAAATCCCCAGTCGCCTACTCAGAGGCACCCCTTCAAGAAAAATCACAAAAAGATCAATAACCATTCCCCAAGAGGAATCCGGCACTCAGCCGAACACTGAACATCAAGATAATTCGCCTACTCAGAGGCACTCTTCCAAAAAAGGAAAAAAATATATCAATAAATATTCCCCAAACGGAATGTGGCATCCAGCCAAGCACCAAACATCAAGATCATTTGCCTAACAGAAGAGGCCAGTCAAGAAATGAATGACAAAATCCCCAGCGGATAAACAGCCTACACAGAGGCTACAAAAAATCAGAAAATTCAAAAGAGATACCCGAATAAGGACAACCGGGATACTCCACCCACGTCAAAAGGACGTCAGCCAAACATAAGGCATCGCTCAACTCAGAGAGAGAGCATCTGTGTCTACACCCCAAGGAGTCAAAAATTCCCCATGGGTACCAACAATGCAATGCAAGTTGGGGCACAAGAACCTATGAATGACTGCACATCCCCTAGACGGATCCCTGCGTTATCCAGCCCTCAGCGGCACAAAATCAGAAAAACCGTCGAAGCAGCATCGTGGACTGTGGAGACAAAAATCATATCAAATCATTGCCGAAGTGATCAGAAGACACGGAAGCAGGCCTGGAGAGGCAATACTCAACTGCTGAATGTTAAGAGGCAGGACCTGGAGAGGGTAAACTCAACTGCTGAATGTTAAGAGGCAGGACCTGGAGAGGGTAAACTCACACTGCTGAATGTTAAGAGGCAGGACCTGGAGAGGGTAAACTCAACTGCTGAATGTTAAGAGGCAGGACCTGGAGAGGGTAAACTCACACTGCTGAATGTTAAGAGGCAGGACCTGGAGAGGGTAAACTCACGCTGCTGAATGTTAAGAGGCAGGACCTGGAGAGGGTAAACTCAACTGCTGAATGTTAAGAGGCAGGACCTGGAGAGGGTAAACTCACACTGCTGAATGTTAAGAGGCAGGACCTGGAGAGGGTAAACTCACGCTGCTGAATGTTAAGAGGCAGGACCTGGAGAGGGTAAACTCACACTGCTGAATGTTAAGAGGCAGGACCTGGAGAGGGTAAACTCACACTGCTGAATGTTAAGAGGCAGGACCTGGAGAGGGTAAACTCACACCGCTGAATGTTAAGAGGCAGGACCTGAAGAGGGTAAACTTAGCTACCGAGGTTGTCAGGAGCGCCGAGGTATGCAACAACCTGGAGAGGTTACTCAACAATTTTCCACCGGAAGACGCTACAAGTCAGAAGGTCGGCGCATCACCCGGACAATTGGGTCAACTCCTTTACTTGTCAGCCGGTACACCAAAAGACCGTTTGACTAAGTAAAGGGGGGGCAGCTGTAGACCCCTAAAATTGTCCGGGTCGGAAATAAAGCTTGAAGACTCTCGAAGACTGAAGGAAGATCAGCCAGAAGGACTCCTGGAAGGCCCTAGGAGGGTTCTCTGTAGGTCTAGAGGTCTTAGAATAGCTCAAAATAAGGAAGTGGAGGGAATGAAGCCCAATACGGCCGTACTGAACTTAATACGGCCGTATTGAAGCTTCAATACGGCCGCAGTGAACTCAATACGGCGTATTGAAGTTTCTGAAACTTCAATACGGCCGTACTGAAATCAATACGGCCGTATTGAAGCTTCAATACAGCCGTATTGAACTCAATACGGCCGTATTGAAGTTCAAAAATTTCAATACGGCCGTATTGCTCCTGTAGGCCGTATTGCGCCTATTCCCTATAAATATGACGTCAATTGGACGTCATTCCACACTTTTGAACATAGTTTCAACCCTCTCCTTGAGTATTCTGGGGTTTTTGAGCAGTGTTCTGCCCTAGAAATCACTCGGAGAGTTGATCCGACGAAGTTTTTGAGCCCCGAGCCATTTTGCTTGAGGATCGAACCTAGTCGAAGGGAAATCCTCCGGATTTCCATAGTTAAAAGTTTTTAGGAAGGAGCGAGCGAGCTTGTAGAGCGAGGGAACGCCAAAAAGCTTCCCAGTTTTACTCAATATATAAAAGCACGCTTCAAGAGGTTTCTTCTTAAATCCTTCCTTTTACTGCTTTCTGTGTGCATATTTAAACTATCATCATGTAGATAATTAATTTATAATCGCTTATAATAAATAGGGGTAATTTAGTAATTTTACGCTATTATTTTAGAAATAATCTGTCATAGGGAACCCGAAAGGGGCGCTGTGGGGTGCTAACACCTTCCCCACGCGTAACCGACTCCCTTACCCGACTCTGGTTGTAATGGCCAAAGTTGATTTATAAAATCAATTGCCTTATCCCTTTTTCCAATGTTTTGAGTAAAACATTGGTGGCGACTCCACGAACCCTCCTTTTGCGAAAACCACTAATCCATGGAGGGTCCCGCTTGGGATTAATATGGATTGGTGAATCATTTAATAAAATTGCTCGTTTGACAAGGTCTCAGTTTGAGAATACGTCATTCTAGCAATCCATATTTTTAAACAATTAAACGAGTCCAACCATCCTTCGCGAATGCCGAAAGCCCGTTTGGGCCGGTGGCGACAGTAACATATGGAGATAACAACAAAGGCAGAATACTAGGCTCAGGCAGTGTTGGTAACAATTCCAATACTCTCATTGAAAATGTCCTGTATGTAGAAGGTCTCAAATATAACCTGCTTAGTATTAGCCAGCTTTGTGACAAAAATTACAATATCTCTTTTAATAATCAATGCTGTATGGTTTGTGATAAGGAATCAAATGAAGTCCTGCTTATAGGAAAAAGAGTCAATAACATATACATCTTAGACTTAGAGCATTCATCATCCAATTCTTGTCTCACATCACATGATAATATAACATGGTTATGGCATAGACGCATTGCACATATAAATGCAGATCAGTTAAATAGACTTGCATCTAAAGATCTTGTTAGTGGTCTTCCAAAGATCAAGTTCTCTAAACAAGGACTTTGTGATGCATGTCAAAAGGGAAAGCAGACTAGAGCTTCTTTTAAATCAAAGAAAGTTATGTCAACCTCTAGACCGCTGGAACTTTTGCACATGGATCTCTTTGGACCATCAAGAACCAAAAGTCTAGGTGGAAACACTTATGCTTTAGTTCTCATTGATGACTACTCCAGATTCACATGGGTTGCATTTATATCCCATAAAGACAATGCTTTTAAAGCCTTTAGAATCATTTCAAAAAGAATTCAGAATGAAAAGGACTTGAAAATTAAATCTTTGCGAAGTGATCATGGTGGTGAATTTCAAAATGAATCTTTTCAAACTTTTTGTGAAGAAAATGGTATTAATCACAATTTTTCTGTCCCTAGAACTCCTCAACAAAATGGAGTTGTAAAGAGGAAAAATAGATCTCTAATAGAGCTAGCAAGAGCCATGTTAAATGAAAATGGTTTACCAAAATACTTTTGGGCTGATGCAGTAAGCACTGCATGCTATGTTCTAAATAGAATCTTGATTAGACCTATTTTAAAGAAAACACCATATGAGCTTTACAAAGGAAGAAAGCCTGACATTTCACATTTTAAAGTGTTTGGCTGTAAGTGTTTTGTTCTGAATAATGGAAAAGACACTCTTGGAAAATTTGATGCTAAGGCTGATGAAGGAGTTTTTATTGGATATTCTGCAATTAGCAAAGCATATAGAGTCTTTAACAAAAGTACCTTATCTGTTGAAGAATCTATACATGTTACTTTTGATGAAACTAACATCCTTGAAAAAGGAAAATCTCTTAATGATGAAGATGAGATAGGTGACAGTATTACACAAGAAGAAGAAAAACTGGAACTACAGCAGAAAACACCATCTGAAGACACATCACTACCCAAAGAATGGAGGAAACCCAAAGATCTATCTCTGGATAACATTCTTGGAGATATAAATAAGGGAGTTTCTACTAGACACTCTTTTAATCTTCTAAGTGATGATATGGCATTTGTTTCTCAAATTGAACCATTATGTGTGGAACATGCATTAAAAGATGAATTCTGGATAATGGCCATGCATGATGAACTGAATCAATTCAAAAGAAATGATGTTTGGATTTTAGTTCCTTTCAATAAGAATATGAATATCATTGGTACAAAATGGGTTTTCAGAAACAAACTAAATGAAGAAGGTGTTATAGTTAAAAATAAAGCTAGATTAGTAGCCAAAGGATACAATCAACAGGAAGGTATAGACTTTGGTGAAACATATGCTCCAGTTGCTAGATTAGAAGCTGTTAGGCTTTTACTTGCATTTGCTTGTGTGTTTGATTTCAAACTATATCAAATGGATGTGAAAAGTGCATTTTTAAATGGTTTAATTGATGAAGAAGTTTATGTAGCTCAACCACCTGGTTTTGTTGACTGCAAATTACCTAAGCATGTTTACAAGCTCAAGAAAGCTTTGTATGGACTGAAACAAGTTCCAAGGAAATGGTATGAAAGGCTGAGTAAGTTTCTACTAACTCATGACTTTCAAAGAGGTAATGTTGATAAAACTCTTTTCATAAAGAGAAAATCAAAAGATATTCTGCTGATTCAGATTTATGTTGATGATATAATATTTGGATCAACTAACCAATCTCTTTGTGGAGAATTTGTTTCCAATATGCAGAAGGAGTTTGATATGTCTATGATGGGAGAATTAAGCTTCTTCCTAGGACTACAAGTCAAACAAATGGAAAATGGAATTTTTCTACATCAAACTAAATATAGCAAAGAACTGTTAAAGAAATTTGATATGGAGAATTGTAAGATATCAAATACTCCTATGTCTACTAATTGTTATCTAGATAGTGATATTGCAGGAAAAGATGTTGAAGAATCAATGTATAGAGGGATCATTGGATCTCTTTTGTATCTAACAGCTAGCAGACCTGACATCATGTACAGTGTATGTGTATGTGCTAGATTCCAATCAAAACCAAAGGAATCACATCTGAAGGCTGTAAAGAAAATACTGAAGTATTTGAAAGGCACAATCAATGTTGGATTGTGGTATCCTAAAGGTACTTCTCCATCTTTAACTGGTTACTCTGACTCCGATTTTGCTGGTTGTAAATTGGATAGGAAAAGTACAAGTGGAACGTGCCACACGTTTGGAGAATGTCTCATATCGTGGCAGAGCAAGAAACAAGCTTGTGTAGCACTCTCAACTGCTGAAGCTGAGTATATAGCTGCTGGAAGCTGCTGTGCTCAGTCAATTTGGTTTAAACATCAACTTCAAGACTTTGGATTGAAGATTGATCACATACCACTGAAGTGTGACAACACAAGTGCAATTAACATTTCAAGGAATCCTATTCTACACTCAAGAACTAAGCACATTGAAGTTAGACATCACTTTATCAGAGATCATGTAGAGAAAGGAGACTGTGACATCAAATTCATAATGTCAGAAGATCAACTTGCTGACATCTTTACAAAGCCTCTACCAAAGGAAAGATTTTTCAAGCTAAGAACCAATCTTGGTATCATTAGTGAGTTCAATCTATCCTAAATCTCATAATTAAAGTATGATTGTGTGAATATGCATGAAATTGCTAAGCACTTATAGGTTTAAACTTGATGTATGTGCACTCATAATAGGAAATCACACAAAACACAGTATGCCCTGTATCTGCACACATTTCTCTGTGATAATCGATTACCTATCGGGTTAATCGATTACCATTGGAAGAAATGAAGAAATTGCTGAAAAATCAACAGCAGTAATCGATTATCAATTTTCAGTAATCGACTACCTCTGCTACTTTGATGCAATTTCTGATGCATACCCACTGTGATAATCGATTACCATGCGGGTTAATCGATTACCACTCACTCACTTGCATAATTACCCTGTTTCAGTTGCGAGATAATCGATTACCAACTGGGTTAATCGATTACCTGACGCGAACCCCTGTGTTTTTTTTTTTTTAGTACTCAAAAACCCTCTTTAAATCTGTTTCGAATTCAAATTAATTCAAAACTCTCTCCATTTTTACTTCAAACTAAAACGAACGAAACCCCTGGTTCCCTTTTCTATCTCAAAATCTCTTTCAAAACCTAACCCTAAGCCCCATTCATGGAAAGTCTTGGCAAAGGAAAGCGTGTAAAGCACAAAGCCAACAGAGATTACCCTCGTCCTACTACTCAAGGTCAAGGTACATCTAAAAAGAAGAAACAAGAGTCCTCTCGTCCAGAACCTGAAGAAGAATATTCTCATTCGTGGTTCACAAGGAAGTCTCAAGAGGAAACTTTCAATGAGTCTTTTGCTTGCAAAGACATTGTGGCTCCAAAGGTACTCTACTCGTCTTGGCTTATAGAGCAAGGTTTTACATTTCCTACTCTGTTATCCTGTCAAGGAGTTAGCAAATTTGTTGGGTTAAGTGGACTGTACTACCCTGATCTTGTTAGGGTCTTCTACTCAAATTTGGGAAGAGATGAAAATGGTGCTTTGGTTTCAGAAGTTAAAGGAATAAAAGTTACTCTATCTGCTGATGTATTTTTGAAGATTGGTGGATTAACCAGAAATGGTATTAAACCTACCTTCAATGAATTAAAGATGAAAAATTTCTCAATAGGTAAAGATACGTTTTTTATGAGTATGCTGAGGGATGTTTCAGCCTGGGAGGCTAATAAAGAATACAAAAGAAAAGAAAAGAGGAAAATTACATATAATGCTGGAGGTCTACGAGTGGAAGATAGACTCCTACATTATGTAATTGTTTGGATTCTGGCAGCAAGGGGGAGCAATCACGCACAAATCAGTGAAGAAGATATGGCACTGCTCGCAGCTTTTAAGAACAACATTCAAGTTGATTGGGTATATGTGGTAGAAGACATAATGCTAAAGACAAGGAGGTTAATGGACTGCAAGTGTCCATATGCTGTGTTCATAAGCAAGGTATTGGTGTTCTATAAAGTTCCCTTAACTGGTGAAGCAAGAGAGGTCACCAGAGATGTTCATGATATCAAGGATAGAGCTCTGAAAATGATGAAGCTAGTGAAAACAGATGCTGGTTGGATAGCAAAGGAAGATGTTCCTACTGCTGAGACTACAGAGCCGTCTCAACCTGAAGTTCAAACTGAAGAAGAGGAAGGAGCTGAAGAGCCCAAGCCTCTTTCTACTTTTGAGCTATCTGTTCTGGCAAAGCTAGATGACATCAGAGAAACTCAGAGAAGAGATTATCAAGAGCTGAAGGCTTGTCTTGAATCTATATCTGAACGACTGGATGCGATGAACATACCCTACCCTGAAGAAATTTAGTTATGCATTACATTTTAGGCACTGCATTTTAATTTGTTCTGCATAAATACTTTGATTTATATTTCAGACTTAAAGTTTGTAATAGTTGTAGTATTTGTATGCTTCTGAACATTTTTAATGCTTATATGATGAAAGTCTTATTAAGTGCTTGTTGTTTTTGTTGCATAAGTATCATGTTATTTCTCTGTTTACTCTGTTTTTTTTGGTTTGGTTAAGCCAAACAGGGGGAGAAATTCATGAGAAACTGATTAAATGTTTATATGGTTGTTTATGTATTGTATAAGAAAGAAATGGAAATAGAACTGCATAATGCTTTGTATGGAAGTTTTTGTTCTAGACATATGCAGGTTCAAATTCAAGTTCAAATTTCAAACAAACAAGTGAAACAAAACAACATGATGATTGTGAAAGTCAACATGAAGAGTTTGGCTCATCAAAACCAAAAAGGGGGAGATTGTTGAAGATTGAAGAATCTACATCTGGAAGATGTTCCCTAGAAGTTTTAGTTTTGATGTTTTGCTCATGTTGCTTTTTATTTTAAGCCTATGTCAAAAGGATAATGTATTGATTGTTTAAAAGATTAGGCTTGTATGTGTTTGTTTGTTATGTGTTAAAAATTAGTAATTAACATGAAGGTGAAAATATCATAATACTCATTTTTCTTATTTCATTCATTGTTGAGAACATGAAGTATTAATTTACTGAGTGTTTGAGACTTTAAATGAAAACTTGAAAACATCAGAAATTTTCTGAGTTAAGGAATAGATTACCTGAACTGGTAATAGATTACCTGACTCATGTTGAAAAACTGATTGATACTGGAATAATCGATTACCATGTGTGGTAATAGATTACCAAACTGATTCTGATGATTTCAAGAAGAAAAAAGGATCGTGTTAATCGATTATCTCTTTAAAGTAATCGATTACCTCTGTTCCAAATGTGAGTTTTGTGTTATTTTGGCATCGTGTTAATCGGTTACCATGTTAGGTAATAGATTAAAACAGGAGCTGAAATAATTAGTTCAGTTATTCTAACTCGTGGTAATAGATTACCATCACAGGTAATAGATTATCTCCGTTATGAATATAACTGAAATAACTGTTTCCTTGCACATGAAAATTGTCTTTAAATAAGATTAAAACTGAAGCTTTTAAAAGAGAATTTTCACACACGGAAAAAAGAGAAATACTTACACGAACAAGAGAGACTTTTTTTTAGAATACACATTACTGCAAAAGAGAAAAAGATTTTCTGAAAAAGAAAGAAAGAACATATCTGCTGAAAATCAACTTTTGGAAAAAGAAGTGTGCAAGATCAATTCAAGAAGATGAAGTTCATATAGAAAATTCATTCTAAACTGGTTTACGTTGTTGAAGATCATATCTACATGAACAGGTGTACTCGTTTCTGATCTTTTGTTATTGTTTGAATGGTTTTAACTCTTGAGATTAGAGAATCTCTGGAAGAGTTGTGTAAAGAGAAATCTTGAGATAGGTTTTTCTCAAGTAGGATATTGTGGGATCAATATTCTTGGGTTATATGTTTCTTGTGGAGTCAAGAAATGGTTTGTTAATCTTGTGGGTGTCAAGATTTGCTTGTTAAATTCATTGATTGGATATTGCTTGTGCAGGGTGCATGTAAAGAATATCAATAGTGGATTTGACTGGATTTAGAGGTGTATCTAAATCTGAAACTGGATGTAGGCCTTTGGATGGCTGAACCAGTATATATCTTGGTGCATGATTTTCTTAACTCTTACACTCTTTACATTCTGTATAAGTTTCTTGATTAATGTTGTATGAAGAAAAACATTATCTGCAGAAACTGAACTTTAAAGATTCTTGGTAATTGATAAATTCAATCTTTACATATCTTGTATTAATTGTGTTATTCAAATCTTGTTGGATAAGCTGTGCATATATAACTCTGAATTACTTTTTATGTTTAAAGGTTTGTTTTAAATCAAGATTTGTTTGGTAAAGATTTAGAAAGCAAACAAGAAAAGGAAAACTAACATAGAATCTATTCAACCCCCCCTTCTAGATTCTAACCGTAGGGACCAACATAACCGACTCCCTTACCCGACTCTGGTTGTCATGGCCGAAGTCGATTTTTGAATCGATTGCCTTAAACTTCTTTTTCCAATGTTTTGAGTAAAACATTGGTGGCGACTCCATGAACCCTTCCTTTTTATGAAAACCGCTAATCCATGGAGGGTCCCGCTTGGGATTAACATGGATTGGTGAGCCTTTTAATAAATTTGCTCGTTTGACAAGGTCTCAGTTTGAGAATAAGTCATTCTAGCAATCCATATTTTTAAACAAATAAAAGAGTCCAACCATCCTTCGCGAATGCCGAAAGCCCGTTTCGGGCCGGTGGCGACACTCCACAGATGCCTTCATGTATTTCCGCCATAGCTATATAACTTTCATGATTTCCAAGGCATTTGAATAAAACTCCATCGAAACCTCTTTTATATAATTCATTATTCAGCAAGACATAATTGAGGGCTTGGAGTATGATTTTTCTTTCGACCTTCAAATTGGGATTTTGCAAATATTCGATCAATTTGCTTCTCCAATCTTGTTGATTCGAAGAACCAACACTTAGAACCTCTAGATGGCCTATCAATTCATTTTCGATATGAATCATATACTCTAGACATTCCTTACTTACTTTACACCCTGATGCCATCTGAGCCAATTCATTCGCGATGATATTCGAGTTTTGAGGAATATGTTGTAACTCAACTTCATCAAACGCATTAAGTAATTGCACAGCTCGAGTTTTGAATTCAATTAATTTTTCGTTTAAACACTTATACTCTTGCGTTAATTGTTTGATGACTAATTGCGAATCACCTCGAATTGATACATTCCTAGCACCCAACTCTTTAAGAATTTCGAGTCCCGTTATTAATGCTTGATACTCAGTTTCGTTGTTTGAATATCCTTTATACGTTTTTAATGACAATTTAGTAGGAAACCCTTCGGGGGAAATGATCAAAAGACCTATCCTAGTGCCTAATTCGTGTTTCGAGCCATCGAAAAATAATTGCCAAGGCTTAGTGGTTAAGTAAATAATTTCTTCAGTTTCTTTCGAATGATCTGCAAGAAAGTCTGCAATTGTTTGTCCCTTAGTTGCTTTTAACGGCTCGAAATTTAACGAATATTCAGTTAACGCAAGTGCCCATTTGCCAACTCGAGAATGTAACACAGGTTTACACAACATATACTTAATCACATTACTTCGACAAAAGATTACAACATCACATGGCCTAATATAATACTTCAACTTTGTACAAGCAACATAAAGACTTAAACATAATTTCTCTAAAGGAGTATATCTAGTTTCTGCTCCTACTAACATTCGACTTAAATAATAAATAACTCTTTCGATGCCATTATCATCATCTTGCGCCAGCATGCCCGCAATAATCGAATCACTAGCTGAAATGTACAACTTCAGTTGCTTCCCTTTAGAGAGTGGTGCAAACACTGGAGGATGAGCCAAATAAACTTTGATTTCATCGAACGCTTTCTGGTGCTTTTCATTCCATCGAAATTCTTGCTCCTTTTTTAAACGTAAAAGAGAAGAAAATACTTTAGTTTTACCAGAAAAGTTCGATATAAATCTTCTCAGAAAGTTTACTTTACCTAGGAGAGATTGAAGTTCCTTCTTGTTCGATGGAGGTTTAGTCTCCATGATAGCTTTCGTCTTGTTTCGATTTACTTCAATTCCTTTCTGGTGTATGACAAACCCCAGAAATTCTCCCGCTGTAACACCAAAAGCACATTTTAGTGGATTCATTTTCAAACCATTTTCTCATTCTCTCGAAGGATAATTTTAAATGGCTTAGGTGATCCTCTTTTTGTTTCGACCCAACAATTATATCATCAATATATACTTGTACAAACTTACCAATTAAATCATAGAATATTAAATTCATTGCCCTCTGATAAGTGGCACCTGCGTTTTTTAGTCCAAATGGCATCATCACCCATTCATAGACGCCTAAAGCACCTGGACATCGAAAAGCAGTTTTCGATACATCATTAGCTGCAATATAAATTTGGTTATATCTAGAATAACCATCAAGTAAACTCATAATTTCATTACCTGCAACAACGTCTATCATAGTTTCAGCAATGGGCATAGGATATTCATCTTTGGGAGTTGCTGCATTAAGATCTCGAAAGTCGATGCATACTCTGAGTTTTCCATTCTTTTTTATAACAGGCACGACATTCGATATCCACTCAGCATATCTTGAAGTTCTGATGAACTTCGCTTTCAGTAATCTCTCAATTTCTTCCTTGATTTTTTCGATTACTTCAGGAGCGAACCTTCAAGGGCTTTGCTTCACAGGTTTCTTTCCTGTGATCATGGGTAGCCTATGCTCTACCAATTCTCGATCTAATCCTGGCATTTCATTGTAATCCCAAGCAAAGCAGTCTTTATATTCATGCAAAACTCGAATTATTTCCTCCTTCAACTCCCCTTGCAAGAACTTGCTAATATAAGTTACCTTTTTATTTTCGACAGTTCCCAAGTTAATTTCCTCAGATCTTGAGATTCTAACTTATGTTCTCCCTTGGTTTCTCTTTCGAATCCCAACGACGAATCATCGAAGATACAGTCTAACTTGGGTTCTAGCTCTTGCTCTTTACCTTCTTTAAAGTTTTCGACCTCCTGGTCCATATCAGTTTCTATTTTTTCTTCTGTTTGTTTCGAGACGACCTGGTCCCTTCATTTTTTCTCTGTTTTTTCTTTTTCTTCCTTCTTTTCGACTTCGAAGTCCATATCTTCCTTCTTTTGTTTTTTTTTTCTTCGTTCTTTTTGACCTCGAAATCTATTCCCTCTTTCTTTTTTCGTTTTTCTTCGGCCAAAGTGGCTGTGCTATTTTCATCATCCTTGACTTCATTGGTATGTACCTCCCTGCCTTGTCTTTCTTCAGCCATATTGGTCGTTCGATCGGCCATGTAGGCCGATATTCGAGCTAAGAAGCTCGAATAAGGATCTCCATCCTTCATTCCTTGATTGGAGCCGAATCCTTTTCGGCTCGAATTATAAAACCTTTCTTCACATCCCAACAGAAAGTTTTCTTCACTCCTTCTTCCTCATCCATCACTCCAGAATTGTAGGCATCGAAAGGCTTGGTCTTTGCAAATGCTGTCAATTGTTGATCAGCAAAATACATACCCACTTCATACGTTTTCTGGTCAGCCTCGAGAACCTCCAACCCCTCATCATCGTTCCAGAAGAAGATCTTTTGATGCACCGTGGAAGGGACCGCACCTACCCCGTGAATCCATTCGCGTCCCAATAACACATTGAAGTTAGCCTTCGAGGGGGTTACTATGAACATGGTAGTCCTTTTCACACTCCCAATCTGCACATCAAGCAGAATCATTCCTTCATGATGTGAAGACTTTCCCGCATAGTCCGAAATCAATATATTATGAGGCTTTAGATCGGCCATGGACTTCCCAAACCTCTTCAGCATTGTCCTGGGCAAGATGTTCACAACTGCACCTCCATCGACCAACACTTTATTTACTTCGTGACCTTCAATCATCAAGGTCAGTAATAGAGGTTTAAGGTGTCCCTTCATCTCTTCGGTGGGGGAATCAAAAACAACTGAATTGAACTTCGGGATAACCCTCGAGATTTGATTAACCCACACGATCTTGGACTCGTAATTCGGGTCATCGAAAAAGTCTTCCCGATGAATATCCTCTTGTTCATTGACAGATTCCATTGCTCCCGCATACTCGGAAGGAAGAATGGAAACTATCCCATAGATGTCCTCTAAGGAATCATCAAAACCACTCTCGAAACAATCAGTGATCAAGTCTTCATCATCTTCGATGAACTTTCGAGAGGATTCCCCTTTTTGAGGTACAGGAATCGAAAACCGGTTTCCTCGGAGCCCATCAAATGTAGCCTTTCTCATCCTTTGATGTCTCCTCCACTGAGTTTTAGTTAAGTTATTGAAAGGTTGTCGAAAACCGCGCTCATAACTTCCAATTGGGAATTTACCAGAACTTACAGCCATATTCGAGAATTTTCCAGGATTTTCATGTACTGGGTTCCCAGCATAAGTCATCACTTGCTTTCCTCGACCCATTCCACCAACCACAGGCCTTGGTGGTGCATTCCATTTTCCAACAGGAACGTTTGCATTCGGCACAAAAGTGTTGCCGAATCTCGACGAGTTGTACATTTCCATCTTTCCTACTGGAGCATTATATTGAGGCATGTGAACCTGCCTCATAGTTAACCCAGCACTTGATCCAGCATTAAGCTTGGGTTTTTCTTGAAGTTTTTCAGCCTTGTAGCTCCTCATCATATCGGATTCTTCAAAGGCTTTAGCAGCAGCTCTATCGAAGACAGCGCTGCATCGGGGACACAACATAACTTCCCTATCAGCCTCCTTCTTTTTTGACAAGAACTCGACTAAGCTATCTCCCTCTTTTGGATAGATAGGCTCCTGTTTCTTAGCAAAATCTTCCATTAATTCCTCGAGCTTCTCATCAGAAATGGGTTCAATGTTCTCATCGTCCTCGACAGCAACGTCCACCATATTGATCCCCATCGAAACTGGTTCGACATATCCAGTGTCAGCAGCGAATGGATCGGTGTCAACTTTCATATCTTTCTCTTCAAAAGCAAGGCGACCACCAGTAATCGCTTTTTCGATCAAATCCCTGAAACGCACCCAGTTGTTAGTCCAATGACCATACATATTATGATACTTACAAAATTTCTTCCCTTTTCTATGCTCGAATGGTGGAATTTTATGATTTTCTGGGAGTACAATTTGTTTATCCTTTAATAAGATATCAAATATCTTTTCTGCCTTACTCACGTCAAAACTATATCTCTTAGTCAAATTTCCTTCTACACTATCTCCTAGTTTTAACATTTGACACTGGTATGTAAGACCAGGACGCAATTCCGCTAAGTTGATCTCAAAATCTTCACTCGAAATCTCATAGTTAGGATCATCACTGAATTCAGAATTTTCTAAATAAGCCACTTTTTCCTTTCGAACAAATTTATCAAATTTTCTTAATCTTTCTTTTTCTAGCTTGATTTGTTCGATCCTTCTTACCTTTTCGGCTAACTGGGCCATATCTCTCAACTGTTCATTTACTAATTTTTTACGTATCGAGAAATCTAACCCTTTTGCTACAATCCTAACTAATTCATGTTCAGGTATATTAGTATAACATCGAGATTTTAATTGCCTGAACCTATTTAAATAGTCATCTAAAGTTTCATGGCTTTGTCTCTTAATGTTCATTAGATCAACTATACTAACTTTCGTTTCTTCTCTAAAGAAATGTTCATGGAAACTACCTTCTAACTGAATCCAAGTGTGTATCGAATTAGGGGGCAAGGTTGTGAACCATGTAAAAGTGTGCTTAGTCAACGAACTTGGAAAATATTTCATCTTTAAATATTCATTATTCGCTAAATCCTCACATTCGACTACATACCTAGCTATATGTTCGATCGTAGACTCAGTTAATTCTCCCGAAAATTTCAAAAACTTTGGGACTTTTGTTCCTCTAGGTAGTTCTACTTGAGTTACATAATCTGGGAAGGCTGACACTAAATAAGGACGTTCATTTCGACCTACATCGAATCCATGTCTGTTTAATATCCTTTCTACTATTTGATCTATATTGTCATTAGGATTCCTATTAGGTCGACCTACGTTTTGTCGAAAAATCCCATTCCCATCTAGATTATCCATTTCATTCAGATTTGCACTCATGGCTCTCGAGGGTGGTCCCTCACCTAGTTTATCTCCTATTTTGTTTATCAATTCATATAGAGGAGTCATAATATTGTGCATCTGGGTTGACAACAAATTGACCATGTCATGATTACTATGGTCCATCTGTTGTCGAAGAGCCATCATGGCTTGATTACTAATACTAGTAGGGATGTAACTACCCTGTCGAATCAGGGAACCTTCCTGACTCGTTCCTACGTGTTGATATGGGTCTTGCATAACAAAACCCAAGCCATTTGGTCCAGGATTATATCCCTGTGGGGATACGTGCATTTGTGGATTAGGACCTAAGAAAGGTATTGGCATTTTGACCTGTACTGGTTGGGTATTTCGCCAATTCTGTGGCATACCCCAGGGATATTCCCTAGTGACGTTTGTTAGTTCCTGAGTGACATTTGTTTGCCTAGCTGTATTTTCGAGTAACACAAGGGAAGTTGTTGCCCCCTGGTCACATTGGTCACATTATCGGGGTTAGGGTTTGCTTGTTCTACATCTACGTGATTATTATTGTTCGTGTTTGTTTCTCTCTGATTATTAGATGTAGACATGGTTCTTCCACTCCTAAGTCTCATGCAACATGCATACCTAAAACTAGTCCAATTATGTTTGACTTAAACGCGTCCCACCGGGCGTGCCAATTTGTTTACGGTGAAACTCGTTTTATGGATTCTTTTTATTCGGACTAGCACGACACACGTTTCAATTTAGGTATGTTTCGTTTTGAGATATTTGAAGTACAACGAGATGGAGCAGAAAGATTTAAAAGCTACTTGTTTCTAAATATTCATCAATGATTAACAAGTAATAATATTCATGAAAGTAGATCCTTAAATAAACAGCATGAACGATAGATACATTTGCAATACAGATCATGGTTCACTTGCATAATTAACAGGAATTACAATGTCAGAATGCTAGAACTACGTAATAAAAAAAAATAAGAAGAACGAACTACACTAATACTACTCCTAAAAAGAAAACAGAAAAATGGCCGAGAAGGAATCATACCCAAAAACAATTCCGTGCACGAAAGCCATATGCGTAGGCAGAGAGTGCTTGAGAGTATAGTTTTAGTATGAGTTTTCCGACCTTGTGCACGAGGTTAATACTTCTATTTATAGATCTAATTGATAGCGGTTGAATTTAAGTTTGTGTGTTGTGGGGCGTAACCGCTATCCATTATGCTTGACGTGGGTGTGAGTTATGCACCTTCTCGTAACCGTATGTAACTTCTCTTAACCGTTTTTTCCACGTGTTCTATTTCCTTGATCTCCGCCTTAATGACTACCCTGGTGCAACTATAAGGAATCTTCGATCACTTCCCTATTTTCCCAAGACCGTCGTTTTTGTACTAACTACTCGAAACAATTTCTTTCCGCTCTCGAGCATGAATGTATAAGAAGTCTTCCCTATTTCTGGTAGGTGTCATCTTTATATTCTTTTTGAGTAGTATCATGTAAATTTCGACTCCCGTGGTCTTCGAGTAGGCCTAACAGATACATAATGATTGTATACGAAAAAATATTGGCGTAGTACCAATCGAAGAAAAGATGATAGAAAAGCGCATTATGAAAACAATGATTATTTATCCACAATAAATTACTCACGGATAACAATCCGTAGGTAACTAAAATATACGGAAGAAAGACTTCGATAGAAGAAATAAATTATATGAATTTTAGTCACATTAAAAGGAGGGGAGGAAGACCAAGAAAGACTTGGAGGAAGTCATCGAGGGAAATTTCATCGTAAACAATATTCATGAAGCTTTGATTTTTAATGGAGTTGAATGGTGTTGTGTGATGCATATATACAACTTCACTTAATGAGATAAGGTTTTGTTGATATAAATGAATATTCATAAGTAACTTAAAAATATTTTTCTTTACAAGTTTATTAATGGAATGAGGATATCGGGATATTAATGATTACAAACATTCGTTTATATAAAATTTTTTAAATACTCTTATATATATATATATATATAAATTGTCATAATTTTTAGCACTTATAGATTTTTGACATTAGATTAATTAATTTATTAACTTTTATTTTAATATTAAATTGATATATTTTAGTTTTTAAATTGAAATATATTGATTGGTGCATCGATGCATTTAAAGTGTTTTGAATAAATTGTTTATTAGTACTTTGTTTTGAATTTTTATTTCATGATATATATTGATATATTTTTGCATAAGTTATTGATTATAAATTGTCAAAAATAGTTTGATATGATGACTTAGTTGATTGAATAATTAAACTCAAAATAAAAGTTCAAAAACAACCAAATCAATTTGGTCTAGTCCAATGAATCAAGTTGGATTCATGATTTTTAGGCCCAGAATTTATCAAGCCAATTTAATGCAATATTATCTTTTCTTTTCTTGTACAATAAAAATAAAAATAAAATTGTACCTACAAAGAGGATACACCAATGATCTTCTCGTAGTCTGAAGGCCGAACGAGTGCTCCAATCCGATGTGAATAGAGGGTTGGTACCTGCAGAAGGCACTCCAACGTTCAAGTCAGAACAAGCACAGATATCTAGGATAATTAATGAACAGTGACGTTACCTTTTGACTTGAGCTATTTATACTGACATTTATGGGCCCTGGACCCCATGGGCCCTGCAACGTATTTACCGTATCAGGTAATACACCTTAATTATCTGATTAACCCCTAATCATGGGTTAAGAGCAATGAGTGATGATAGTTTGGTCCTGGTGGCCGATTGCCGTTCGGCCACCAAGTACTGCAATTCGGCGACCGACCAGAGGTGGCCGAACGCCCCTACCCGTACACTGCCCCCCAGCCTTGAAGGAAGGTGAGGCTTTCTTCAAGGGTAAAATGAGGACGGTTGCCAGGGTAAAGTGAACGGTTGCGTAATTGTAACCGTTAGATCTCAGAGATCGAACGGTTACATCTTCTCTTAAAACTTGAATTTTCCCGCCTCTTTTTGCTCTCATCCGAATTGTGGTAGCCGAAGGTTTGAGAAGCCGATCCAAAGAACGATTGTGGTTTTGTGAAGAAATTGGTAAGTTTTTATCATCATGTCTAATACTTCATCGGGCTCTTCGGCCAGCAGCTCTCGGTCGTCTGCGTCCGAGGGGTCTTCGTCCAGCGCCTCGAGTCGTTCTAGCACGGCTTGGTCCCCTACTGATGCCGAAAGGCCGGATGAAAGTGCTTCTTCATCAGGAGAGACTTCTACTGTGGGAGCGAAGAGGTCTAACAAAAGACAAAGCGTGTATCGAATCGGCAGCGGTACGGTCCATCCGAAGTGTCGGGTTATGAGTGGGTAAACGGGGAGGTAACCTCCTACTACTCGCATTACCGAGACACGGGCATGATTACCAACTTGTTGGATTACACCAAATGCTTGAATTTTGGCGCCGCCGAGGAACCCTATCCGATTGGGGTTCGGTCATGCCGGAATAATGCCTTTCCGAACCCGGATACGGTTTGTCTTGATCAAAGTGGTGCGAAGATGGAATCGTTTTATATGTACGACTTCCTCATTCGGGATCTCAAAGTCAAGCTGCCGTTTGATGAATTTACTATGGGGGTGTTGAAGGTGCTGAATGTTGCCCCTACCCAATTGCACCCGAACAGCTGGGCGCAATTGCAAGGTTTCAAACACTTGTGTAAGTGTGTCAACATTAAGCCTTCTCCGCTCCTCTTTCTATATTTCTACTCGTCCCGGCCTTCTATACTGGCGAAGTGGCATTCCTTAAGCCGAATAGGCGATCGACTACTATTGGATAGCTTCACTTCGTCGTACAAAAATTTCAAGGCTGGATTTTTCCGAGTGACCATCAGGCCTAATGGACGACGCTTTTTCTTTGACAAGGACGAGAAGCCCTTGTTTCCTCTATACTGGACTCGAGCCCCTCGATCGTACGACGTAGTGCCGAAGAAGATGCTGACGACCGAAGAGCGGGAGGACTTGAAGTTGTTACTTCGTCTTCCTCGGCGCTTGTCGACCAGGTCTTTAATTAACTTGGTTGAGTCTTCGCGTTGGTGGAATGACCTGATAGGTATGCTATTTGTCCTACTACACTCGTAAACTTAATTCCTATTGATTTTTACTCAACCCTTTTTGCAGGAATCATGGTTACCAGTGGTGCCGATGAGCTGGACATACGCCACCTACTTGCTGCTCGGGTGAAGCAAGTTCGGCAATCCGGGGGGGTAGGCACGTCGGATGCTGCACGCACCCCTCGACCCAATGATGATGACCGAGCTCCCCCTTCTCCTGAACGTAAGAAAAAGAAAACCAAGAAGGGAAAAGATGCCAATCGAGACCGTTCAAAAAGAAAGAATTCTGGCGAAAGGCAAGAGCACGTAAAGAAGGCGAAATCAGTTCCCGAAGCTTCGCCTAATCGGACCGTGATTGTGGTGCCTCCCCAATTAATGTCTCGGGCTTTTCTAAGCGATGACGCCTCGGCCGAGGCAGTGATTCGGCCAGACATGGTGTCTCCGTTCGGGCAGGAGTTCTTGGCTACCTTGGACGTGAGGGCCAAATGGAGACTTTTTTGCGAGGTACAAACTCGCTCCTTGGCACTAGCTCATCACCTAGCTATGGAGCCTATCGGCGAGGTGACGCTTTTAAAGCAAAGTCTAGAGGAAGCCGAGAAGACTGCGGCCGAGGCGATTGCAGTGAATGAAGGAGTAACGGCCAAAAATCGAGAATTGTCAGCCGAGTTGGATGCTGTTCGGCGAGACAATGACACTCTTCGCCTTGACCTTCAAAAGGCAGCTAATGAGGAGCATCGCCGACTGGATGAAGCTCAAGCCGCGTATAACCGTCTTAAGGAGCAGGCTAAGAGAAGATTGTTGCTTAACATGAAGCCGGGTTTCAGCACGCGGTTCGGCAGGCTAAGCATTTCGGCCAATTTGAAGAGGGCTTCGAGTTTGATATGACCCAAGATTTTTATCAAGGGTCACTGATGTCTTTTGCCGATATGCCTCAGGGAGCCGATCCAGATGCTACTGAACCGACTGCTGCCCCCCAGCCGGAAAATGATGTTGAAACTTCTGAGGAGAACACCCTCGACGAGGAGAATCCCGAGAACGAGAATGATGTCGAGGGTAATCCCGAAACTGCCGTTCAATCTGATCCACCCCAAGAGTAGCGTAGTTTTTGCTAGGTCTCATATAATTTTTAACTTTTGTTTGAAGTGTAGATTGGAGGCCGATAGAGCCTCCTCCCTTTTGCGAATGAAATGAAATTGCCTCTTGTCTATAATACTTCCTCATTCAAAGTATTGGTCAAACTTGCATGTAAGACTTACGTAATATCATTTATTACTTGTAAAAATGAAAACCATTTGTAAGCTGAAGGAAAACCGAGTGGAGGTACTCAGAATTGCGTAACTTTTGGAGCAAGAACGAGCGAAATGGCTCGGAATTGTGCCACTTAAGCAAGACCGAGTGGCATGACTCGGCATTACGTAACTTTTGGAGCAAGAACGAGCGGAATGGCTCGGAATTGCGCAACTTGAGCAAGACCGAGTGGCATGACTCAGAATTACGTAACTTTTTTGAGCAAGGCCGAATGGAATGGCTCGGCATTGCGTTGCTTTTGAAGACCGAGGTGAATGGCTCAGAATTATGTAACTTTTGGAGCAAGACCGAGGAGAATGGTTCGGGAACTTTGGGTGGCAAGCCCGAGCGGAATGGCTCGGAATTACGTTGCTCTCTTGGCAAGACTGAGTGGGGTCACTCGGAATTGCGTTGTTTTCTTGGCAAGACCGAGTGGAGTGTCTCGGAATTACGTTGTTTTCTTAGCAAGACCGAGTGGGGTCACTCGGAATTGCGTTGTTTTCTTGGCAAGACCGAGTGGAGTGTCTCGGAATTACGTTGTTTTCTTAGCAAGACCGAGTGGAGTCACTCAGAATTGCGTTGTTTTCTTGGCAAGACCGAGTGGAGTGTCTCAGAATTACGTTGTTTTCTTGGCAAGACCGAGTGGAGTCACTCGGAATTGCGTTGTTTTCTCGGCAAGACCGAGTGGAGTGTCTCGGAATTACGTTGTTTTCTTGGCAAAATTGAGTGGAGTCACTCAGAGTTGCGTTGTTTTCTTGGCAAGACCGAGTGGGGTCACTCGGAATTGTGTTGTTTTCTTGGCAAGACCGAGTGGAGTCACTCGAAATTGCGTTGTTTTTTTTTGGCAAGATCGAGTGGAGTGTCTCAGAATTACGTTGTTTTCTTGGCAAAACCAAGTAGAGTCACTCAGAGTTGCGTTGTTTTCTTGGCAAGACCGAGTGGAGTCACTCAGAGTTGCGTTGTTTTCTTGGCAAGACCAAGTGGAGTTACTCCGAAGGCACATTGATGGAGCTAAGTTGAAGAAGATTGATGAACTTCAACTCCTCCATGCTTGGACCGAATGTTCTTGAGGTTAATCCTTTGGAGAAGCTTGAATCTCCATGAAAGAAGCTTCCATGGAGGAGAAGCCTTGAAGAGATGGTTCGGCCACTTCTAGTTAGGGTAGAAGATTGAGGAACCAAAACAAAGGTTGAAGAACCTTTGAGGGAAACCTAGAGTGGAGGTGCTCACGGTTTTGGTGACTCTTGTTTGAGAGAGAAAATTCAGAGTTTATTTCTCAAATATGACAAAAGTGAGTACAAGTGTAGGAAAATCAAATATATAGGGAATAGTAGCTTGTAGGAGAAGTTATCCCTAACCATGGTTCATTAAGAACCATGGTAGGATTAACTTAAACTCCTACGGTTTAGCTAGCTTCTAGGAGAAGCTAAACCTTGACCATGGTTCTTTTAGGAACCAAGGTAAGGTTAAGCTAACCTTGCTTGAGTTTAGAAGCTTGCAAGACAAGCTTCAAACTCAAGCAAGAATGCTTGAAAAATTCGGCCAAGGAGAAAGAAGTAAGCTAGGCGGCCCATGGTTCAAATTGCTCCTTGATTTAATTTGAAATTCTTTGATTTGGTTTAGTTAGGTTCATCATATGATGATGAAACCTAGCTAAATCAAATCTATGAAAAATTAGGAGCAAAATGAGTCCAATATGTAAAATTTTGCCTAGGCCCAACTCTGGCCCAATTTCTAAGCACACTCCCTAACTTTGCTAAATGTCACCCCCTTTTTCCTACTGAAAAAATAAAGAATGAGTGTGTCAACTAGGGAGGTTAAATGGAGTTAAACTCTCCAAGTAACCTACCTCAAAATCAATATACAAACACTAGAAAAAGCTAGTAAAGTGCCTCACAAATACAAAGGCAAAAATAACCTATACACAAGACTATGTATAAACTGTACAATATAAACAAGTAGAACTAAGGCCTTCTCTTCATGATAGAGCATTCCAAGTGAAGATTATCTTGGGCCTGACAAGCCCATTAGTCTTCTCTAGATCCAGCTCTTCCTGTATCCTCCTAGCCATAGCTCTGGTCACTGGGCCCTTGGCCCATGGTCT
This sequence comes from Cajanus cajan, assembly GCF_000230855.2. Classification (NCBI taxonomy): domain Eukaryota; kingdom Viridiplantae; phylum Streptophyta; class Magnoliopsida; order Fabales; family Fabaceae; genus Cajanus; species Cajanus cajan. Next base: position 87,462,827 of record NC_138517.1, read on the forward strand.
ATCACACATCCTTGGCCGAGTTGATCAACTCGGGAGGGAAGCCTTTTTGCGCGATTTTCCGAAGGCACATCCTTGGCCGAGTTGAACAACTCGGGAGGGAAGCCTTTTTGCGCGATTTTTCGAAGGCACATCCTTGGCCGAGTTGAACAACTCGGGAGGGAAGCCTTTTTGCGCGATTTTCCGAAGGCACATACTTGGCCGAGTTGATCAACTCGGGAGGGAAGCCTTTTTGTGTGATTTTCCGAAGGCACATCCTTGGCCGAGTTGATCAACTCAGGAGGGAAGCCTTTTTGCGCAATTTTCTGAAGGCACATCCTTGGCCGAGTTGAACAACTCGGGAGGGAAGCCTTTTCGCGCGATTTTCTGAAGGCACATCCTTGGCCGAGTTGAACAACTCGGGAGGGAAGCCTTTTTGCGTGTTTGAATGTAGGACTGAGTATGAAAGGGAAGAATTGAATTGTATTTCATTGATTATGTGCCTCATTAAAAACCTTGCCAGCCAAAACCCCTTTTCACATTTTTATAAGGGGAGAAAAGACTGATCAAGGAAAAGAGTGCACTTCTGTGATTACATTGTTTGCCATCATATTACAAAAACTAACTATAATATGTTTTCAAATGCGACGCGTTCCAAGTCCTTGGGATGACTTTGCCCGAGAGCTCTTCAAGTTTATATGCGCCATTGTCGAGGCTGTGTCGGATCCGAAATGGACCATCCCAATTTGCTGCCAACTTGCCTTCACGTGGATTACGTCTTGCCGTTCCTTGAACTCTCCACACCAAATCTCCTTCCTTGAAGCTTCTCTTAGTGAGATTAGAATTGAATCGCCTGATCATTCGCTGTTTGCAAGCTTCAGCTATTATCTGGGCCTTGTTGCGAACTTCGTCAATCATATCGACTTCGGCTCGGAGTGATGCATCATTAGCAGTCTCATCAAAATACTGTCGCCGAAAGGATGGTTCCCCAACTTCGACAGGAATCATGGCGTCGGTGCCATATGTTAGCCGAAAAGGTGTCTCTTTAGTTGTGGACTGAGGCGTGCACCGATAAGCCCAAAGGACTTCTAACAACTCCTCGGCCCAAGCTCCCTTGGCAGCTCCCAATCGCTTTTTTAATTCAGTGAGGATCACCTTGTTAGCCGCTTCGGCTTGCCCGTTGGATTGCGGATGTTCTACGGACGTAAATCTGTGTTTTATGCCAAGATCTTGAATAAACCGATTGAGTTTTTGATCAGTGAATTGCAAACCGTTATTAGTTATGAGTGCATATGGAATACCGAAACGAGTAACAATGTTCTTCCATAAAAACTTTTGAACATTAGTGGCTGTGATATTGGCAAGTGGTTCGGCCTCGACCCACTTTGTGAAGTAATCTACAGCAACTAGCAAAAATATCCATACCCCACATTGCAAACGGCCAGGGTGAACTAATACAATGAAGTTCTTCCGCTGAAGCATGAATAAGGTTACCATGTCGCTGACAAGATGTGCAATGCTTAACAAACTTTGCACAATCATCCCCAAGAGTAGGTCAATAGTATCCTGCCCGAAGCACCTTGGTGGTCAGGGTTCGTCCTCCCGAGTGAAAACCGCATATCCCCTCATGCATTTCTCTCAAAATGTATTCAGCCTGCTCTGCATCAACACATTTCAACAAGGGGACCGAGAATCCCCTTCTATATAGCTCTCCTCCAACCATGGTATATCTAGTAGCCTGCGTTCGGAGCTTTCTAGTAGTCGCTGGGTCAGACGGCACTTTACCATGTTCAAGATGATCTACCATATCAGTAATCCATGTTCGAGTGGATTCCTCAACTGCCAAACATTCAGTAGTTGCCACACTTGGAGCTTCAAGGTCTAAGTGAAGTGTGGTTCTCAACTGTCCCGGTTTTCGGGTACTGCTTGCTAACCGAGCCAATTGATCCGCCCTTTCATTGTGCGCTCTCGGCGTATGCTTCACTTGAACTTCGTCAAACGTATCACGAATTCTCTGAAACAAATGATAATATTTCAACAAGTTTGCATCTTTTTGGAAATTATCATTCACCTGTTCGGCTACAACTTTTGAATCGGTCCAGCACTCCAATCGGCTAACTCCGATTTCTCGTGCCAGCCTTAACCCTGCCAACAACGCTTCGTATTCGGCTTGATTATTTGAAGCTTTGAACGTGAACCGTAATGATTGCTCAAGAATCAGTCCTGATGGTCCTTCTAAGATTATACCAGCTCCACTACCCTGATTGTTTGAGGAACCATCCACATGCATTATCCACACATCATTCATAAAGTAACCCTTTGGCTGCAACTCATTAACAAAATCCACCAAGTATTGGGATTTGATCGGCCCTCGTGGTTCAAAACCAACGTCGAACTCCGATAACTCAATAGACCAGGCCATCATCCTTCCTGCTAATTCAGGTTTACGTAATACCTTAGCTATCGGGCAGTCAGTTCGAACGATGACACGATGACTCTGAAAATACTGCCTGAGGCGCCGAGCGGTGTGGACCAGTCCCAGTGCCACCTTTTCCAAAAGCTGGTATCTTGTCTCAGCCTCTTGTAATATGCGACTGATGAAGTAGATGGGTTGTTGTCTATCCCTTTCTTGAACTAGAACGGCATTGATTGCATCGTTTGATACGCACAGGTAAACCACAATTGGTAGCTCGAGATCGGGCTTGGAGAGTATGGGCGGTGAGCCGAGACGCTCCTTTAAAGTCCGAAAAGCCTCTTCACACTCAATAGACCATTCAAATTTTTTCGTTTTTCTCAGCAATCTCACAATAGGTTTCGTTATCTCGGCCAAACATGGAAGGAATCGTGACAACGCTGTGAGTCGACCTGCCAACTGTTGAACTTGTTTGAGGCTCTGAGGGCTTACCATGTTGATGATTGCCATGCACATATCAGGATTAGCTTCAATGCCCCTCGCCGACAGCATGAAGCCGAGGAATTTTCCCCCTGCTACTCCAAACACGCACTTTTCCGGGTTAAGCCTCATGTCATACTTGCACAACTGTTGGAATACCTCCGATAAGTCCATTACATGTCGATCAAGGTCTCTGGATTTAACGACCATATCATCCACATATACCTCCATATTCCTACCTATTTGGTGTTGAAAAACTTTGTTCATCAATCTTTGATACGTTGCCCCTGCATTTTTCAACCCAAAAGGCATTACCTGATAACAGTAATTGGCCGAGTCAGTTATGAAATCCGTCTTCTCCTCATCTCAGGAATGCATGGGGATTTGGTTATATCCCGAATAAGCGTCAAGAAAAGTTAAAATTCCATGGCCGGAGGCGCCATCGACTAACCGATCTATGTTCGGGAGTGGGTAGGCATCTTTAGGACATGCTTTGTTGAGGTTAGTATAATCAATACACATTCTCCACTTTCCATTCGGTTTTTTCACCATCACTACATTTGCTAACCAAGTGGTATAATGAACCTCCCGAATGAACCCGGCATCAAGCAACTTGGCTATCTCCGTTTCAACTGCAAGCTTCCTTTCCGTCCCCATTTTTCTTTTACGTTGTGCGATTGGTCTTGCTTCAGTGCAAACTGACAACTTATGACACATAACCTTAGGGTCCACACCAGGCATGTCAGAAGGTGTCCACACAAAAAGATCTTTATTTTTCAATATAACCTCGCACAGGGCAGAACGATCTTCTTCAGACATGTCGGCGCCGATGTATGTAACCTGAACAGGATGTACACCGATCTGAAATTGCACTTTTAATTCAACTGGCTCTACCCACTCTTCGTTGTTCATTCTCGGATCAAGATCCCAAACCGGCTCCTCCACTAGTGCCGAGGCGTTAACAACATGAACCCTTTTTGACTTCGACCTTTTCTCTTCCAATGGCGCGAGTCGCAAACTAGCGTAGTAACACTCCCTAGCAGCCTTCTGATCGGCGTGAATTGTGATGATTTTCCCTTTATCAGATGGAAACTTCATCGCTAAGTGTGGTGTTGAAACGATAGCCCCCAATGCATTCAAGGATGGCCTGCCGAGGAGGATATTATACGAAGTGCTAGCATCAACCATAATATACTTCACTTGAATTTCTCTGCTTTCCTGCTCATCAAAACCAAAGTGCGTGAAGAGTTTAATATAACCCCTGGTACTTACTCTTTCTCCTGCAAAACCGACCAATGGATCATCATAAGGGAGCAATTCTTTTTCAGAAATACCCAACTGCTTGAATGTATTCCAATATAATATATCAGCCGAACTGCCTTGATCGTTCAATGTTTTCTTGACAAGGCAATTATGAATTTCCACACTAATAACCATCGGGTCGTCTTGCTCTAGATCAATGCCCTTGAAATTAGCATCAGTGAAGGTTATTGCTGGTAACTTCCGAGAAGACTGTCTATGAACAGTGTTGACCGACCGAATTGCTCTGAGATGCCTCTTTTGAGCCGAAGAAGTTGAGCCTCCACCAGCAAACCCTCCTGCAATGGTATTAATCACCCTCCTATGCAGTGGTGCCGAAGTATCTTTTCTTTCACGCGACCAGCTTCTTTCACGTGACCTGCTTCTTTCTCGTGGGGCTCTATCGGAATGGTCCTGCCTGCGCCGATCCTGATATCTAGGTTGATATGAGCGAGTTTGAGACGACCCCGACCGATCCACACAGTTATGCAATTTGCCTTGCTTAATCAAATCTTCAATTTTATCTTTAAGGGCTACACATTCATCAGTGGAATGTCCACGATTGCGATGATACCGACAAGATTTACTAGTATCCGCTCGTGGTGGAGTGGATGCTCTTTTCGGAATTGTCAACACTTCTGAACTAGAGCTTGTTCAAGCACCGCAGCACGGCTGGTATTGAATGTACTTCGGACCCCGATTAGGCCGATCCCGAAGAGATATCTCCTTGCCTCGCCCCCTGTATGGTTGTTCTGCCTGCTTTTCTATCTTGCTCGACGATTCAGCTCGGGCCTGATTACGATACTCCATCAACTCTTCCATCTGCATGTATTTGTCAGCCCGTCTCCTTAGATCATTCATGTCTGAAGGTGGCTTTTTACAAATACTATTGACAAACGGCCCCGGTTTTAAGGCTGTTGTGAGATGATGCAGTGCGACGGCCGGGTTAAGGTCTCTAATCTCCAAAGTTGCTTTGTTGAACCGATCCATGAAGGTCCGAAGAGATTCCTTCTTGTCTTGGCGAAGGCCGACTAGAGATAGGGATGTCAGACTATGGGGGCGACTTGTTGCGAATTGAATGGTGAACTGAGATGACAAAGTGCTGAAGGAATCGATGGAATTGGGAGGGAGCCGAGTAAACCAACTCAATGCCCTACCTTTAAGTGACGTGGGAAAAATCCGACACAAGGCAGCATCGTCAGTTGTGCTCAATGTCACCTGTGTCAAGAAAACATCAAGATGTTCATCAGGATCAGTGGTACCATCATATTTATCAATAGGCAAGGATTTCCAGTTATCCATCAACGGAAGTTGCATGATAGTAGGAGTGAAGGGGTGTCGATGTGATCCAATAGTTGTCAAGTCTGCAGGACGGCCGACGGTGGGTAAGGCCGAGAGGGGTTTTCCAGGTGCCACTGCCGAGGCATGGGGAGCTGAGGTGTGGACCGCATGGGATTGATACGATCCCTGAGTTTGTGTGTTGGTGACATGAGTAGGTTTCCATGAAGTGTCTTGACTTTTCAACACCTCGTTTTCGGCTCTCAAGGCCGAAAGCTCTCTTGCATCTCTCTCTCGCTGCTGTTTCATCAACTCCATTTCCTGTTTCAACAATCGAACTGTTTCGGAAAGATCTGTTTCATCAACAACCTCAACATGTTCTTCATTTTGATGGTCCTGAGTGTTTGTTCTCCTAGTTATCGCCATTACACTTAGTTAAACTTCTAATTGCCTTCGTTCGGCCCCACGGTGGGCGCCAAATGTACCTACAAAGAGGATACACCAATGATCTTCTCGTAGTCTGAAGGCCGAACGAGTGCTCCAATCCGATGTGAATAGAGGGGTTGGTACCTGCAGAAGGCACTCCAACGCTCAAGTCAGAACAAACACAGATATCTAGGATAATTAATGAACAGTGACGTTACCTTTTGACTTGAGCTATTTATACTGACATTTATGAGCCCTGGACCCCATGGGCCCTGCAACGTATTTACCGTATCAGGTAATACACCTTAATTATCTGATTAACCCCTAATCATGGGTTAAGAGCAATGAGTGATGATAGTTCGGTCCTGGTGGCCGATTGCCGTTCGGCCACCAAGTACTGCCATTCGGCGGCCGACCAGAGGTGGCCGAACGCCCCTACCCGTACAAAAATGAATCAATTCGACCTAAGCCAATCAGCCAACAAATAAGTAACTCGTGAAAATTTCAAGTCAGAGTTTTACTCGCTTCTTGTATTTCAAAGCATGTTTAACATAAATGATCACTCACATAACTTTGACGTTGAACCAAACCGAATGATAATACAAACATGCTCTTAACCATTATAGTTAGTTAACACAATTGTTTATTATTTGTATTTGTAATTTTTATTTTTAACAAGTATCACAAATAATAATAAAAATGTAATTTGTGAGTATCAACATGATGGATACCTTATCTGTGTGACTATGAAGTTAGCATAAGACGAGTGATAGAGTTATTACCCATGTTTGAACTACTTGATTACCATCATTGTATGTCATATATACATGTTTCCATGTTCAAGTTAGCCTAACTTTTTTTTTTTTCTTTTGTACCACATTTTAGTTTCGTATAACATCACACATTTGGGAAATATCAATTCATCTTTGTTAAAGATTCTACCTATACTTTGAAATAAAAATTTATCATAGATAAATAAATATAACTTAGTGAAATATTTATAATAACATAAATGTGGAAGAGACAATAGATAAGAAGATAACCAAACTTGCTTGAAAATAGAAAGTTTGTGTTGGTTGTGTGTGAAAGTGAAAGATTCCTTAAAAATGATGTTGGAACATCTTCAAAAAAAAATTTATTCTTATTTTATTTAATATATATATATATATATATATATTATTAGTTAAACTTTAATTAATCTTTTATTGAAATTATATAATTTTTGATATTGAAAGAAGAATAAAAAAATATATACGATAGAGAAACATTGGATAGAGGTGTCTTTCAGTTCTATTAAGTATTGTTCGGATGTGGGGATTGCATTTTAGGCGATAGATTCCAATTGTATGTGAACCCTTTGGTGTTAGGAATTAGTACTGCTTACTGCATAACGTTATCTTCATTAATTCCAAACTTCAAAGTCAAATTAATATCTGTTAATGCTCTCTAGAAAGATCCACCTTATTCCATTTTCTTTCATCTCACCTTTTTTCAGTATACAAGATAGCTATACTTTGAGGATGATTGGCAAGGTTAACATAATACAAGGACTCTGTTTACAAACCTTCATTAATCAGTCACGACCTATACAGCACAGAACATCACCTGTTCCTCATACATTGGAAAATCTACGAGACCCACTCGATATCTAGATTATCTGTCATGTTTTTCACCCAATCACAAACCATCTGAGTTATCACAACTTATCCTCCACTCACAAAGATTGTCTTTCATCTACCCACACACTATGAACCATCTTTCTACCCTCGAGCTGCCAAATACTGAATGCCAGCAAACAATGAAAGGGAGAGTTTGCATCCATGGAACCAACCACAGATGAACGATAGGGAAGCACTGTTTGAATGTTATTGAGTGTGCTAAGTTAAAACCAAAGTACATGCTTTATTCATAGGCTTAAAACAAGATTTGTGACCAACGACCACATACAACATACTAACTAGAATACTTTCTACCTTAACAACTAATTAGTTCAAGTGCAATCTAAATTGAATTTTTTAAGAAAAAGTCTCAAATTTGAATTTTGTAGATAGAAAAAACATTATTGAAAAATAAATTTCTCTAAAAAAATTCATGTCAGTCAAGTTTTCAATAAAAATTAATTATCAATAAAGTTAATAGATGTTTCATATTAATAGAAATATTATAGAAAATAATAATAGACATTCTAGATATCTTTTTATCAACTAGCAAAGTTCACAAACTGATAATTTTTTTGCGAATTTTTGCATCAATTGAGGTTTGGAGTTTTTTTATAGTTGAATAATAATGTTTTCCTCTATAAAGACTTCTCTGAAGTTGACATGACTTTCTTTCTTGATATAAAGTTGTGAGGGAGAATATATGGCTTGCAAGTTGAATAAGTCAATTTATGGTTTAGACAAGTGTCTTACAGTCAAAATCCAGTTCCATACTTCTTGCTATCAGTTGCAATCAGTCACGTTTTGATTACTCCTTGTTTTTAAGGGCATCTGAAAGCATATACATAGCTTTATTGGTGTATGTGGATGACATAATAATTGCATCTCCAAATCCAACCTCTATTTAAAAGATTCAAACTGCACCACAACTACTTTTAAAATTTAAAATGATTGGTGACCTTACACATTTTTTTAGGTTAGAAATTGCTCGATCTAGGAAGAGAATCTAGCCAGTGAAAATGCACACTTACTTTTCTGGTCCCGGAAGATACAAGTTGCATAGATACTAAACCTGCACATCTCCAAATGGATCCAAATCATCAAGAAGTATTGCAACTGGAGACACTTAAACAGATGTTTGTATGTGTTCCTAGGAAACTCAACCTCATGAAATCCAAGAAACACACCATGATTTCTTGCTTAAGCGAAATATAGATATATGGCTAGTGCCATTAATGAAATTGACTGCTTGGATCATCATTTTGCTTGAGGATTTTGAAATTACAGTTGGTCCTACTCTCATTTTTTTTACAATTTACCATTCACATAGCCTCTAACCTTTCCTTTCATGAAATATCCACAGAGAAATTGAATTTTGGTTCATTAGCGAAAAGTGGAATCTAATATGTGTGAAACTCATTAACTAAGAACATGTTTGAATATAATTTATAAGGACTTTTAAAGGTTTCTATAGTAAAAATAAAATATATTTTTCAGTAATTTAAAAAAAACATTTATAAATTTGTATCTAAATATGTTCTACGACGCATATTCACTGAACCACTTAAGCATCCATTATTCAGAGATTTATTTTCTAAGTTAGGAGTGCTCACTGTTTGTCTCTCAACTTGAAAGGGGAGTTTCATTAATTATGAATCAGATTAGAAAAAACAAAAAAGAATAGTGAATAATTTTAATAGAAAATAAGATTACCATAGTTGATTCATTATTTTTTTAATAAAGTGTAAGTTTAGTTTATAGTTTTGTTTCATGGATATCTAATTTATAGTTTATAGTTTTGTTTCATCAATCGTTGTTTCAATATTTTTAAAGAATTGAAATTCGGCCCAACCCAAGTAAATAGGGTAGATAAAATTACGGCTGCTTCATTGCGGTGGCCCAAAATTAATCAAAATACAAGAAGGCTCATGATAAACACACCTTCACTCTCCTATAAGCACACCCCCTTTTAAAAAAAATATATATAAAATGTCTAAATTACCTTTAAAAAAAATTCCTAAATTTACACCCCTCCTTCCTCGCACCCCCTTCCCCGCAAGCAGAACGGGCCGTACTGCAAGCAGAACGGGCCATACTGCAAGCAGAACGGCCCGTACTGCTTGCAATACGGCCCGTTCTGTTTTCAGTGCTGGCCGTTCTGCAGAAAAAAACGGGCCGTACTGTTTTCAGTACGCCCCGTTCTGCAAGTAGTACGTCACGTTCTTCAATCAGTACGGCCCGTTCTGCAAGCAGTACAGGCCGTTCTGCTTGCAGCAAGGGCCGTTCTACTTGCAACAAGGGCCGTTCTGGGGCCGTTCTGTTGCAGTACAGGCCACCGCGTCACTTTTAAAATGGTTACCTTATGACTGATTTTAAAACCCCGATTTTAAAAGTTATTTTTGTACTAATCTTTCTTTTCATAGAACAAGTAAGAGTCTTTCTCATACAAAATCACTTGCCGACATTGCGCACCCATCTTCTTTCTCTTTCTGGCACTCCTCTTCTTCTTCTTCTTACTGTTACGAAAAGTTCTTTCCGGAATTATATAAAAATGTTCCGGAAAATACTTTCCATAATATTAAATTCTTATTCCGGAAAGTATTTTCCGGAAATATTTTGTTATATAATTCTGGAAAGTATTTTCCATATAATATTAAAGTTACTATTACGGAAAGTTCTTTCCGGAATTATATGAACAATAATTTCTATTCCGAAAAGTACTTTCCGGAATGCTAATGACTGTAAAAGTACTTTTCGAAATGCTATGACTGTAAAAGAACCTTTCTTATGCTGATTATGGTGGGACTAGTCCTTTTTTTCTATTCAGAATGACTGTAAAAGTATATTGCTTAATAACATTGAGCGGAAAGAGGCTTTGAGAAGAAGAGGGGTGTGAAATGTGGGGTGCGGGGAAGGAGGGTGGGGGAAGGGAGGTGTAAATTTAAGAATTTTATTTTTTTTAAAGGGTAATTTAGACATTTTATATTTTTTTTTTTAAAAAGGGGGTGTGTTTATATGAGAGTGGAGGTGTGATTATCACCAGCCATACAAGAAACAACCCAAAATACATTGATTTAAACTCACCCCACCCACAAAGTAGATGCGATGGCCCAATCCTTCAGAGAGGGAGAAAAGGAGAAAGTGTTCACTTTGTTTGTGTGCTGCATTTGTGGTTTATTCAGATTAAATTACACTTTTGACCACCTTATAATTTTCAATTTGTGATTTTTGTCTCCTGTTTTGATAAAATGAAATTTTGGTTTTCTAAATTTTAAAGTGGCTCAGGGCACAATTCTCTCAAATAATAAGAAAAGGTGAAATTTCTATTTAGTGGGCCACGTTGATCAACGTGTGCTGACTTGCGGACCCCATTATGGTGTTTCACACAGCTTGCTTAACACGGCTTGATTAATGGCTTTCTCCACATCAAATTGCGCTCTATATTTTGTTCACAATAATCAGCTACCAATATATATATATATAAAATAATGAAGCTTTTTAAACACATGAGTATATTATTGGTCCAACATTCTCTCATTTCTTAAATTCCAAGCATTGAAATTGGTTCCTAGAGCTCGCCAACCTCTTCCAGCAACATTGCTTTTTTTATTTGTTGCACAAATGTCACTTGACTGATTGCCCCATTTTTTAAATTGTGGGAGGCTAACTGCAATGCATCAAGTGGGAGTTATTTCAATAGCGCAACTAGGGTTTTCTTATTAGAATGGGGAGAGAAAAAAAATAGTATAACATTTTCACTATCATTATCATGATGGGACAATTGTCAAATTGTGTGCTTATTAAATACGGAAGTTGTTGTGGGTGATTGAGAACCCGATCCCAAAACTGTCCCATACGAGAAACCATCAATTATGCTACTCTTTGATGTAATTATCAGGGAATAGGGATATCTTGACTCACTTCGTAGAAAAGTCAAAACTAATTAGCAGACACATCAGGTGAAGTTAGTTTTCCAAACTTCACAGGTATAGTTATCATACACAGGAGTTATACTACCTAAACTCTTGTTAGGTTTAGAATTGGGATGATAATGTTTTTTCTTACTTATACTGTTATCTTTAATTTGTGATTTATTTTAATTTTTAAATATAAAACAAAATAACTTATAATTGAAATCTATAATTTATATAATTTTCAACCAAATTCCATAGTAAGAATGTATTAGAAGGTACGAGAAAAATGGGTGGTGAAACAGTAGCACTCCTAGTGAGGAATAGCTGTAACAGTAGGAGGGAAAGCTGGTGGGATTTATTGTGTTTAATCATTCCTCTATAGATGCTTTTTGTAAGGTATTAATCATAGTCCTACATTATGATCCTGAAATGATTCTCTGGGACAGAAAGTAAATAAATAAATAATTAATTCAAAGACCAAAAGGAAGTGGTAGATTATATAATGTAATACCAAATATCAAATTCATCAATTATTCATTTCTACTAATAGGTTACGGGTTACGGCCGAAGTAACAAATAGGACTTGGTTAATTGGTTGAAGCAATATGAAAAGTTTGAAAACATGCATAGATGCCAATATAATATCCAGAACATGATTAGTCTCATCGGCCAAGGACAAAAAAGTTCAAATTAATTATTTTCCTTTAATTGATATGCAAAACAAAAACAGTTTTATATACACTCTTGTACATTACTTTAAATATTTAGACAGATATGGTGGAGTGCTGATCAACAATTGCTGAAGAGTGATGAGAAGTAGTATTTTTTGGAGGTTTTATTTCATCAGATGGAAAAATATATTCAATTATTGAAGTAGAAAAATTGGCATGTATCGTCAATAGGGAAGGTAAGAACAGCCTCTTGTAGTGGACCACTCAAAACTATGGACGGTGTTTTATGAACAGATATGTTTGACATATGACTGGTGTATGTTGCAGGCATGCAGCTAAGACCAAGTGCATGTATCTGTAGATGTGAAATTTTTGTGTACTCTATAAAAATATAGAAGCTTAGCTGTAAAGAAAAATTTAGAAATTTTCAACTCAAGATTATTCTCAAATAAAAGAAGATACAAGAGTTTCCTTGTCTATTGCACTTGGCACACTCTTTCACTGGTGTCTTCCCACCAACAATAACAGTTATATTATACTAATTAAGTGAGTATTTGACTTGGTTAAAAAGTAAATTTTCAAAAATATTATTTACTATATTGCATCTCTTTTCATAATCTTTTTTCCAACGTCAATTAGTTTTCCCTCTATCCCTTTTCAAAGAACTAAAAAATATGTGATCTGGTAGTTTAACAATTGATTTTCTGTCATATGTTTGTGATAATGGAAAGCTACAGATCATCGTGGTCCAATGGGAGGTTTCACAGTTCAAATCACTTGCCCAACGCATTTCTAATTAAGGGTTTGTTTGAATACAAATTTAAAGTACTGTTTTTAGAAATTTTCTATTAAAAAACTTTTAAATTTGTATTAAAACGGAGTCTAAGGATAAAATTATTATGAAAATGATCAAGAGGATGCCGATTGCATTGTGTATGCATAATGTTAAAATGGAAAGTAGGGAACATGTGAATCTGGGACGTGGATTTTTCTTTTAGGTTATGAAACCAATCATAGTAACTCTGTTTGGTTCAAGTCAGATACGGTGAACTTAATTAGACGAGTCTCTTGTGTTAACCTATTTTGTGGCTTTGTGCAAGATATTTTGCTCTCTAAAAAATCTGCAACCTTTCCATTGCAAAGATGACTAGGAGCCATGTAATTATAGCTTTTAGCTACGTGCATGTACTAGGCATTAGGCAGCACGGGTGCTACTTGTAATTGTTTGTGACAGCTTTAAAATTTTAATTGCCCAAAGCTATTAACAGAACTAGAATATCAGATTTTCCATTACTTACAAAGATTTTATGATCCCGTCCCTGTAGTTATTAGTCAGTCATAAATTTTGTCTTTTAGTACTCGTAGTTCTCAGCAGATTCACACAATCTAAGCGCACTCCTCGTGGTTCATTATTATATTTTTGGGTTAATTTTTTTTTTTCTTTTTATTTCTATGGCTTACCTCGATATTTTTGTCTCCATACTTTAGAAGTTTAGCTAATTTTTGGTGGTGGCAGAGGGACCAAAACACAAACGTAATGAAATTATAAGAACTAATTAAAACTCAAACTTTTTAAGCATAGAGACTAAAATCAAATTGAGGTAAACACAAAAATATATTTAAAACCTTGTATATTTAAAACTTTTCTGAGAAACGTTGTAGTGTAAGGTTTGTGGACCTAACTTGAATACAATTCTTTGAAAATCCTAATCAGGGCCCCTAGTTCTGGCCGATGGTACTAAATTTATCACACTCTGAAAATTGCTTTCTCGCCATATATCATGCTTCGCAGCTACAGTGTATAACCGACAAGAAGAATGCTACAAAAGAAGGGAATGTGAGCAAACACATAATTATGAAGGTCTTATATTTAGATAGTCATTAATGATATAATAATACTGACAAAGAAATTTTATATTTGCAAATAAAACCTTTTGCAGGTTGCTTGCGATCTTTATCCTACCGATTTTTTCATTTTTAATATTTATAATAATATTATAATACCGATTAGTCTCTTAACACTGTCAAAGTGGAAGAATCTTCAAACAAATAGAAAGATTAATTAAAATAGTAGAGTAATACATCCCAGTATTATTATAATATTGCAAAATAATCCCTCACCAACATTCTCAGTCGCCACGGGATTGAAGGGAGTTAAAAGTTTCTTAAGAAACAGTCCAAGCCAAACGTGACTTGATTTTAGTGACAGATTCTGTATCAAAAGACCGTATACTGGAATTTTCTATGCTTGATGCATGCCTGTGGTCCAATTCCCTGGTGTGACTGTTCACTATTGTCTGTTAATTACTGTCCACTATTATCAAGTGGCTCATATTATATTGCAACACCTTGATCGATTTAGATTTAGTAGCAATTAACAATACCTAAAACAGGAACGTCAGTAACATAATTTCTCCAATAAAACTACAACACATTTCAAAATAAAAAACCTTGTAACAAGGTTTCCCCATCCCAGCCATGTTATGATGGAAATCAGAAAGTAATATATTACAAATACGCATAGTTAAGTATTATGCTGATACATTAACAAGATTCAATGAAGGAAACAAATTAATGGACGCAACAGTTAACTGGTTAATTTTCAACCACTTTTGTTTTCTGTTATTGATTCCAATAGCGTTGATATTTCAACATTATTGTATCTAGAATAGGCCAAGTCTTTTTTGTTTAAATATGGTTCACTGGAATTGGCTCTGGGAGTGATGACGTGCATGTCAAAATGCTGGCGAATCATCCTAAAGTCATATACAACCTTCATGGCATCCATTTTTATGCGAAGCTTCAGCATTTAAAGTAATCATATGATTTATGAATTATGCCCTTGATTTAGAACCTAACCGGGTTGTCAACGATTTGAATTATGGTTTAAAAAACTCACATCATTTGCTCTTGCCATCAAAATTGTTTGTTCACTGTTCAGCCACCATAAACCGCAACATCATTAGCATGTTTTTCCTCTTATGATCTAAATATGGTTCTGAATTATTTATTTTTTTATACAACTACAACAATAAGATTTAAATCTAAAATTTTTGTACATATTACCTAAATTCTTCTACACTGGTGGATATTCTGAATTATAGTAAACATACAAAATTTTCCTTACAACACTTTTGATCACATTATTTTTACCTGTCGTTATTCATTAAATCACTAGTTTTATTACACATTTTTCTCTTTTCTTTTTGTCTAAACTTTGTACAATCAAGAAATAATATTTTCTCTTTTTGGATCACAAGATAGCCATCATCTTCTGTGTACAAAGTACAGGTGGTACATGCATGCATGATGTGTGAGTGTGAGTTCACAGTATGCCAATCCAACAAAAAATCCATTGATCATTTTTTTTCCTTTTTAGCATAAACATGGTGCACAGAGACAATAAAGAAAAGAAATAGAACTATTTGGGCACCCTTGGACAAAAGCGTGCCTATTATACATGAGGAGGGAATAGTGAGTGTTGGCGTGGAAGGAAAAGGACAAAATAGAAGGAGGGCAATAAGGTAATTTGATGTGCAGACATGAAAATTTGGAAGGAAAACAGTAAGAGGCAATAATGAAATAAAACTGAGTGAGATCTTTGTCTGCACATTGTTTAGTTGTCAGGTTTTGATGGGGTTGGGTTGATGCTTTGGTCCCCCAAGCTATGCCTAAGCTTTATCTTGTGATTGCAGAATTACAGGGTTCCCTTTAACGTGCGCGTTGGGTTTCTTTCATGCTTGGAATCTCTTGTCCACCGGGAATGGGGGGACCCGAGTGAGTAGTGGGTGTGGTAGGGAGGACCCACTTCCACCTCCACTGTAACTCTCTAAAGTGGATCTGCATCCTCTCCTGTCACTCTAAAATATAACATACCATGTTATAAAAAAAATGATCAGAATAATAAAACTTGCACAAATAATAATGAAATTTGTTACATTTATATTTTGATTTTCTCTTCCATAGCACAGCATTTAAATCTCTAAAAATCTACTACCAAGTGCAAGAATCAATTCTTGTGAAATTGTTTTAGTTTATGAGTGATTTTGAGTTTGATTAGTTTTTGTTTTGATATGAAAAATCACCTCAAGAAAATCTTAATGATTGTTAAGTTTAGAACATTCAGGTAATTAACGTGTTTGTTCTAACCCTAAAAAATTTCTTATGTATATACTTGTGTCTAAGTGCATTAATTTACATTCTTGATCTTTCAAGACTAAACCCATAAATCTTGGTGTTATTGTTTCTACTAGAGACAATCTCATGAATCTTGATGCTATCATCTTATCCCTAACTCTACACTATAAATCTATTCAATCATTTTTCAATTGAGTTGACCAAAGGTAGGGTTCGGTCAACGATTAGATTGGACGATATACTTTGCATTAACCTCAAGTATTAAGGAACATAGAAGTTTGGAATGAGTCGACACAAAGACTTGGGCTAGGTTGTCAATCAACAGCTAGATTATGTAATATACACAACTTCTCAATCTCAAGTACTTAAGTGCGAAGAAGTTCAAGTATGACTAATTTTAAATACATTAATTTTATAAATAAAAAAAGACCAATTATAATAATCTTATTTGACTCCAATATAATTATGTTGGATTTTTTTTTTAAACCATTAAGATCAATTTAATAGTATGAATTATAATAATATACATAAAATTTTAGTTGAAATATTGTTATCAATATTGAAATTCTTAAAAAGAAAACTATGATTATGCTCAACAGAGAATACACGAGATTTCTAAATAAAATTGCTTAAAATATTAATTAATTAAAATCTCATTCTTTATTGGCAGGTAAGTAGTCTCACTCACTCAACCTTGACGTTATAGTCTCTTATTTTTTTTAGTTCGTCCTTGAAGTATTCATATTGTAAGTTTGTAACGAACACGCCACTCAGTCAGCATTAATTGTCAAATGATGTGTCCGTTAACTTTCAATTCGTTGTTTTAATTTTTGGGTATAGGTACAATGATTAAGCCTTCTCGTGTTAATGTCTTCCAGATTCGCCTAACAAGGCTATATTGGTTTAGGATTTTATAAAATTTTAAAATATTTTTTTTAAGTAAAAAATTTTTGTTGGTATTTAATCAAGATTTGTCACTTAAAAATAATTCAGTATTATTTAATCTGGATTTTCAAAATTTTTTAAAGAGTTCATTAAAATCTATTAGTATTCATTTGAAACTTTTTATAAGTTAAAAATAATCTATTAGTATTCAAAAATATAATGATATTTTAAAGGATTATTATATTAGAGAGATTTTGAAGGAATTTTTAGTAGTATCTATAAATACCAAATTCATAAAACAATTTCATCCAAACCCATCAAATTTTGGAAGATTTTTTAAAGTGACTTTTCAAGTGTTTCAAGAATTTTCAATTGAGTTTTTCATCTTTTTTCTTTCTTTTTATGCTCTTGTCTTCTTTATTTTTTTCTCTACTAATAATAATGCATCACTGCTCATATATAATATTGTACTACTGTTCCCATTTCATTCCTTTATTTGGTAAAACTTTAGTACGTAAAATGATAGTATCATTGACTTGTTCTATTTTTCTCTTCATTCTCTTTAATTAACTTACTCTATTTTGCTTTATGTAGTTGAGTTTGTTCCTCAAATATATAACAAAGAAAATGCTTGAATTTTCAACTTTTAAGTAGTAATTTTTTTATAACATACGTCAAGAAAAAGGAAAAGTAAAAGCTGAAATTGATATCATAATCTCTACAATGAACTGTAGATCTTCGAGACCTTATAATCAATTTAGATTTATTAGAACATATATATATATATATATATATATATATAAAGATGAATTTAAGTTAAGGTTTCTGTGAGTAGAATAAAATGATAATGAATTTTAGTTGGGAGAAGAACCCTCCGTACAAAAATTGTGATCACTCTTCCTCCCTTGAGTTTGTTATTGTTATTCTTTCTTTTATAACTCAACAATTATTTTATTTCTTTTTTTTACTATGAATTTTTTTTTAATTTTTATATTATGAAATTAGAAATTTTTATATTTTTAAAAAAGAAATTAATATAAAATATTGCGGTATCTTAGAATTTAATATTAAAAATATTTCTTCACGAGTGAATAATTGAAAGTAATTAAAAAATTAAAAAAAAAATTGTCTTTCACTCTTTAAATTTGAATGTATAAAAAAATTCCTGATTTAAAATCTTGCAAAATCCTACAAAGTTTTAAAAGTCATAAAAATTTTGCAAAGTCTTTTAAAATTCGTAGGACTTTTAATTTTTATAACTAAAAAAACTCTTTAAAATCTTAATCCAATATATCCTAGAAAATACTTATAGTTTTGTTTATATGTTCATCATGGTTGAAGTTTGATTTTACTATAAAGATATTTTTAAACATAACAAAACAACAATATGTAAAATTTGTTTAATAATTAAATATATAATATTAGTATAAAGTTTTTATATTATCAATTAAAATAGAAATCAATTTTCATATAATTTTTAAAATAATTATTATAAAAATCAACAAAATTATGATGATTTGTGATTGGTGTACAAGACATTTTATAATATTGGTATATCTATTGTTTATTCATATAAAATCCAAGTTATATGAATTATATAAAAATAAATTGGTTGTCCTAAAAAAATTATTCAGTATTAAGCTTATTTTTCTTCAAAATTAATTTAAAACTGATTATTATTATTATTATTTAAAATTATTCAGTATTAAGCTTATTTTTCTTCAAAATTAATTTAAAACTGATTATTATTATTATTTTATTCACTATTAAGCTTATTATTATTATTATTTGGTATGGTTCTTATTGCGACTATTAATTATTTTATTTAAATATATAACACAGAAAAAAAAATTTCTGTATTTAAGCCTAAATTTTAAAATGGTTTTTGAAGAGTGTTAATTAAGCCTCCCTAAAATTAAGATAGTGTTACTTGATA
Organism: Cajanus cajan; assembly: GCF_000230855.2. Lineage (NCBI taxonomy): Eukaryota > Viridiplantae > Streptophyta > Magnoliopsida > Fabales > Fabaceae > Cajanus > Cajanus cajan. The sequence goes on from NC_138517.1 coordinate 87,481,900, forward strand.
TGGATAAACATGGATTAAGTCGTCTAAATTTGTTTCTTCTGATCGAAACAATAATAATACTAGTAACTTGTTTAATTATATAATGGCCCACCTTGATTGATCTCAGTCAGTAAATTTATAATAGTCATTGTCAATATTCCAAATTCAGTTCATACCTTCATTTAAAGCAAGATTATTATTATTATTATTATTATTATTATTATTATGATGTAATTTGATTAAATTTATCTGTACATGTGTGTTTAAATTAACTTACATTCATATTAGAATTTTATACACATAATACATATGTACATGTAAATGTTGATATGCATTTGTTGTCCTTATTTTTTTAATGATTGTATGGATGACATATTTATGTAATTAATATAGAATCTTATAAGTTATGTGTCAAACAAAAGCAAGAATTAATGTAGTACTGTAATATTATAATTAGCAAAACAAAGGTTGAATAAAATAGATGTGAAATGGTGAAGAATAATGATGGGAAGTAGAAGATCCCTCGGGAGACTACAAAATCCATTTGTTCCCCATCTGTGTTTTGCTTTATCTTACTTTAATTCCTTTTCCTTATGAGCTGCCACCACATGATCATTCTGCACCTCAACCTCAAGCCTCCATCTCTCGCCCTTTCTCTGACACCCCATTAACGGTTTTATGCCCTTTCGTTAAAAACAATTAAGAATTCTCACCAGCCAATATAATTCTAGTTTAAAACCCTCATCGTGGAATAATCGATGGATAACATGTTCTCAAATGTGATTACAGATTGTTTCGGTAAGTATGTAACAAAGAATATTGTTACGAGAGGTTAGTACTGGATCTTCAAGTCTGTATGATCATAGAGTAATTAACGTGATTCATATATAACTATTTTTGTTAAATATATGCAATCGATCATAGGTTCTACTTTTAAGTTTGTATATATATGCATGAACTAATTTGTATTTATAAAAATAAATAAATGTTTTCAGAGATTAAACCTTAATTTTAGCTTCTGAGTAATGAATCTCTAACTCTTGACAATATGATATCTCTAGAAAAAAAACATTAATTATAAATTATTTAACATTTTAAAGAAAAATAATAATTTAAAAATAAAACATTAATTTTTTTAGTTATTCTTATATAACTAATAAGTTTTTATTCAATATTTCATAAACAAATTTATCGTAATCAAAGAAAAATGATCATAAACATTTGTCTACTTCTCTTCCAACATACTTCTACCTTATTTGTTCTTATTTATATTTTTTTATTATATTACTTTATCTATATTTTTTAATTAATTTAAATAAAAATGAAATAGGTAATTTTTATTTATTTTAATTAAATAAATAACAAAAAAATTTCAGGGTGTCGGATAAATGTTTTTGTCTTTTGTGGGAAAAAGGTTTTATTTCTCAATATGCTTATAATATGTTTTATTTTTCTATTTATTTGATTGTATACACAAATATTATATGTTATAGGTGTACACAAAAAAAAAAGTACAAGTAAATGTTAAAATTATTGGACAAACATTTTGTTCACTACATTATTTGATAGATATAATGTTGAATTTATTACAATATTTTTTTAATATTAATATATTATTATAATGAATTATCATTATCTTAATGAGGATAATAGTATTATGATAACAATAATATTAGTAATGATAATGATAATAACATGTTAATAACAAAAATAATAATAGATAATAGTGAAAATATTGTTAGATAATAATGGTAAGAGTCAGGATAATGTTACTACAAAATTATGATATATAATAAGTATTTTTTGTATTTTGGACAAAAAATTATCTCATAGTTTATTGAGCAACAAAAAAATTGGACTTTTATAATTTTTTTTCATCTTTTTTTATTTTGTCTCATGGTATTTACGTAAATCAAACATAGAATAAATATATATATAATTTCAATCATGATAAAATATGTTTTTAGTAATTTTTTTATATAATATTTAAATTCCAAACTTCACTTAAGAAGCAAAACATGCTTCGGTCAATCAGGCATCTATTAATTTTATTATCTTGAAATTTTGAATGTCCTTCTTATAATTTTTTTTATTAATTTTATCTTTTTCACACCTTAAATTTTATATTCATCTTAAATTTATTTTTATTTTATTTTTTAATAAGATGATTTCTTTTTTTGGTAAAGACAGAAAATATTATAAAGATAATCGCAATGAGCATTGAATCTAAGTCCTCGTACTTCTAATTACTCCAATCCCTCCCCACCCAACTACTATTTTAATAAAATGATTAATATTACATATATCATTTTTCTTTCTTTACTTACTACCTTTCTCTTTTGCTCACAAGATGTATATATATTTGTGTGTCAATAAACATATTACTTGTCTTTTATTATTCCAATTTCTTGCTCCAAAAAATGTTTACCAGATGAGTGTATACACAATCTAAAGAAGAGAGATTTACAAACAAAGCAAAAAAAAAAATATATATATATATATACATATATATATATATATATATATTATATAAAAATAAAAAAAATTATAAAAAAAAAACTCGATCGTCACGTGAAACTACATCATGGGATGAAACTAGACGATTTTTCATTTTACATCGAAGCAAATTAAATAATATAATTATAGTAGTACTTTGGCTCAGGATTATCCGTTAGGGTAAGGATTGAAAAATTAGAAATGAAAATAATTATTAATATTTAGTATTATTAATCCTTGCATCCTGAGATTTTTAATAAAAAATGTTTTTTTATATCAATGGTTAGTAAAACCAAAACTTAATATATATTATCCTACAGTAGTTAATTAATTAATTAAGGTCATCTTGCTATTTGGTGATTGACAACTTCAAATTTTCAGTCTCTCACTCAAACTCGCACAACATTGCTATTTGAAACCTTGAAACGAGGCTCACTTCAATTCTGTTCTTTGTTTGTTTACTCTTTGTTTTCAAGGATTCCTTGGAGAGAGCAAAATGTCGGATAACTCTGCGAAAATGGTATTAATCCCTCCAACGACCAACCAATGGCCACAGGTTCACTTTTCTCTCTCTCTCTCTACTCACACACACACACTAACTAGACAAATACATGACCAGTGCAATTTTGTTGCTTTGCATTTGGAAGAGAATATCTACACTATGTTGTTAGTTGTTACATTACCCTAGATACAACACCTCCTTAAACTGGATCTTCCTTTTCTTATTCCCTTCAATCCCTTCATATTTCATTCTACTAAGCGTCTGATTATTTTTCATTTAGGTGGATGATCACAAGGTCTTGATGGGTTCATCAGGTGGAAGTAATAATAATAATAATAATAAGGTAATGGAAAAACGGGGTCAAGAAATTCTGCAGCAGCAACAACAACAAGCCCTCAAGTGCCCTCGTTGTGACTCATCAAACACCAAGTTCTGCTACTACAACAACTACAGTTTGTCTCAGCCAAGACACTACTGCAAAGCCTGCAAGCGCTATTGGACAAGAGGTGGAACCCTCAGAAACGTTCCTGTTGGTGGAGGCTGCAGAAAAAACAAGCGTGTCAAGCGTCCAATAACAAACCCTTCTTCTGCTGCTGCTGCTGCCATTGACACTGCTTCTAATTCGTCTTCTTCTTCTGCTCCCACTGCTACTTCACAACCCCAGATCGACACTGCTTCAACCTCAAACCATATCAACCCTTTGTTTTATGGCTTACCAAGTAGCTCTAGCGATGTCAATGTGAATCTTCCATTATTCCCTAGGTTTGGTTCTAGGATCTCAAGTTCCGGGTTTGATCTTCAGCTCAATGACGCCCTTGGATTAGGTTTTTCATCCGGGGTTGTGTCCAATGAAGCTAGTGATAATAATAACGGTTACCGAAACGGGTTTGGTTCAAATAATACGCTTCTTTCAAGTTATAATTCCATCTTTGGTTCTTCTACTTCAAGTTCTACTGCCACTACTCCATCTATGCCTTCTTTGTTGCTGCAACAGAAGTTCATGAGTGGTGGATTGAAAGATGGTCTTGAAAGCAACACTTTTCAGCAGGGCTTGGGCTTAACCCCACTAGAGCAGATGCAAATGAGAAGTGATCATATTCATAGCAGTGAGGCAGGGATGGTGGCTTTAAAAGATGTGAAAGTAGAATTAGGACAAAGCAACAGGTTGGAGTGGAATAATGGTGCTTGCCAAAACCAGATCCAGCATGTGGGTTTGTACGATCCCTCGCTTTATTGGAATAACACAGTGGGTGTTTGGAATGATCAAGCTGCTAATATTGGTTCCTCAGTCACTTCTCTGATCTAGAAAATACAATCCAATCGAATGAAGAAGCATGGTTTTCAAGTTTGTCTCCCCCTTCTGTCTTGTTACTTGTTACTTCTACTTTTTTCTTTTTTTTCTTTTGGGGCAAAATGGGTTTAGTTTACTTAATTAATTACATCAAAATTTATTGAAAAAGGAGGAAACGTGATACTTGTAAGAAAATGGGAAAGCTAAAGGTGAGAGGAGTTTGGATCGGAGCGATCATGTCAGATGCATCCTGCAAAATATATATAATTACTCTTCAGCCTGTTAGTTTTATATGTCAAGGTTGGGAAAAGAATTGCATATGTTGCTCTGAGAGGAACCTCGGATCCTCTTCTCTCATCGTCTCACAGTGGCTGCTATGCTCCTATCTGTGCAGTACTGGTGTTCTAGCTCTATGGTGAATTGAACTTCTCCATTGTGAGTAAGTTGGTCTTTCTTTTTATTATGTATATATGCAATATGACATATCTTTAATTTCTTTCTTATTTTGTAATGTACTAGCGTGATTAGATTGGTGGGGGTAGGGGATTTACGTAGAAAGGAACTAATATTGGTTTCATTTTTCTTAATTTGTGATGATCTTATCTTGGATAGGGAGAATGGGAATATATATTGGGTATAACGGTATAGAAGAGAGGGGGGATTATTTACTTGGTTTTAGGTGATTAATGTATGTCGGTGGTTTGGTGCTTATGTGTTCAATTTAACCGTGTTCTAAGAAACTTTGGTCCATGCACAGAATATTGCTGCTTTTATTTTATCCATATATGTATCTTTTGAGATACTTCACATTGAAAACAATGAGCACCTACTTCACACCGAAAACAAATGAGCATGCTGAAATGGTACGTAACTGTAGGATGACCTAGGGAATCTAGCAAATCTCTTACACACTATAGGAACTTAAGCAGGGTTTGGAATCATGCTGTCCTATGGTGAGAGGGGACATTTCGTCGATATTTCAAATCAAGTTATATATGGTATATAACAGCAATTTCGATATTCTCCCACCTTTACTTTTACATTCTCAGCTAATATCTGTCATTAATTACTCTTTCAATTTCCATCTTCTTTTCTTATCATATTATATTTCAAATAATGATAGATCCAGAAAAATTGTGTGCCTTCCAGCCCGTTAATTTTGGGGGTAATTGGGAGGAGGGAGAAGAGAGATAGAAAAAACAAATAGAGAAAAAAAAGTGATAAATACTATATGTAGTATGATTAAAAAAATGTAAACAGAAATATTTAGAAAAATACAGATGAAGCAAATTGCCAAATAAGAACTCAAAGATCAAGTATTTATGAAGAAGATTTTCGGTGCCACTTTTCAATAATAATAAAAAAATTCTTACTTTTATTAAAAATATTAAATAAAATTGACTTAATTAAAGTTTACTATTATTTGAGTCCAAAATAAATTTAAACATTTTTTTTATTTATATACAAGTTTAAGGAGAGTAGTGAACTAATAAATATAATTTTTTATTTTTACCTAGAACTCAAGAAGTTTACGACTCCTATTTTATAAATTCATTATCTTGTCTATTTCTTTTTAATGCTCTTTTATTTATATACTCACTCCGGTTTTGAATATTAGTATAAAAAAAACTTTATATTTATTAGTTTTAAATACAAAAAACTCTCGGCTAAATTTATTTTATTTAATGTTACTATCTCCAAAATATCTCATCATTTAATTGATATAGTATTTTTAATAATCATTTTTATTCTTGATATCAAATTTCAAGAAATGGTAGTTTAGGACATTAAGTTATTTTTAAAATAAAATTAATGTAATTAAATAATATTAACTAATTTTCTTAATTAGCACAATTTTTTTGTAGTTTATATTAAGAATTAAGGATGATAAGTAAACTTGTATTCATAGATAATATCCAAACTTACTTACAGAGAATACATAATTTGATCGAGTACAAGTACAGGTACAAGTAATACTTGATTTATTAAATAGGATACAGAGAGGGGTGGGGATGAATATTTACTTACCCACTCTGTACTCGTATCAATACCTATACTTGTCTCCATCTTCGTTCTCATCCATATCACTACTTTAAATTTTTAGAAACTTAATTTATTTATTTTAGAATTTACTTGATATTTATATAATTCTCTTTATTTTGATTTTATGTCAAATAAAACTTAATTAATGTAATTTGTAATTATTACTCTATATTAAAAATTTTATTTTTTTATATATATTTTGCAAAAAGTAAATATATTTAACTAATTTCTAGGCACGTATAAAACATGTATGAATATACTCGATATCTAATGATAATAAAAATAAGACATAAATTTCATACTTGTCAAATATAAAAATGAAAATAAATATAAAATATTGAAATAGAGGTAGAGATTGAGATATTAAAATACCAGTATCCACCCTACCCGATTATGATCCTATTATTAAGAATTGTAACTGACATTTTGAATTTCCTAACCTAAACCCCTTCCACCAAGTGCAATGTTAATGAGCCTTCTACATGCCCTTCATCCACTAATTAACCCAATGATACGAGTAGTATTGTACATTTTTCAACTAGTTGGATACTATGGGTAAAATTTAAATCCTTGCCCAATAGTATGGAATAAAGGATTATCAGTTACTACCCCTTACTTCCATTTTAAAATGCACCCCATAATAAAAATAAAAATAAAAATAAAAATAAAAACTCCCTTGGCTAACCATATCACTCGATGAGTTTCGCTCAATTAAGTGGAACTTTTTCTTCCGTTTCTTTTTATGCTCTGAAAACATACAATTAAACATTTTCTTTAAATTTAAATATTTGAACAAAATTCTTAGAGGATAATTGTCCCCCTTTTCACTTATCCCTTATTCACCACGGCAACGAGATTATTGTGACTATATTGAATGGAAAGCATACAACATGTTACTCCAACAAATTAAGATGAAAAAGTTACGAAGGCAAATCTGATTTTAGGTGTAACTAGCTAGTAATTATTGCTTTTGAAATTCGTAGAAAAAAGAAAATAGGGAAGTGTTGTATATATAAATGTATGGGCTTTAGGGTTTTAGGGCCTATTGCCTTTTTTGCCAGGTTTGAATGGGCTCCCGGCCAACAAGGCAGAAGCTAACAAATCCATACACTCATACAAGATATGCTATTTACGCTTTGGTATGAAAAATACTTAAAAAAAATCATGAGTTTCTTTTCTCATCATATTTATTGTACTATTTACAAATAATAATAAAAAATTCTTTTCACATCAGCAAATTATACATGCATACATGTATTTGTTGGTAATATAATTTGATTCCGTATTACAAGTTAAATCAGTAATTTGTTTACATATGAAATATTAGTAGATGTTTATATTTAACTAAGTAACTTATACGTAAGGTTTTAAGTAATTTGGTTAAACGTGGTTAGGGTCCTTTTATTTTCATTTTGATAATTTTGGTCTTCTGAATTTAAGAAACATGTGACTTTAGTTTCTCCTCTCTAAATTAAGAATTCGAGTACGTAGTTGCTGGGAATGAATAGTAGTAGATTCGAACTAATTTCTGTGTGTAAAGTAACTTACACCTCCAAATTTCTTAATTTCCATAACATTCTCCCACGGCCGTGAGCAACAGCTTCTCCCCGTATCCACACAAACTAGCATCCTGGGTGTGAAGAACAAGCTACAAATTTTGAAGTTCAACTCCTGGCTACGAACAAATTTTAATTTAATGAAGAATGTTATCATGTCACCTACACCTGCTGATACAAGGAAAGAGATGAGGAAGAAAATTCAAAGACCCTACCCACGTTGAGGAGAATAGGATGTAATTGTAGGACAACTCCGCGAGAAGAAGAATGGGACAAATTAGGGTTCTTTATTCCTCAATCTTTTCCTTTTTTACATCAATAAAAAAATCTATTAAATTAATGAAATAAATTATTATATACCATTAATGAAATACTGGGAGGGGGGCAATGGGTTTCATTTGTCCTAACAGCAATTGCACTAACGCCATAAAAGGGAATAAATCTATATTTTTTTAAGTAGGAGAACAAAAATTATAATAAAAATTGATATATCTTAACACATTTCACCGCAAATAATAAAATTTAAAATATATTTTTCCTAAAAAAAATATATAAGTAAGAGGACTATAAATGTAAAGTGTTAAGTTTTTCTTTCTTCTGCACTACAACAAAATTTATTATTAACAACAATTATTTAATAGCTAATTTAATTGTCACCATATATAAAAATATTAATGGCTAATATATAGTAGTCACTAAAAAGTATTTATATTACACTAAAGTTTACTATTAGCGACAATTATTTATTAGAAAAAACTTAAGTCTCACATCAATTAGAGATAAGATAATTAAATAGTATATAAGTGAGTAATAACTATCACCTTACAGGTTCATTTTCTAGGGTTGATTCCTAATTCACTATTCTAAATTGGTATCATATCACTCATTATTACCAAATTCAATAGTGTTATAAAACAATTAGAGAGCAACTTTCACCTTATAAATCTCATATTTCTTAAGAAACAAGACAATTAAAAAATATATAAATACAAGACAACTCTCATCTTACAAATCTCACATCGAGTAGAGATTAAAAAAAAGTATATAAGTTGTAAATTTAGAAAAAGAAATTATAAGAATAAATTATTTAAAGTAAAGGAGACAATTGAAAAAAATAATTTTTAATAGCCTTTAAAATGGCTACTAAAATTGCCACTAAAAAAATAATTTAATAGATTTTATTAGTATTTTATATAAATGTCGGTAATAGTATTAGTGACACTGGATATACTAGCCTTTATTTAAATGTTGGTAAAAAAAATAATGGTCATTTATATGGCCACTAAATAATAAATTAATTGTCACAAAAAATTAATTTTGGTGTAGTGCTGATTTTATATATTACCTAAGTTAACAAATCATTAATCACTTTTTCACATCACAAAGTGTTCATACACAAATTTTGATAGAGAGATACTTCTCACACTTTTTTTTTATAACAATTGCACCATTCTTGTATTGTTTTAATTGTTATTCTAAAATTACCTTTATTTAAATCCATATATTTATTTAAAAATCACTTTTAAAACTTAAATCTAAAATAATATTCAACAATTCTAAAATCAAATTTTCAAAAATGTTTAAACATTTTTAAAACTTTAATTTTAGAATTTTTTAATCAACTTTCTAACGATTTTATTGCAAAAGTGATTTGATTTGGAATTACTTACAAAAGTTTAATTTAAGAAAAATGTTTAATATATTTCAAAAAGATTTTAGATCCCTTTTTGAAATTTATAGTTGGATGTGATTTATAACTCTTCTGGAATGAAAGTTTGGAAATTAATTTACAAATAATTATTTAACCAACTTTTAGTAGTGTTTAAAATATTGTGAAACTGAAATTTTGAAAGGGTTTTTAATTAATCTTTCTAAATTATAATTTTAAATATTAAATATTTTCTGAAAATATTTTTTTAAAAAGTGATTTATAAATTACTTCCTGAATTCCTTTTTCAATAAATTTACAAAAATATTTTAAAATTAAATTTTTAAAAAGTTCCTCAATACATTCCAAAATTATAGTTTTAAAGTGATTTTTAACCATTTTTAAAATTAAAGTCTGAATGTATTAAACACGTTTTTGAAATTAAATTTCAGAAAGTGATTTGTAAATCATTTATGATGTTAAATAAAGATTTACATTTACCTAACTAGGGCAAGAGAAACATTTAACATCGATAAAAGTAATTTGTTTTATAGCAATTCTAAGACTAATATTAATCCCACATAGATGTGAAATAGAAATACAATTTTTACATTGATTATATGCAGCTTCTACAGTGTAGGCAAGTGATATGGAAAATTCAGGTGTAAGTTTATAAGAATTAATTTATTTATAGCACGGTTTTATAGAAATCTTACTCGTCGTAATTATTATCAAGTAAAAAAAATGCACAAACATATAAAATGATATGTTTATAAATATACATGTTTCGATCTCTTGAATTTTCCCCGCATTGACTTATCTATGGACTTGTAAAACTTCTTCCCATTGTTTTCAACCAACATAATCTAACATAATAATACAAGACTAATAATATATTGTATTGTATTGCCATTGAAAACGAGAGTCTAAAATAATAATATTTTCCTCAACATAATCTTTGCTGTTTTCTTACACCCCACCAAATTCATTAACAAGATTTTGGATAAATAATATTATTTAAAAGCAGAGAGAGCCTCCACCAAAATCATTATCGATGGAAGCCAAGTAAAAATATGCCAACTGGTCGCAAACCAGACACGAGCAGTTGTATGGCATGAGTGCACAGATTTCGTCACAACTCACAACCGCAACCTTTTTCTGTGGAAGACAACAACTAAACAAGGACAAAATATATGCGTGTGTTAAGGCTTCAATTTCTTCCTATCATAACGTCAAATTAACTTTCAAAACGTTAGTCACACGGAATCCCAACCAAAAAAAAAATGAAACTAAAGGAAGGGAATGTTCTAAAATGTTTTGTTGGAACCAAGTCAAAACTAGGTTGACATGTGTGTTAGGGAATAATTAATATGCCTTCTTCTTCAGGCTAAAGAAAAGAATCGAATAATATTCCACCACCACCACTGCGTCCCTTTTTTTTCTTCTGTTTTGGATTTTTTGATGCCTTTCACTTTTATAAGTCAATGCTTACTATTTGTTAATAATTTACAGCTGTGTGGAGTGTATGATCATGCTGTGTACATGTAAACTTATTAAAATATATCTTATGAGCTGAAAGCCTGAAACCATACGTAGAAATATACTCAACATAAACTTTGTGCACAAAATGCTGAATGCACCTTCTTTCTGAATCAAGGTGTTCCTTTCATAATTTTACCTGTCTTTTTTTTTTTTTTTTTGTTTAGTTCTGATTTACAAGGTCTTGAATCATTGATCTTTTCAAATAATGCAATAGACTACTCATGTGATCATCAATATCCAATTTAACCGATCAAAATTAATTGGTCAATCCAGTCCAATTTTAACTAGATTTCAACCAATCCAATCTCAGTAATATTGATCCAGCAACTCCATCTGTTTATTACATTCTTTTCTTTGTAATCGCAGTAGTTTTTTTTTTTAACTTGGCGTGTGCGCATTAATGAGGATTGTCTTATAAAATTATTCCTACCATAATAAAATTATTGTTTAATTATTTTTTATCTCTATAATTTTATAAATTTTATATTTTAATTTCTATATACTTTTTTTTTATTTTGATCTTTATACACTATTTTTCTTATTTTAGTTCTTATAATCGCATAAACTTTATTTTTTAATTTATATATTACATAAACTTTCTCTTTTAATTTTTATTAAGTTAGACAAAATGTGAACTAAAAGATAACAAAAGTTATTATTCATAAGGACTAAAATGAAACGTTTTTAATTATAAGAATTAAAATATAAAATTTATGAAATTATTATAAGAACTAAAAGGATAATTAAACCCAAAATTATCTATATTTAAATGTTTTGCACAAGTATTAAAAATCTTAAAGACTCAATTAAAAATAATGTATATGTGTATATATGAGGAGGGATTCACTTACTTTAAAAGTAAGTTTACCTAAATTTATTTCACTCAATAATTCATAATGTTTTACATCAAATTTCAGCAATTCAATCATTGAATTAAAAGTTTTTAATGCATAGATTAAGTTTGTAAATTTTTAAAAAAATTTAAAAATTATTTGATATTTTGTTTCATTAATTCAAATCAACGTATAAAATATTTTTATGATTATCCAACAATTTAAATTAATGAAATAGAGTATCAAATAATTTATAAATTTTTCAAAAATTAGTAAACTTGATTTATGTATTAAAATTGAACATGAGTTATTAAGTGAAATGAATTGAGATAAATTTATTCTTGAAGTACGTGGATCTTTTATATATATATATATATATATATATATATATATATATATATATATATATATATATATATATAATGTGTGAGAATGAACTAGTTTAAATGCATCATGAAAATTTTATTATTATTAATAATTTCTTTCATTTCTTTTTTATGACAATAAAAAGCATTTTATAAAAATGACTAAATTAGCTTTCATTACAATAAAAATAAGTAAAGCTACAAATTGTTTTCATTACATTAACAAATATTTTAAAATGGTGGTGAGTATACATGGTTTAATTATTAAGCAATCTTCGTTGATCACTAAATTAAAGACAAAATATCTAGTAAGGATATATTGAGAATAGGGAAAACTTCTAGAAGTTATCATTGACATAATTTGAATTTTGGTAAAAGTGATTTTGTTTTAATAAAAACTCAGAACTAATAAAAAAAAAGTTAAAAAAAAAAAAGTTTATAGAACTTTCCAAAAGTAGCATTAAAAAGTAAACTTTGTCCCTTTAATGCTTTCAAAATTCAAAAGTTAGTTTCAATAACAATTAATAATCATTTTCAGAATTTTCCAAAAAAAATTAAATGTTATAGTAATTTATAGCTAGACATAACGTGGTAAACTAATACCAATAATTTTAGAAGAAAATCTCATTCATGTGATCACTTCCGAATTTATTTGACAAAATTTTAAACAACTATTTTTTTTTCTTAATCGGGAAGGAATTTGTTCCTCTTATATATTAGGTAGTGTTTCGTATCGAGTCTTCTTGTGTATAAAAATAAAAGTAACTTATATATTAGTGTTTCGTATTCGAGTTTTCTTGTGTATAAAATTAAAAGTAATTTTTTTCTAAGAGATAAGAGTGTTACATTCCAATTAGTTCATGTAATCTAATATCATTAATACAAATTATATTCTCCTTTCTTGAGATGTAAATATTATATTATACATCTTACATATGATAAAATATAAAATAGATTACATTTTTATCATTTAAAATTTGAAATATTACATTATCACTCTTTTATTATATTAATTTAACATTATTAAAGAATTATCATTATACGATTTCAAAAAATATTTTTAATTTAATTATTTTAAAAATATGTTTTTAATTTAATTATTCATAAAAAAATATAATTTTAATTAAAATATATTTCAAAATATTTTTAAATTCATTGTCATTCATTCATTGAATAAAAAATTGTAAAATATTTAATTCAATTTAAATTAGTTTATTAAAATAATAAATAAAATAAAAACTATAATTTAAATTATATATTATACTTTTATATATACGTCAATATATATAATATAAATTAACATATATATATATATATATATATATATTTTTTAATTTTATAATAATTATATTTTATTTATTAATAAATTTTTAATATAAATATATTTATTTAATAAATATTTAATATACATATTTTAGCTTACATTAATTAAGTATAATAAATAATACTTTATCATAAAAAAATAATTTATTTATATATTATTTAAATATTTTACTAGTAACATCAATTAAATAATGTATTAATTTAACATATATATATATATATATATATAATTAATACTATATAATAAAAATATTACATTAACTATATTGATTAAATTATATATTAGCACTCTATTTGATTTTATTATACTTTTCTATATATATATATATATATATATATATATATATATATATATTATTTTTATTTTGATATGTCGCTTTAAAAATATTTTGTAAAAATAATAATGAAAATATTTTTTAAAGATATATAGTTAATTTTAGTAAAATTTATAATAATTTAAAATAATAATTAAATATGTAAATTAAGAGATTTTTTGTTAAAGTGTAATATGTTTAAATTTTTTAAAGGAAAAAATGCTTATAAAAAGGGAGGGTAGTGTAATATTTACATCTTTAAAGGGATGTTAGTGTAAAAAATGTTTTGGCGATAATTATTTTTTAATGCAAGTTAACAAAATTTTAATGAATTTTTTTTTAGAAAATGGATAAAATGTTATACATTAGAATTTGTTGAAATAAAAAACTGTAATTTTTAACATAAATGGAGAAAGTAATATAATATTTGTATCTCTCAGTAGAGATGTCTAAAAATAAATACTATAAAAAATTTATCTTATTAAGTGAATATATGGCACAATTCATATTAGTCAAGATTCAAAATAATTTTTAAACAGGCACCGATAATTTAAGGGGAAATTTCAAATAATATAGTTTTTCGTTAATGATATATATTTTTGTTATCATTTTTTTTATTTTGCAATTTAGTACACAAACGGATAACTGAAAAATAATGTTTTCGATATTTTCGTATAGAGATAATTAAAATAATCGAAGTAATTGAAAAATAATTTGAAAATATATTTATAAATATAAAATCATGATAACTTTTAGTTTGTTTTTGCAACGACAAACTTTCAACAAAGATAACTTCGAATATGTTACCATTGATTCTACAGGCAGAGCTTTCAAAATCATGGCATAAATGAAAATATTGTAAGAGTGGAAGTATTCATCACAATAAAGAAAACAACAATTCAGACTTTGTTAGATGATGGAAAATAAAATATTGTTGTGGAGGTACATATATACAGTCAGATATATTATGTTTTGGTGAAATAATACAGTGGTCAAAATTATCTATTATAGTAGCATCATCTAACCGGAATATCGTTAGAAGATGATTTTCAATTTTTTTATTTTATAATTGTATTATATAAAGTATTGACTAAATTAATTTGTTGATCAAGAAGATAAAGTCTAAGTGTGTATTTGCTTTCACTCTGCGTCAACTTGAACATGATTTGAAGAAGCAACTATTAGTTACTTTTGGTGCACGTGAAAATGTTAGAAAACGTGGATCAATAAACGTAGTAACAAACAAGCACTAATTATATTCAAACCAAATTTTGTTGATTGTCTGATCATGTTTCGAACATGACTATTTAAGAAAAAAATCATGAATTCATATACCTTTAACTGTAGATAGAGCCATGAAACGAATGAATTTGGATCCATGAGTAGAGCTTAGAAAAATAATTGGGCAAGCGATAAACAGAGAGAAGGTAAGTTGATCTTAATTAATGATATGAGTGGATGAAGGGTGAGGAGTCCCACTGATATTTGATGGCATATGGGTCACCACCACTAGCTCATGCTATGTTACTAATGATACATTCGAAAAAGAGTCCCACGCATACACTTAATTACTTACATCAAAATCATGGTGGATAAGATTGTGGTGATAAAGCCAGACACTGGATTGTTCCTCCATGCATATGTCACTAACACCTTTAAGCAAAGACTGATACACCAGACGCGACTTGAAGGAGCAGAGAGGTGTAAAGTGTCACCAAGAAATGGAGAACCTTCCACACTCCCTCCCACCTTCTCATTCCAAATTCTAGGCTTCACAAACCCGCTTCGTCGCTAAAATTTTGCATCATCTTACCATTATTATTATTTCTTTATGAAACTGCATTTATGTTCTCACACAGATTACATAAGACCATATGTCTATGATCAACAAGTCTTACTCAATATGGATTTCGGTTTTTTTATAATAAATTTCCTCTTAATACCATCAATTGATTTTAATGTAATGTTTTTATTAACAAAAATAGAAGATTTTATACGACAATTTCTTACAAATTTTTTAAAAAAATTTGAGTATAAAAATTAAAATAATTTTTTTTTAAAATTAGATAATAAAAAGATCAATTTTATATTTGAGGGACTAAAAACATATTTAAACTTATAAATTTATATTTAATGCATACTTTAATAATATATATTTACATATATTATAAAGATAAAATTTTAATTTTTGCAAAATAATATCAACCACAATTAAAACATTGTATCTAAATTTTAACCTCAACACTATATTGAAAAGTAAAAATAAATCTTATTTTAGAATTTATTTTTTTTAATATATCACTTATTATGAGAAAATATTATTATATATTTTTAATAAAATATCAATAGAATAAAATTTAGATATATATTTTATAATAATTTTTCAAAATTTATATTAAAAAAAAAACGTATTGGCTTAGGAAGTTTTTCTTGAAGCTACATGTTTTAAGCTTTCTTTTATTTGAAGTCAAACTTATCTGACGAAAACTTAAAATATGAGATTAATATGAGGTTAATTTTAACACAATATACCGATATCGATATCAATGTTATTAACAGTTAAATTGCAAAATAAAAAAAATTAAATTTAAATAAAATATTTTATAATATGTTCTAAAATAAATAATATCACTATAAATATAATACCTTATTGTGTTATATATATAGTACTAAATAAAAAAATTATTATTAACACGTAATTTTTTTTAAAAAAAATTGTATTTTTTTTAAAGAATGTAAGACTTAAAAGAGAAAAAAAAAAAGATTAGAATGACATAAAATTCTGAATTCGTCCTAAAAGAAATTATATCAAATTTGATTTTAACTAAAATTTGAAATCAATTTTGCCGATGCTTATCCGGTCACATGCCAAGTAGAATTTTAGCGTTTAGTTTTTTTATTTTTTTAACTGTTAAAACATTTATTAAACTTATGGTTTATCCTTTTCAAGACATGTTTTATTACCATATAAATCAACATAATAAAGCAAGATGTCTACTCAAGTGTGTGTTTTTATTTTCTTTTAATTTAATTAGTTGAAAATATTTTAAAATATAATGAGATACCGTAAATAAGTTTAGTGTTGGGGACTAGCATTCAAGGAGTTCAGAATATATATTGTGTTGTTGTATTGTTGTATTGAATGTATTAAATCCATGCATGCATATTTTATTTTGTAGAATAGTCTGAGTCTATGTAGATAAGATATCATGGGTCATCTATCTATGTCTTAGGGGTGTTATGGTGGGAAACCTCTAATGAAAATGGGAGGCTATCATGACCAGATGTAATACTTCAACATAATCCTTATAGACATCCCCTGACTAAGGTGGTTCAAGGGAGGTCACTATTGATAGATGTTTCCTACAATATTCGATGGGGTGATCTCATTCCATGACTCCTAGGTTATTCTATATACTTGACGAGGAGGAAGAAATTGGAACCACATGCACATAAAGCTAAGAACATCCATTGCACGAGTCTTAATTTATAATTAAGTCAAATTATATGGCTTGCTGGTTATGGATGATGAATGAATGTATGAAAATGGTTATTATGGATGTTTGGAAGGATATGCTTACATGTGTGTGAGATGTTATTGATGTTGTAGATGTGTGTCTATCCTTATGCTTTATATATTTTTTGAATAAATGAGATGTATTTTCACTTTCTATATATGTTTGTGTTGCTTGTGTTTTAGTTGATTACCATTTGTAGGAATATATCAGGTATAGGAAGGCGTATTTGATGGAGGAGAAGCTTAGAACTTCATTTTTCTAGATTTTGTTCTGATTAGTGTGGCATTGGGATGGAGTTTTGGTTTTAGTAATTAATTGAAGTTGTTTTAAGTTTTATTTCCTTATGTTGTACTATTAGAGTTTATTCTATTAGGCGATTGCACTTTATTTCGATTCATACATTATTTTCTTTATATTCACTTTCATTTATTAAAGTTGTGAAAAAGTAATGAAAACCCTTTTATGAGGTTTTGAGACAAAAGAATTATTATTATTTTATAAATTTTTATATTAAATTATTTAATTCTTTGTTTAATTATTTTAGGGTAGAAGGATGTCACAAACACCGTGCCTAAAGCATTTTTAACACAACCACCTCAACACTATACAACATACAACTCAACTTTCATTCAACTTACAACATTAAACAACTTTGATATCCACATACATCATCCCATATCAGTGTATAAGGAATTAAAGTTATACAACAATATGCAACATGTGAGCATTTCCATTTATGCACACAATATTTAACACTTAGCCAAATAACCAATACAATCTCATTTAGCACCTCAAGCCCAACATCATTCCTCCCACGCACAAGTTCATTAAGGCAGAGAGCATCTAGCTCGTCCACGCTTGATGCCACTCCACTTGTGCCTATCATTAATGAGACAAAGAGCCCTTATGACAATCACATTTGGTGTGGCTAAACCCACGCTCTGTCCCATTAAGATAGCGAGTCTCTACCTGACTCATGCCCAACGTCATAATACTGACACCCAACATTGTCTAAGTAGAAAGCCTCTATCTTGATTATGCTTGGGGCCACTCAACTAGCATTCGATGTCACCAAGTTAGAGAGCTCAAAAGGCATCCACATCCAACATCCCTCAACCCACGCCTGATGTGATCCAGTTAGAGAACCCTCTTCTAACTCACTCTCGATGCCTTGAAGTTGCGCTCAGTGCAATGGTAATTTCTACACTTGGTAGAATCACAAATTTGGCTCCTTTCACCTGAAAATCAGAAGATACCAAATAACCTAACTATAGTTATAAACACTCCAATTCCAACCAAAACAATATTATGTAACAATCATATGATCAAGACACCAATTTTCTCCTTAACAACACCAAAACTCAACACATGATAATATCATATCCTAATCATCAGCACAACCACGAATTTAATGGATTCAAGAAATATACAACTTATACATCACCATGACATCAACATACAAGCTTCCTTTACCTCTAAATCAATATGGAAAAGAGGTAGAAGAGAAGATGGAGACCATCTAGGGAAACTTCGCACCACTACACTACAGTCTCAAATTCTCAACTCCAAAAGCTTTGAATCTCAACTGGGTTGCTATTGACTTTGGGGAAAGGATCCTATGACTCTTTTGCATAGTCATAGAAAAAGAAGGAAAACTTGGCTCCATAGTTCCTCTCTGTAACTTCTCTATAAGTTTTCTTAAGAATTAAATTTGTGAAACTCAAGTCTTTAAAGAAAACCTTGTATACCTTCTTGGGATTGGTCAATCCGACCTCTACTCAAAATAATTTCCTAAACAACAAAACTCATTAGAACTTATAAATTCTTAGTCTCACAACAACTAATCAACTAATCAAAACCAAATTTAAATTAACAAAATCAATATTAATAAAGATACACAGTGTTACAAACCTAACCTTATATATATGTTAGCTAACTACTGCCACGAAAATGGTGGTGGCGGCATTAGTGATACTGGTGATGATGATTTCAATGGTGTTAACAACAATGACAATGATAGAGACAATAAGAATGATGGTTTGTGCTACTTTATTTTTTTTTTAATCTAAGTCATTTAATTTAATCTAAGGGTTGAAATCAAAATCTCTCTCGCTCTCACATAAAAAATATTTCTCTCACAAGATATGTCTCATGTGTGTGTGCATTCGTGCGTGCAGATGTGTGTGTGTCCATGCATGTGTGTCTTCTATGAGAATAATTATTTTATGTGAGAATTATCTGCTTGAATAGTTAAATTAAAATTAAAAAAAAACCCAAATTAATTATAATATAAGAGTTGTATAATTACTAATAGGCTTATCTACATTTTTTTAGGTCGTATCATAAAATATATTCTTATATATTTTTAGGCAAAACTTCTATACAAGTTAGGTCATTTAAAAAAAACTATAATTAATAAATAAGTTAGATTCAAACTTTACAATTTTAATAGATCAAACTCAAACCTATCAAAATTTGGTCTAACCTATCATATTTTCATCTTTAAATTGAAGTATTTAAAACCTCCCTTCTTATGTGAGTCAATGTTGTGTGATAAATAAAGCAATACAAATTTTTATCTATCAAAATTATAATAATAATATCAAGATTTGAACTTAGGATCCTCTGTATTTTATTTCAATCTTTTTCCATCACTAGATTAACTCTAATAATTTAAAACAATACAATTTAAATTAATAAAATATATATAAAAACTATAATTAATACATCTTCTTTCTAAAATGAATACGCATCAAATATGCACTCAAATTCATAACCAAAAAACATGATTGACCTATTGTGGAACACAAAAATCAACTTGATGTTTGCAAGATCAATTCTTATCAATATTAAAATAATATTTAATCATTAAAAATCATATTTCACATGTAAAAATTAGTATTTAATTATTAACTTTGAAATAATATGTGATTCATGTGAATGAAAAAAAAATTATAGCAAAACACTTAAAATGTAGTATGAAATAATAGTTTCACACTCGGGTAAGTCTCTAATTCTTTTTTTTAAGAGATAAACATCTAAATTCTAACTCAGGTTCATCTAGAGAGAAATTTCTCTACTATCATCCATATAGACCAAAGAAATTTGTTAAATGGCCAGCCCTAAACAAATTCTTAACCAGAAATGATAAAACTGATTTTGATGAACAGAGACAGAGTGGTGCTATTTTAGAATTTTACATAGTGATTGCTGATGCATTCTGCTGTCAGAAGTTCCACATTCGTGTGACAAACGATGCGGCAGAGTGGGGAGTTATCTCGAGATGTTTCACTGCTTTTATATTCTCTCTGCTTACAGATCTCCTTATGGCAGACCAAAGATATGCTTTAATCGAAAGCCACGACTCACACACCCCCACCAACCCCGCCATTTCGTACACTTTTCATAACACCGGTTAACCTCGTGTGCACCAACGTTAATGTTAATGCTAGCTAGGCTCAACATACTTTCACGTGCAACTTTCAAATTATAATTTCATCTAAATTATATAATTGATTTCAATTATTTACACACACAAATTGGTTTCAACTGAACCATTTGCGTCTTTAGCTTTGGTAAGTTTGCTCCTAGTTATATTCTGGAACAGTTATTCGAAGATCAAAAGAAAAGGGTCCAAATAAAAAAGAAACACCCATGTGGACAGTGGGTTAGTTAATGATCAGATAATCAGGGAAACCCGTGCAGGTCACATGCGCCTTTTGATTTGTAATTGCCAACGTCGAAATACAAGGACAAGCAACAGTTTGCATGCATTATTAGCTTGCTCGGAGGAGTAAGTAAGATTCACATTCCCTCTCTCTTACATGGTACGGACTTTTTCTTTTTATTTTTAAACACGCAGTTTAGACAATAATAGTTATATTTTAACGTCAATGTATGTTTTTAAGACAAATGTATACAAAAAAATATAAAAAATAAAATGGAAACAACTATATATACTATGTTATAAACCACGATATGTCAATTTTTTAATGATCAAATAACGAATCTGATACCAATAACTAGTAAGCCAGGAAGCTAAAGCGTAACAGTAAAGCACACAAAGCACAGCTGCAAATAAAACAAATGGGACTCTTTAAAGCGAAGGAGAATTTGGATCTTCAGTCACCCACATGCCCAATATGGAACCATTCCATCAACTTTTTCAACAAAGACATCACTTCCTATGTGCATGTATTAAACATAAGTTGTCATAGTAGTTCTCTTTAATTTGGAACTTGATATTCCTTTAGTCTTTCTCTTAAACTAACAAATCACACTTTGCTTTGAGCAAGACAATAAGTAAAAACTAAAAAGGCAGAGAATTAATAGATTGTAACAAACAAAAACTAAAAAAACTTCAGCCGATAACTGTATAATTATAAAACTATATGGAAAAGTTTCGAACCAACCAGACCCAACCCAGAAATTCTCTATGCAACTATCTGTGACACTGGAAGAAATAAAAAAGCTACGGTTACTAATCCATCCACCGTTTACATAGACTACAACATCAACACAAAATTCTCTACGGTCCAATGTTTGCTCCATCAACCAAGACCAATAAACCTATGCTACAGATATACCTAAAGAACATCATGAAACAGATTAAGCTGATAAAAAGACAAATCAATTGCTCAAAGCTATGCCTAATTCCAGGATTCTCAGGGTGCAACAGGCGAATGAAATCACGGTGGAGGGCCATACCCTGGAAGATTAGGCCATTGATTTTGTACGAAAGAAGAAGAACCAACACCAGCACTAGAACTAGCACTAGTCCTCTCAGAGTTACCACCAACAGTGGTGCTGATGGTGCTCCACAAGGATGCATCAGAGGCTCTATCACTAACAATATTATTATTGATGAAGCTCCGAGACCAATCATGCTGGGAAACACCACTGATATTAGTATTAGTATTTGCCATGCTGGATGATATTGATGGATTAACCAAACCTTGTTCATACAGAGACACAAACTCCCTCTCACCACTCCCCATTTGGTACAATTGCGGTGGACGAATTGGCCCAATTGCACGCTGCGAGTTAAATGATGAAACACTGAAACCAGAGAGAAGGCCCAAATTTGAAGAACGCAAGGGGTCACTATTAAGAGACTGATCAAAAGGGTGTGATGAAGGGTTATTGAGAGAGTGCATAGCAGCCAGAGAAGACAAGTAGCCACCACTATGGTAGAAGGGGCCCATTGAAGGTGAAGCCACAACTGAAGAAGAGGAAGAAGAAGAAGAAGAAGGGTCTTTAGCCCTCACAACTGTTAAAGAAGGTGGCTGCGTTTGAACCACCACCTCTTGCGGCCGGGATGAAGACTTCTCCGCCGCCGCTGAAGATGAAGTAGAACTCTTGGCACGCTTCCCCTTGCGGCAACCACCACCAACGGGAACGTTCCTCAAGGTTCCACCTTGAGTCCAGTACCTCCTACACGTTTTGCAAAAGTAACGAGGTTGTGACAAGCTATAGTTGTTGTAGTAGCAAAATTTGGTGTTGAAAGAGTCGCATCGAGGGCACTTTTGAGGTTGCTGAGGAGCCTGAACCTGTGCATCACCTTGTTGCATCATCTCCTTCACTACTCGATCCTGAGCCTGAGGGTGCTTGTTTGTGTCACCTCCTTCTTGCTCCATCTCTTCTATTTTCTTTTTTTACCCTTTTGACTTTTGAGTTTGTGTTTGTATTTTGTATTTTGAGGGATAGATGTGTTGTTTTGTATTTATAACTGGCTAGCGGTTGGTGGTGGCTTGGAGGAGCATGCAGGTAATAAGGGAAAGTACGAGTTAAAAGTGTGCGGGGGTTTCAGATTTGAGGGATTGTATGTGAGTTCTACGTGTCTGCGAAATGTATCCGAGAATCTAAAATGACCAAAACCACGGCAAGTTACCTTGTGCATGAGTTCCACCTACCCACAATTAACAAAAGAAGCAATCGGGTATCTCAAATTCCCATAAAAGAAAAGTTCAGAATATCTAATATGTGTGTATATGGTAGTGTGAATTGAATAGGATCGTGTGAAATCTCGGTGGATTCTGTCGATCTTGAAACTCAATAAATTTCCATGTTTTCAAGTGTTGTGTATATGGAAAGATGAGGAAAGGTGGAGGTTGGGGTTGATATGCAAGTGCAACGTGGACAAATGGTCTGAATGGGGAGAGGGGGCAATTATACAGTGGTTAAAAAAAAGAAATGGGGTGAAGCCCTTTTAAGGTTTGATTGAGGGATACCTGAAACTTGTAATTCACAAGGTAATCTTTCTCTATCAGTTTCGGAAAAAAAACAAAAAAGTAAGTACTTAAGAAGTGAAGAAAAAAAGGAGTTGAAGAAGTATAGAGTAAGGACCACCAGGCTGAGGCTGAGGCTGAGGCGGCTGTAGAGGGAAGGCAAGACCAAGAGTGGTGAATGAAATGGTGGCTATGTCAGAGCTGCGAAACTCTCTCTCTCTCTCTCATGCCACCCCACTGCTACACCTTTTAGACTTCAATTCATTTTTAATTCAAAAATGATCATATTCATACAACATATATGTGTTCAACACGACTGTGTTACATATTTGATTTAATCCACTTCTTATAACACTTTTTTTTTTCTTTTATGCATTCAAGTTTATTCAATAAAAAGTAATTCTCATATAATTAATTTTCTGATTTCCAATTAATTTTGATACTCTCTCGTCATAATATTTATATTTAATTTTTTTTAACATTTTTTAGCAAAATTTTTAATTATTATTTTTAAACTCTAGTATTATATATTCTTTTATAGTTATTTGTATTTATTAAATAAAAGATTAAGTGATATTTTTGTGACAATCATAATTATATGTGATATCATGTCCCTGTATGATATCTTGTAAAAAAAGTTTAATAAATTTGTAAAATAAATATTATTTGTCTATCTTAAAAAAATGTTAATAATTATAAAATAGTAACTTTATATTTTATAGAAATATAAATCAGAGAAAAATATTTTATAAAAACTGATTAAAATTAAAATTTTCTTGTTTTTTAGGAATAAAGTAATCATTCTAAAAAAATTAAGATCAAAACTAACATTTGTTTATTTTTAAAGAGATTGAAATCATATTTAAATTTTATAGTAATTTTTTTTTTAATAGAAACACTCTTGTGATTACTTTTTATATTGTAAATATAGACAAACCAATTGTATTTATTGGCATTAAATATAAGTAAATAATTAATTTTACCTTATTTGATATAATTATTTTCAAAATAACTTTGTTCAATTAAGATTTTATTTTCAATTGTCATTTTTATTCTTAATATTATATGTTAAGAAAAATCAGATTAAAAAAATAAGTTATTTTTTAAATATGATTGGTAATATTGAATAATAATTAATTAATTTTCTTAATTAACATAGATTATTTTTTTATATTAAAAATAGAGGAAGTATTTTTAAATTTTTTCTTTCCATAAGAGTGTTTTTACTTAAAAAAATAGTCTTATTTTAATCTGTTATTTTTATTTTTAATTATATTTTAATATTTAAGAATTATCAATAATTAAAATAATTTTATATTAAGATATAAATTATTTATTATAAATTTAAAGCATGGTATATATGATAAAAAATTATTTATTATAAAATTATTTATATGATAAATTTATCTTGTATATTGTAAATATTATGCTACAACAAAATAAATTTTTAGTGATATTTAATATTATTTTTAATAATAATAAAAATGATTATAAAATATTTTACTAGTATTTTTACATTAAAAATTATATGTAATATCGATAAAATATTTATCAATTATTTTTCATATTGATAAAAATCCTTATAATAGTCAAGGAAAATGTATGAGTTATTATGATTTTTTTTTTTGCTAATATTAATATTTTTTACTATTATTACTAAAATTTTAAGAAATAATTCATAATTTATATATTTTTTAATTATTTTATCTTTAATCGATGTGAGATTTGAATCTTTTTTAATAAAATGAATTAAAAGTTACTTTTATTTTTTTATCGGTTATTTCTAATAATTACTCTTATAAATATATTTTTAGTAATTTTTATTTATTAATCATTAATATTTTTATTAGATAATAAAAATACAAACACTTAGTTTATTTTCATTGAATAATCATAATTAATAATAAATTTTGATATAGTGTAAATATAATTTTAGTAATTATTATTTATTAGTTATTAATAATTTTTATTAAATAATAAAATAAACATAATTAATTTATTATTGTTAAATAATTATTATTAATACTAAATTTTGATGTAGTGTTATTTTTTTAATTTTTTATTTTTATAATAATTGCCGTTATTTGTTTTGGTACACGATTTGAATATATGTGGTTAATAATAGTAGACTATATATTTTTTTATAAATATAATAACTTTGAGTTTTATGTTTCTACAATAATATAGCAAACTTTTTATTTCTCATTTTACATTTTTAGCAAGATATATAATAACTGCAGATCTTATAGGAATAGAAAACAAAAATTAATTTCAAAACTCAAAAATAAATCCACTATACTAATAACAGTTTTCTTAAGATAATTAATAAATAGTTTTCTTTTATAATTATGTACAGTTTTTATGGTAATTAATTAAAGATAAAATTAAACAATAAATTGTGAGTATAAAAAAAGTAATATCACTTTTATTATTAATATCGATAATCAGTTTGATAATAATATAAAAAAAAATCGTGATTATATAGTTTTAACGACTTAGTATCGGATTTATTACTTTATGACATCAGTTTTTGCGTGACAAACCTTTGACACCCATATTGACTATTTCCCAGGAACATGTTCTAGACCAATTTTAGGTCCTGTTTTTCTGTTCTCTCCGGTTAAATAACAAAAACAATTTTAGACGCCAAGTACTCTTTCCGTTTTTTTTTTTCATAGTACTTTTGTCAAATTTTGTTATTTTTTTTATTATTTTTTTTAAATTAATAATTTATTAATTTTCTTTTTCATTTTTATTATTGATAATTAATGCATGTTTACTGAATAATATGTCTATTCATTTTCTAATATTATTTATTCTCCAACTACCTAAAAGATATAACAGGAAAATCTGTAATAAATACTTAAAAAATTAAAATATCAATAATTATTTTAATTCTTGTGCATAACCTTAAAGACAATGAAAAAAAAATGGACAGAGTATTAATTAACATTTACTAGTACCGTGCATTCCGTTGAAAAGAAGAAAAAATTGTGACAAATGGAATAAATAAAAATAGTTAGGAGAAAAATAAAATGAATATAAATAAATAAGAAATAAAATGAAAATGATACTATTTCTTTTAAGATAAATAAAAGTAAAAATTTATAATTATTAATAAAGGGAATATATTTTTAAATAACTCTTTTCATTTTTATTTTTAAAAAAGAAAATTTCATTCGATTATGTAGTAATTTCTTATGAATAAATGATAAAATAGAAAAAAATAATAATATATATATATATATATAAAATGTAACGAATTATGTAATTGTTAGAGATAATAAATGTTTCAACCCTCTACTAAAATAAAAAAGAATGCTTATAAAAAATAATAACTACTTTTTAAAAAATAGTGACTACCAATTTATTTAAAAATATTTATTTTTTTCACAAAAACACAAAGCCTCTCATTGCTAGTAAAAAAAGTAAAATGAATCAAACAACGGATGTTTTCAACTTCCAACCAATTTTCACACTATTTTCTCAAATTTTTACCTATTTTATTAATTTCCTACCGAAGTGTTAGAACTTAGAAACAATGTAATATAAAAAAAATAATAAAGTAAAATAACAAGTGTTACTGGAGTGTTCAATGTACAGTGTGTCTATAGACCTTTCAAGTTAAGTTAGAAGAGAGATATTTATATGCTTCTCTTAGTTTCTGCTTGGTATCAGAAAAATACATTAAAAGATGGGGAAAAAAATCAATCAACTTTGATGTTTGAATAGTATTGGAAGAAGAAAAAAAGGAGTATATGTGTGAACATCTAGTTTCATTTAAATATTTTTTCATTCCATTTTGGAAGAAAAAAGAGGGTGATGGTCCTAATGGACTTTACATAAATGTAAAGATAAAAAAATGTATTATCCATTTTTTTTATCTAGGATGTTTGTATCATTGTGTGTGTATTATTTTTATTCACTTTTTAGTTTTTTAAAATAAAAAAAATAAGAATAAATATTATCTCAATTTTTCCCCTAATCTCTTACTTTCCACTATATCTTTCTTCTTAACCCAAATATACACAAATGTTTTATCTGGGGAGGGGGAAGAACTAAAATGAATAAAAGAGAATAGGTCAAAATGTAGGAAATAATGTAGAATTTGTAATTATTTGATAAAATAAAATTATGTAAAAAATAGAAAGAAATTGGTATTATAAAATTATATTTATATAGTTAATGTTTATGTAAAGATATATTATCTAAATAATTGTTTTTACTTTTTATTAATTAACTATTTAGATAATATTGTAAGAGTAGTCTTATTCAAGTATTTTTTTTTTTAAATTTCACAGATATTCATTCTAAGAGAGTAAAATTAAATCTATATGGATTCCACCATACTTTCCTCACAAATCCATAATCATCCCTCTAAACACGCATTTTTTTTTTATTTCCTTGATAACATTTTTTTTTTCTTTCCAATTCCTACTAAATCACTTTCTCGAAACATATCATAAGGGGAGATGATTTTTCATATGCGAAAATTATAATTCCTAAAAATTATAAACCTCAAAAATCTTGATTTTTGATACTGGCTAAAATTTTTTTATTACTGATAAAGATTGTTGAAAATATTAATATAGGTTTCTTAAGAAATAATTTTTTTTTTATATTTGGTTACAATATTACTTTCCTAACTATATGAATATTTTTTTTTACAAAAATATCTTTCACAAAAAATTGAGTATCTTTTTTTTTCTTATAGGTCAAATGTAACAAAAAAAAATATCATATTTAGCTTAAAACAACAAATCAACCATTAAAAAATAATTAAACTATATGTAAAATCACAGAAAATCAAAGTGTAAAATATAGTTTTCATAATTTATCATAATAAGAAAAAGAATTAAATTAACAATAAAAATAAAATTTAAAATAAAAATATAAGTAAACTATAAATTTTATAAGAAAAAACACATATTGCATTATTTTGTTTAAATAATTTGTTAAATTTAGAAGTTAAGAGATTGTATTAAGAAATTAGCAATGCAGTTTTATAATTTTTAAATATTTATAAATTATTATATCTTATGAAAATTATATAATTATTTAATTTTTATTATTAGATTAATGAGAAAACTGATAAAAAAAATAGTAATTCCCACCTAATAATAATAAAATATTTTATAATAAAAACACAATAAAACAATTTATTAAAAGTTTATACATGAAATGTTGCATTGATTTTCTTCTTTTTTTTCTTAAAAAATAATATAATTAAAAGTGATAAAAAAATAGTATGCTTAATGAATTATTTAATTTAATTTATATTTTAATTATTTAATAAAATTAATATATTTTGTGTTTGTTGTTCAAGTGATAATGGATAAAAAAAAATATTAAATATTTTTTTTTTGTTTTAAAAAGGATTATTATGATTTTTTTTTATATGCATAAAAGGTTTAAAATTTAGAAAGAGGAATCAATCACAAAAAAGTCAAATAAATTAATCCTAACACAATTCTAAGATTTTGTTTGGACGACGAATTTTAAAATTTTGAAGAATTTAAAATCCTTAAAATTTGAATTATCTTTATTTAAATTTCTTTCATTTGTTAAATATCTTGTTTGAATAAATTTTTAGTTAGATAGAATAATTTAAATATTAAACTTTGTAAAAATAAACAATAGTTGATATTTAATTATTAAAAAAATCCTTACATTTTATGTCAATATTAGAAAAGAGAGAAAAGTAGTAGGAAAAAAATAGAGAGGAAAGAGGTAAAAACAATAAGGAGAAAATAAATATAAAAAAAATTAAATTATACGATTTTCAAGTAATAAAAATACTTTCAGAAATGACTAAAATTTCAAGTTCCCCATAAATTTCCTATCAAATAAAGTATTTCGGTACAAAATATTTTTAACCTTTTTATCCAAACACAAGGTAAGAGAATGAAAAACTTATAAATATAAAAAAGTTAAACAAAGAAAAGAGAATAAAGATGAAGAGAATGTGAAGTATCTTCAAGAATCCTTTATGATTTCTTCAATCCTTAACGGAGATGATGATTATCCATGCTTTCCCTCATTCTCAATACTATTTAGAGAATCGATGAATACCTTAATTCTTCTTCTATTTACACTTAAAAGCACTTTTGAACATTGAACAGAGTACAAATACGATTGGCTAAAAATTTGAGACAAGCCCCGTATTGGCAGTGCCATTTCATAATTATAAATATTCTCCTATGTTATTTTATGTATGCTAAGAAATGTTAACAGATTGATAAATAGTCATTTTATAAAATTAACTTTATAATTAATTTATTTTATTAGAAATAGTGCAATACAACATCATTTTGTAAAAAATATTATGAAAGATATAAATGAAAAAATATAATTAATATTACATTGAAGAATTAATATGAAACTTATTTTTAATTCCAACATATAATACTTATTATGAGAAAAATAAGTAAAGTTTATGTGAAAATTACATTTAAAATAAATTGAAATAATTATTAGCTTGAGTCCTGAAGTTTTTCTTCCTTGGACTAGGTGCCATTTCTTCATCTAAAATTTTGTTTCTCGATAAAAAAAAAAAAAAAAAGAAATAATGATTGGTTTGGAAGTAATTGGTTTAAAATTTGAAAGATGATTTAAAAGTATAATAGGCATGTGATTAAATTGATTAGAACTAAGCAGGGACCATATCCTTGGATAGCTTGAGTCTCTTTTATTTGTTTTGTAACGTTGAGTTAAGTGAATATTAATATTATTAAGAATTAGTACAAAATGTTAAAGCTGATTTGCATGTTCAAGGTCTGTGATTATATTGATTAGAGCAAAGCAACTGGGACCATATCCTTGGACAGCTTGAATCCCTTTAATTGTTAACATTTATAGAATTTGGATTATTTTGTTATTTGCAGTGGAAGAAATGTGTTGGGAGAAATTGATGAAATAAGGTGATGGAGAGTGCCCCCACTGGCCGGATCATTCATCTGTTGTTACATGTTACCTTAAAATTAATAAAATTTATGATTTGAGGTTCATATGGTCCAGTTCTGACAAGTCTAATCTGAACTAAACTGAAGCGAGTGGTATGCAAATGTACCAAAATATTCCATTGACAAACGGCATAGTCATGTGATGATGCAACGAATGGAGATGTTAGTGACGTTAGATGATAGAGGGGTTACAACTGCTCCTACACCCTACCACCTCACTTTCTTCTCTTCCAATGCCAACCAACCATCAATTATGTTATTTATTAATTTATCCATCAAATCTACATAAAATAATTCTTATCTCATAAGTTAGCACAAGGGTCTGAAGTGAAACCCAAGTTTTCTTGTATTTTGGACCTACCCCAAGTTTTGCAGTTTGACACCCTTCAAATTAGGACCCTTTGGGCCATAGTGTTATTATTTGACCCAAAAGCCGGAGATACTCAAGGCTCAGGCACTTTCATTGGGCCTATGAGGATATTGGTCGTTCTCGACAAAAACATTATGTAATCTATATATTCTAACCCAAAGGTGGAAAAAGTTGTGCTCAATAAATTGTGTCGTATTGTGATTTTATCATCGTTAGAAGAAAGGCAGGGGGCCAAGGGTATTACTATGAACATAATCAAAATCATTTTCTTTTATTTATATTTTTCTTAAAAGCAATATGTTATGCATCTCACACACACCCACCTAATAAAGATAATCTGAATTTTCATGAATTTACCTAATAAAAATTATATATATAAATTTATGTCCATCTTATTTTTAAAAGATAAATTTTTTGATTATATTTCAACAATCTTTCCTTCAAATAAAAAAGGACAATTTAAACCTTCTTTTACAACAAAAAAAATATCAATTCACAACCATAAAATTCAATCATACTTAGTATTTAAGTCATCATTTCATTATTAACTCACGATAACAACATGCCTCGTAACCTAATTATCAAAAAGACTTTTGTACATACAGTCAAGAAAAACTTTCGACATAAAAGATTTTTTGTTTAAATCCACCAACAAACTGTTGTATAAAAGATTTTTGAAATACTTAAGACGTTTGATGACACTGACTTTAAAGACTTATCCACAAGATACACGCAAGCCCCCTATAATACAACAAGAATGTTTCAAGGATCCCCTGTAATACAACAAGAATGTTTCAAGGATTTGAGGAACATAACTAATCGAAAAATTGAAACATACTATGTTTCAAGGATCCCCTATAATACAACAAGAATGTTTCAAGGATTTGAGGAACATAACTAGCAATCGAAAAATTGAAACATGAAAAACAGTCATTTCCGGATAAAGTTTCCTAAGTTTTCCTTAATTAATTAAAATAATTTAATTTGATCAAAATAAAAATATTTTTGGATCTTATTTTTGCATGTACTAGAATGGTTGAATTTACAAAATTCATATTTAATTAAAATTATTGAGCAGTATAATACTTAATAAAAGTTACACCAGTATTATTATAATTCTTATATATATATATATATATAAGACTAACTATCATACATGTTAAATGAGTTACCATTGACTTTATACCACAATTCCTCACAAAATTTCTAAAATCGTGAACTCTACTTTGTGCCATTGACAGATCTCAAGTACTTGATTTTTTTGCATATTTGGTACCACACTTCCACGACTCCCACGACTTGAACTTGTTAAATACTTCAAATTTACACTAATGGCTATTGAAAATGCAGTCAGGCCTAACAAGAAAAATCATCGGTGACAAAGTATTTAGAACCTCCTGGATCTTTAATAGGAACCTTTAGTAGATCACCTTCTAAGGATGGATCTTTAGTAGGACCCTCTACATCTGTATAAGGATAATTTAGAATCCCTTTGGTTGTGTATCTTGTAGCTTTAAAACAAACTCTAAATTGACAAATTTAGCTTGCAGACCCAATTGCATATGCTATAATTTTGTAACATCATTATTTGACTCAACAGAAGAAACTCCATACAATTGTAGGTCCCAACAGTATGTGAATATTGCCTAGAGTATGCTTTCCTTTCATCACGATCAAGCTCCCTTACATACCTGAAGGTCCCCGATCTACATATGGCTTAAGATACCAATCGAAATCAAATTCATTCTCAAGTAAGGAATGTGCCTTACATCACACAACATCCTTACGCCACCATCATCCACAACAATTTTAACCTTTCCTATGCCAACCAGACTCTAATACCAAGTTTTATACGTCGAAAGATTCACACATACATATTATTTACTTTGAATCTAATACTTTTGATCCAATTCAATCTTAATCTTACTTTAATAAGATGAGGATACTGAATAGATACCGCTTTCAGTGAAAATCTAAATCTTGATTTGCCACCGAGAGATTATTCTCTTCCACGGAAAAGAACCCCGCTGGTAAATGATCAAAATCATAATTGACACTCGCACAGTAGATAATAATATATATTTGATATTTCCTATTTATTAAAATAGAAAAGAAGATAAGGTGCAATATCAAATAAAAAATAATGATTGACAGGAAATATTTTCTTCTTGTACAAGACTACGAGAGAAACATTATAATTTTAAACTAAAAATTTAAAAAGATAGATATTATCACAATATTCCAATGAGCATATAGAAATCCACGTGGAAGTGTTACTTGGGAGGTTTCCTTCTATATTTAGAATTATCACTTTGGGATATTTTCATCTAATGCATGAATGTCTTGGAGCATTCTATTAAAAAAAAATTTATCGTAAAATCACCACATTAAGAAGTCAGTTTTTTTTTCTTCTAAAAAAAAAAGGTCGGGTTAGTTTCTAACTTTTAATTTCTTTCCTTCTATTAAAAGGATCACCACTAAAAAAAATTCCTGTCCTTTTAAAGTCTAAAATTGCCCAAAAATAAAACTCATGTCCTTTTAAGACTCTAACCCATTAGAGTCAGTCTCAAATTTTTTTCTTCCTCTCATTAACTCGTCGTCGCTGTTTGTACTCTAATTCTTTTACTCCCCCAAAATTTCTTTGATGATAGGAATAGAATATGAAACATGGATGAATATGAACTAAAATTTTATTCCAAGAGGAGACACCTAATAGTAATATTGCATGAAGACAAAAACAATTTTGCCATGTCAACTAACAACATCATCCTTTATATCCTCATGTTGAAAAACAAGACTAGAAAGAAACATAAATACTAAGCAAAGTCTAATAACCCTTGTCACCATAACCCTTACCACCGACTCTTCTATTCAAAAGATCCTCATCCTTGAGACCACCACGACCATGACCATGACCATGACCATGACCATGACCATGACCATCATCATTATCATCATCATCCTTACCAACCAAAGTCTCCTTTACCTTCTGCGTCGTGTCCTTCGCCGTCTCCCACGCCCCCTGCATCCCCTGCTTCGCCTTCTCTCCGACGTTCTTCAGCGTCTCCGTCGCCGACCCCGCCACCTCCTCCGTCTTCTCCGCCGCGCTTCCCGCAGCGTCCTTCGCGCTCTCTTTCGTGTCGTAGGCGTACTCTTTGGCCCTCTCTTTGGCGTTCTCCGCTGCGTCCTTTGTCTTCTCCTTTGCGTCGTATGCGTAGTCTTTGGTTGTGTCTTTCGCCTCTCGTGCTTGCTCCTTCGCCCTATCCACGCCTTCGCTCATCGTTTCTTTCGCCTTCGAGGACATTTCATCTGCATTCGCATCACCAGAATCATATGTCCAATCGCCTTTTCTTCCTTCTTCCGCATTTTTCCACTGAAAATAAATACAATCTTCCATATTAGACTTGTGCATACTTCATTTATAGATATCCCACATAAACTAGATATATAATATATAAATACAGAATAATACCTTTTACTTAAGAGTTACATACAGAATAATATCCAAACCTACAATTCTAAAGCATCACATATTATAAGAATTACATACGATCATTATCACTGATCTATATATATATGTAGAATCTCTAACATGGGATACACTCACGTGTGGGGAGTTGGAAGCGGAGGCGAAGGTGACCCTGGAGGGTTTGTGGGAGAGTGAATGGGAGTAAGGGAGGGACTTTGAGAACCGAAAGAGGGCATTTCTGGTTAGGAACATGGCTGCCATGTCTATTTTGTTTTTCTTCTAAGTTTGGTTGTTTTTGTTTCGTTTCTACGTGAATTTGATCGGTTTAAAGGTTGAATCTGCATGTTGGAAAGAAAAGGTGGCAAACAAGGGGGTTGCCAGGTGTGTTGAATCCTGCCACGTGTTTTATGGAAATTGCCACGTTCTTCGTTGGTGGGTTGAGAAGCGACGTGAACAAAATGAGTTGCTCCATGTGCCCAAGTACTTCACTTATCCAGTAAGCCAATCTTTGGTTGATCAAGGAGCCACACTAATAGGAATCAAACCTATTGCCCCAATTTGTAATTGTATTTTTGTTTTTAATCCATAAAAATCAAATTCACGTAGAATTTAAAAACACTCACGCACCCTAATCCACTATTTGACCTATATGCTCTCAAAAACATTTACATAAAGTACCTCTCTATATTTAAAAAACAAAAAAAAAGTAAAAACAATAGAATAAGTAGTTAGAATAGAAGTTTAGAGGTTAAAGATAGTTATAACTTGCAAAGATAACACAATCTAAAAATTGTATACATAAAAATAAAAAATCACTTTAATATAAGTATAAATATATATTTTAACTTATGTTATTTAACTAATTGAACTATAACTTCTCGATAATATATATATATATAGAGGAAGGTTCAAACGACACCAATTTAACTTTTACTAAATGTTATACCACTCAATAATTTTAAATTAAATGTGAATTTTGTAAATCCAACCGTTAGATTGAAAGTTCTTTATTCTTAGATCATATATACAAAATTTTATATTAATCCAAGATGATTTGATGTTTCATTCTTATAAAATAAAATTGACGTAATATATTTATTTCAAAATATACTAAAATATGAACACTTTGATTACCCTCAAGTTGTTGTTTAATTTTAACAAAATTTGATATACACATATAAAGTGATATGAATTTTCAATCTAACAGTTGGATTTACAAAATTCACATTTAATTTAAAATTATTGAGTGATGTAACACTTAGTAAAAGTTACAACGGTATCATTTGAACTCTCCTCATATATATATATATATATATATAGGGAGAGAGGGATGATTACTCTATAATATTTGGTTAACAAAGATTAAGTATTCTCTTTCCATAAAAAGAGAGTAAGTAACTTTGTCACTCTCTCAAGTTTGATCCAAGTCATCTTTCTAGTAATGAATGAGTTAATTAGAAATTAGTTCGAAATTTAATTTGGTAACTACATTATTAATGAATTTGTTTAATTAATTAAATGAATTAAATTAAACACCCAACTTTATTAAATAAGTACAATTTGAGTTAAACATAATTTAGTTTTTTTTATCAAATATAATTTAATTTGTTTGATTGGTGAACCAACTCGTTATAGTTACATCATATATATAATATTTATATTAAATACATAATATATATATTAGTATGCTTTATTATATTATATTAATCTAAATTTTCTTATTTGAACTTATGTAATTTTAGTTGAGAAGCTAAGTTGAGTGAATAATGATTTAGTTTACAATTTTTCTTATTTTGATTTTAGGCTTACGTAATGTGAGAGATATTCATGTAATAAGGCCTTTTGTTTAATTCGATTTCAGCTTTAAGTTTTGAAATGTATAAATATAAAAAGCTTTTTTATATATACAATTTGATTTTATTATGTGATTTCTTTTAACTTTCTACGTTCAATATCAAATTTCAAATGTTAATCATACAATTTGCTTTCTACTTTCTTATTTGAGTTTGGTAACAATATCATTGATTATCGGTCATGGCGAGAGTAAGTGATTGGAGGAAGAGGGAAAACAAACTAATGAAAATAGTTGAGGTAGCAATAATGATTGTAATGAATGATTATATTGTTGATGGAAAAAGTAAAAATAAAGGTAACAAGAGATTTGGTCACACCAAAAATGAATATTTTTATATTTACATTAATAGCAGTAGGCTGACCATAAGTAAAATTGAATTATATTAATAGCATCAAGCTGATTATAAATAAATTTGTTTTTTATCTATTGAAATTAGATAAACAACGCCAGGTTAAACCCAATGTTTCAACCAAAATTGAAAGTCGTGGTTGGCAATATTGACAGTGGAGTAGGCGGTAGTGAGTAGCAATTGCAGTTACATATTAATTCACCTTGTTTTGAAATAGGCTGGTAGATTAACCTATCTATATAATTAACAAAATATGAAAAAGTTGAAGAAAAATGAAATAATAAACAAAAAGCACGCTAGAAATTAAAAGTTCTTTTAAAAGAAAAAGAATTACAAAATATCAAATTGAAAAATGCCAGTCATACAAAGTTTACAGAAAGTCAATGAAAATTAACAATGCCTTCAACCAATGCCAGTCATGCTTGGCTAAGGCTATAACAGGGTTAGCAAAAGGTTGGCGTTAAAGGCGAAAGGATGGACGAAGCTCAGAAGCTGGAGTACAATGCTAGGGAGAAAAAGTTTCAAAACCATAGTGCCACTTTCCGGTCTATATATATTATGAAGTAGAGTCAGGCGGTTTGATTCATCAATCGTAGAAAACATGCAGGGTAGATAAAAAACATATGTCGATCTATAAATATCAACTACAAAAGGTCACTAATTTCAACAAGGCAAAAACTTAAATTCCATTAAACTGTCGAACACAACATAAAAGGAATAATTTAAAGTATTTGAATAGCAAAATATCAAAACAAAAGGATCATGAAATAAGACTACCAAAAACTAGAACAAAGATTAAACTTGATCTGTCTGAAAGCAGCTTATGCTGTGGCAGCTTGTTTAGTAGCACTTGAAAGCCTTGATCTTCTCTTAGCCAAGCTCTCACTGCGGCGGTCCCTCTGCTCCTTCAATCTTGAGGCAAGAAGTTTCTGGTACTCTGCTGCCTCTGATTTTGCTTTCGCAATTCTCTTCTTCTTATCAGCAATTCTTGCCCTCTTTCTTTGGAGGGTCAGGGGAGTGACCAGTCGTTGTATCTTTGGAGCTTTGCTTACCTTTTTCCCTGCAACCCCATACATATGTAACTAAGACTAGAAACCAACACACTTGTATATCCACAAATAATGCCCAAAATAATCCCCTATTTAAATGAGTTCTGTCAAACAATAACATAACTATGTAAAACAAAATTTGAACAAGTGTTAGGTCACAAGAGTTAACTTCTTAAGCAACATGCTGTTATTTTTTGGTTTTTCAAAGAATGACGTGAATAAAACATTTTTATCAGAAGACCTATTTTGCTACACATACAGGGAGGAAGCTCTGGGAAAATAAATTAAATAGATAAATTCTTACTGCACACACAATACAAATCATATACAGGTAAAACAGCAAAAGTAATTTTTGCCAACCAAATTAGCTCCGTAAATGTAACCGTCAAAAAAGTGAACTTCATGAATTCAAACTAAGTAGTACTGGAGTAGGCAGCAGACACCAGAGAAGATTACAGAATATAAATGGATTAAACTTTAAAATTACAATCTATCATTCATTACCAAACTTCATCTTCCCGCAAGCCCCCCTATTCTTAAGGACAAGACAAAGCTAGACAGAAGGTTTACATAGAGAAGACACTTTACCATTTTTAGTTGTAAAAGTTCTGCGATATGTGTTGACATATTTCCTCACATCATCCTCCTTAGACAAATTGAACAGCTTGCGAATTTTGGATGCTCTTTTTGGACCCCTCATCCTTGGCTTTTCCACATCTGTCAGGCCTGGTAAATCATTATCACCCTTCTTTACAATTACCAAGTTCAGAACAGAGAGGTCTGGGCTGACAATGCACCCACGAACAGACTTCCTCCTGCGCTCTCCATTGCGCCTTCCGTATCCACGGAAACAGGGAGTTCCTGATCAATTAAACAACAAAATGAAACTTAACATCAGATCAAGAACAAAGGTGGGTGAAGAGTTTCCCAAATTAATTTATGAAAAGACAACAGTACCTCAAAGAAAACAAATATATATGACCATACTTGAAAAAATGTCAGACAACACGAGTTATAAAACAATGAGGCACAACACAAGGAATCATTCACAGAATATTCAAAGTCACATTTATATCTGAATACATGATATATTTATAATCAACCCAAATCAAAAGGCTTGATTATAGTCATACCTCTATGCAGCAAGAGGCGAACCCGGCCAGGGGTCAACACTCCTTGCTTCATTGGAAATCCTTGTTTGTCACAACCTCCGGTGATTTTGAAGACATAACCTTTGAATTCCTGTAAGTAGCAAAATGAAAAAAGGGGGAACAGGTAAATCATTGCTCAAAATTCCCCAAGAAATTTCAGAAGACACAACTATGGAGTGATTCCAGCCAAAAATCATACCTCACCCAGAGCATCACCAACAACCTCTTGTGAGATCCTCTTGTCCCAAAATGCTCGTCTGCAATTTAAAATAGGGTTATCATAACAGGAAAACACGTCCCAAAACTAATCAAAATCCAACACCACAGATTCCCACTACCATTCATTATCAGATCATGAATATAAATTATACCGAGTAACACATAAATCCAATTTACAGTTTTAAGTTAGCATTTTATCCTTGAATATTGCTGGTAATTACACTGCAAAAGAAAAATAAATTAAAAATCTGGTATTTTTCATTTCTTTCTACCAACGAACGCGAGCAATGGAAAATTAAAATGGTGAAGAGATTACAGCTTCTGGTCGTCATCGATCTCCAGCTTCTTCTGACAACCGGTGGTAGGATTCGCAATGTTGAACTGCAAAAGAAGTTGTACGCTACCATACTTAGTCGCAAAAGAAATAAATCAGAGTATCAAGAAAAATTAGGGTTTCAGAGGAAAACCTTCATCTTGAAATCTGGCTTCGGGTCTCTCTCTCTGTTCGCGTCTCAGCGGCTGACTGAAGGGATAAGAGAAATTAGGGTTTTTGAATTACCAGCATGGCGGTGACTTTGGTTTTCTTCATTGAATAATTGGGCCCTACCGGCCCATGACCCGAAATCCAAACTTCGGATTTCGGATTTCTTTATACGGATCTTTTTTTTTTTTTTATGACATTTCATCAAGGGCTTATGATATTTTAGGCTTGTGATATTGTCTTTTATAACTCCATTTTTTCTATTTGCACCCTCACGATATTTTAGGCTTAAATGTATTTTTTTATTTTATTAAAAAAAACACAAAATATACAATTTAAATAATGAAAGGATTTAA
This sequence comes from Cajanus cajan, assembly GCF_000230855.2. Classification (NCBI taxonomy): domain Eukaryota; kingdom Viridiplantae; phylum Streptophyta; class Magnoliopsida; order Fabales; family Fabaceae; genus Cajanus; species Cajanus cajan. The sequence continues at coordinate 87,521,798 of NC_138517.1, forward strand.
TTGTAGAATAAAAGTGAAGAGACAATTTGTCAAATTAAACATGGATGTTATATTTCTTCTTTCATAAAAGTCTCCTGTTCGTTGAAGGTATTTGTATTTTTTTATATAAACTAGTTTTTGGATTTATTTTTGCCATTCTAGAAATCAGGCTATGAAAAATAAAAAAATTCCTTCTCACCTTTTTGGATTTAATTATTTTAAATAATTTCACCCTACTAATAACAATAAATTTCTCATTCAAAATATATTATTTTTAATACTATTTGTCAAATTTAATTTTCGTCTATGTTAAAATAATGTTTGATTATTGAAAGTCATGTCTCATGAATATAAATTAGTTTTTAATTACCTATTTTGGAATACTGCATGATACATGTTCATGGAAAAAATAATAATTTTTTAAAAATTAAAAACTTGAGATATTTGCTCATCTTGTTTTCTATTTTATAATATTGACTTCAGGGTGTAGCTCATTGGAAATGGCATTGCATGCGGTAAGACATAAATGGAGTAAATGCTTTTCTTTTAACAAATAACAAATAATTTTTGAAAATATAAATCAAATATGATTTCCTTGTGTTTTGAAAATAATTTTCAGAATAGAATGAACTTCATTCTAAAGTTTAGATTCTGAAAACATATGTGGGTGGGTCTTTTAAATTCAACCTTAAGTTTTTGAAATTGTGCATGTGAGCTTTAGAAACTAAGGGTATGTTTAGAAACTAAGAATATACTTAGTTGTATTTTTTATTTTTAAAAATTTGCATAAAAAAAATTATTGTACAAATTGAAAACAAAAAACAAATTGATAAAGTATAATTTTATTTAAATTAGTTTAGAGTAATAATAAAATATAGTTTTAAAATTTTCTTGGAGTTGAAACATAAAGCTAGTGACAAATTCATAAATACTTCTTTATGAATCTCCTTATGCAAGAATGTAATGAGCTAGTTTAGAGTGAACTATTCAGAATGAGAGTTGAGTTTGAGAACAAGTTGATCTAAGAATGCTTCAAGTATAATGCACCAGATCCTAGAGAGCAAGTTATTGAGCGACATAGACTTCTAATTCATCTTCATCTACATCTATTACCTAGCATTAAGATTTAAGATACCTATTAAGACATATACATTTTATTCGTTTCTTTCATATGAAGTCACATAGTATGTTTGGACTGTTAAACTCACCGTGATTTTTGGAAGCAACACAATTGTTTTTATAGTAAACCCACTATGATTTTCTACTACCAAACCAAACACGCTAATAATCTTTAGTTCTCAAGGCTTGGTAATGTCACCACGTTGTTGCCCTATTAAGTCAATAGGAGTCTACTAAATATCATTCTCAAGTGAATTGAACCTATATTCATCCCATTGAATGCTCTAATATCTCCAAATATTAGAAAAAAATCACAAATTTTGGACCTAATTATAAGTGAATCTTAACTAAATGTATCCTATTGAATATTACTATCTCTAAAATATCTCTCATTTAACTGGGATTCTATTTTCAATTACTCTTTTATTTTTAATATCAAGTTCTAATGAAATGGTAGTATAGAAAAAAAATTAATTGAGAATAACAAAATTAAATAATATTTACAAACTTTTGGTTTCAAATATATTAGGAGAAAAAATCACAAATTTTGAACTTAAATATAAGTAAATCTTAACTTAATTTATCTTATTAAATACTACTATCTCCAAAATATGTCTCGATTAACTCATATTCTATTTTCAATGACTCTTTCTTATTCTTAATATCAAGTTCTAGTGAAATGGTAGCATAAGAGAAAAAAATTAATTGAAATTAACAAAATTAAATAATATTAACAAATTTTTAGTTAAATTTGCTCATAATTAAATCTCGATGAAGTACAATTTTAGCTTTTATTGAAAACTTAAGTAATAAATAATTTTTATTTATCTACCATTTTGGTACATGTAGTTTTATAAATTTTATTTTTTAGTTTCTATACTTAAAAAATATTCTATTTTAGTTCATATATGTCTATATATATATATATATACTATTTTTGTTTTATTTAATCCCTGTCATTTATTGTTATAAGAAATAAAAAATAATGTTTATGGAAATAATAAGGAGTAAAAGAAAATAAAAACATAGCTAAATTGAATATTTTAATTATAAGAACAAAAGTAATGCTGATGAATTATCAAGATCAAAGATAATTAAACCTTAAATATCATTTTTCAAACAATATGACACCTAAAGAAGTTTTTTTTTCAACATATCATAGAAGGCCCTCCACGTGCCATTAAAGACGATCCTATGGCTTGAATACAGAAACAAAATTTACGATCCCCAGGGAAAATTGGAAATTGAAAGTATAAGGTCCTTCTTGATTAGGTATAAAAGCCCCAACATTCTTTATTTCAGCCTTACAATCACTAATCCAAACTAAGTGTCTCATTTTCTAGGAGGTTGACAATTTATTTATGTAGGAAATAAGTGTTTCAAATTGTAAATTGTTCTCGCCCTAGATATTGCCCCTAATTTTCTCCTAGTGTTATTGCAGACCTATAATTGTTAGACCTTCAGTATTGTAACTGTAGACTATCATGACAAATCACAAACTAATTTGGAACTACGATCGATGAATGTGCCCTCCTAACCAAGCTCCCTTGACCCATACTTCTAACTCATTTGTTCGCATGTTCAAAACACAAAATAATTTATAAAATCTTGAAATATTTCGATGAGAAACAAGATCACTAAAATTTCTAACATGTGTGCATTATATGAGGGTGGCTTAGTCAAAAACCTTGGACAATAGCTTTTTCTTTTTTCTATAAGATTGTATGTAATATAAGATACCCAATCAGGTTGAAACTAGGAGACGCCTTTGATACAAGGCAAAGTGACGATAAATCAGACTCTTTAAAATTAAAAAATGTATTCTAAAGAAAATAATTTTTTAAAAAGACAGATAGGAGTTACTTATTAGAAGAAAAAAAACATTCAAAAAATAAATAGTTTAGACAAACACATCACAAAAGTTAAGAACTACTTATTTCATTAAAAAAATATTTTTTGTAAACTTAAACAAAGAGTCCAATGATATACTTAGAAAATTACTATATGGGTCAAACTATTTGATTAATTTCTATATCTCGATGAATTTCTCTAAAAGAACTATCAATAGTTTTAAAATTTGGACTGATCATCAAAACGATTAGATATTGAGATGAATCAAAGAATGAATCGATGGGTTACAAATTGAACCACGTGATCTCGTTCCTATTAATTTTTTTAAAAAACATATTCATGTTGAAAATATTTTATACTTATAAATTTCAATAAATTCATATTGTATGTTAAATTTTAAATTTCATCTTATTTAAAATTATCTTTATTTTTATTTTGTATAAAGAAATGTATGAAAAAGTTACATGTTAAATTGTATATTAATACAAATTAAAAATATAAATAATATATATATATATAATATACTTGTAATTAATATCACAAAATAAAATATATAATATTTACATATATATATATATATATATTATATTATTAAATATATAATTTAAAATTAATAATATATTATAAAAGTTATTTAAGTTACATATTACAAATAAATATATTAAAATAAGTAATCATTATAATATTTGATAAGGCTCTTGATTCTCTCATCAACAAGATTCGATTTTCATGTTGTGCTGCAATAAGGTGTATATATTATTATTTGTCTAAAACAATCCAATTAGGACCCTGAAATAGGAAAAACAATAATCAAAACCCAGTTACAAAAATGGAATTAAAAAAAGGATCACAACAACCTAAAAAGATGCAGAACAGGTTAAAGTATAAACTCACAAAAAGAGATGGTATGCGCAATCACACCAGGAGGCAGGAGCTAAAATATCGGAGGATAAATGGTTTGACCTATGATAGTATTTCCAAACAAACCTAGACGCTCCAAATTTCTGCTTTCCTTCTTACATTTCCAGCTTTTAGACTTTTCATTTTCAATTTCTTTTTGCAGTTGCCAAAGATTGAGCTCCCTTTTATTTTATGCAAACCTCTCTTGTTAAAAATAAATAAATAAAACAAAACGTCGGAAGCCGAACCACAATGGTTAAAATTCTAATAGTAACCAACTTTTACTTGGCTTTCCTAAGCAGTAATTTTTCTGGATATAACATACTCAACCATAAAATCTGGCAACAAATATGTTTTTACAATTACTTCTCACCATGGATAATCTCATATATATCAGCAAGCATGGCTAGAAAACTTATTTTAGAAATCGGGTGTCCCACCTCTAAGTCCTAAGAATGAGGATTTCATCTTGAATAAATTGTCAATTTGGTCTCCGAAATATCACTCCTTTTTATAAGTAGTCCCTAAATTAGTAAAACTATATCAGTAATTTAACAAGTACTGAATATTCATCAATTTTGTCTTTTATCAACATTCAAGGACTAAATTGATTTCTAATACTTGAGGATGGAGGATACTTCATCCACATTCTTCAGAATTCCTCATTAATTCCGGAATGACTAAAACATCTATATGCATATATTTTTTTTTTATCCATAAGAATTATAATGATATCAACAGGATTTGAATAAAGGATCTTGTACATATTAATCCAACTTCTTATCATTAGATTGACCCTAATGATTCACATCTCTATGCATGATATGTGCAGACATCTATACTATTTGATATTTTGTATGGAACCCAAGTGCAGAAAAATGTGTACAACTCTGAAATGGTCCATGAAACAAAAGTTTCAGATAGAAGTTTTAATTTCCCATGAATGTAGGCCCTCTAACATTAGGATCTGGCTGGAGTCTCCATTCCTTCTCCTTCAGAGACTCTAGCAGAGACTGTGGCTCACTTCTCAGGTCTGTCACTGCACCACACCCATAAGGGCTTGGTCTTTGAAAATTGTTGTAGCCACTGGCTTTGCGCTCACCTGCACCAGACAAAAAACCTGGCTGCAATGGTGGGGGACCTGGAGGGTCCATATATGTATATTGGTTAGATGACAAAGGGTTGCGCCATCTATCAAATTGACCAAACCTGTAAGCATCATGATAGAGGAAGTTCACATGATTTCCAGGACCAGGCATATTCAAATGAGTAGGTTGCATGTAATTGTTGACCCTTTGTGGTTTATAATTCTCTCTGTACCAACGCAGCCATTCGGAAGAAGTCATTCTGCCAGGTGGTGGGTATCCACTAGAAAGAACAGGAAATCTAGGATCATATCCTTGTGGTCTGTAAGTAGCACTCCAATCTGCATAACCACTTTTTGGTACTGTGTTGTCTTGAAATAATGGAGAAGATAAACTAGGTTGTGCATCAGTAAACCATGCAGCATTATCAGGAAGTAATGGAGCAGAAGGTACTGGAAGGGAATATGTAGCAGAAGAGGAATGGAAGTTTAAAGACTCATCCACTGAACTTGTGACTGAATTCTCAGTTTTATTGATGGAAAGACTTGCCAGAGATGAAGAAGCTATTTCCTCAATGGGCTGCAACCTGTGCTCAGTAAGGCCATTTGTCCCATTATTCCTGTTGTTGCTCAAGCCTCCTCTATTAAGGACCCAAGCATTGAGAGAAGGAGGGCCAGCAGAGATTGGGGCTTCTGATACAGTGTGTTCATTGGATTCCTTTGATGAAGGCTCTTGCTGTTTGAATGATTTGTCACTCCTGAAATCCATAATGCTGCCATGGAATTCCCATGGGTCACTTAGAGTTTGAGATGGGTTTTGTGCCATAAGAAGAGAACTAGCACGGCGCAAACAATCATCGGATGATAAGCTTTGGTTGTCCTTGTCTTTTGGTGACATCTGCTCATTAATTGAGATAGAGGGATGTGATGGGGCTGAATTGTACCTTGTGAGAGGCCTGAATAAAATAACTTCTTCTTCTTCCACTACAGAAGATTTTCCATTGGTGCTGGAGCTGCTTGGACTTTCCTCTTTCATCCATTTAATATGTTCTCCTGTGTCTTTGTTGGTTTGCTGATTAGGCTCTTCCAATTTTGTACTATTGCAGTTGGACTCCACATTTTCTGTTTCTTTCTTGTCAGGATCTTTATCTGTTCTAGCTACGTAAAATTTATTTCCTAATATATCGCATGTAATCCACTCCTGCCAATCATTTGATCTGCTTGATATCTTCATTGCTGCTTCTCTGATGCGCTCAGCACGCAATTCAGTTCCACTTTCAAAATTGTCTATGTGTTCCCGATTACCACAGAAATCCAATGAGAGATGTGAACAAGCTATAGGCACAAAGCCCCTCAACTCATAATCCTCCCATAGAGGAGTTATATCAATATGCTTCGCGGTTCCCTTTCTGTCATTATTTAGTTGATTTAGAAGTTCAACAAACACATCAAAAAAATAAGAAATAGCTCTTATGCTATTTTGATCGGTTGCACTTGCACATACTCCATGTATGCTTGAACACCACTCCACAAAAACAAGCACCGAGGGTAACAAGGGGCAATGATACAAAGAGCTAGCCTTTAGGCATCTTTCAGTGAAACGGCCCATGAGACTGAATGAAGCAATTAATGCCAGCTGCATCAACTGCCTATCATTTTTGTCTTCTGATTTATTTTTTCCAAGTTTTTCAATTAAATTTGTGAGGGAAAATATGAGAATAGAAACTACTTGTATGCCTCGGAAAGGACCTCTTCTGGCTAAGTCCATTTGACTATAGGATTCCAACATCGTCTTTAGTTCTATATCATCTAGCTCCATCCTTTTATCGAACTCTTCAATTGTAGATGCCAACGCATTAGAGAATTCCTCTAAACTGCTTCAGGAGATAAGGGGTAAACAACATCAGAACACATAAAATGAACTACAAGTACACATTAATCTACATTATACGAGGAAATTGTTGTGTTGAACAATTTGGCCTGGCACAGTCTATGCTTGAATAAATACACACTACGAAATACTAGCATAATATACACTCCAATGTCTATGTTTTATCCTTAATATAATTTATGTTAATAGTGAACACGTTCAACTTCCTGCATCTAACAAGTATTGACGTACACGAACAGATGACCTAAAACTCTAGAAATTGCTAGAAGTCTTGCTACCAAGTGAACAAAGTCGCTTCAAAGAATGCAGCTAAAATGCATCTAGTGGTATTAGAAATATTACTTCACCCAAAACAAATGATAGATAATATTGAAAAATGAATTATTTTAATGTTTGCACTATCATTAAAAACTTCAGAGCTGTGAATTAGAGTTTTGAGTTTTTTTTCCCTCACAGTCAACTGTGAAATTCATTCATCTGTACAATTTAACTGTTTAGTGTTTTAGAAGATACACACTCAGAATCAGTTTCTTCTCTAAACCTCTGAACCAGCTCATAATTCTAAATATTTTGGACTGCTAACGATGAAAGTACTTATTTTACTTTCTCCCTTTTCTTTGTAAGTTACATGCACGCAGCAATAGTCAGTGTAATTGGAAGCTTATCATCACTATCTTCCTTTTGAGGTTGAGAAGGTGTAAAAAACCTTTTATATCATGCTCACAACATAAAATGTATCCACACAGAAGGAAATGTAAATATTAACTGCTTTGAGGCAGCAAAAAATTAGTATCAACTGTAAACTCAGCAGATGTGCTCAAGAAGAGATACTAGTCAAGGATGTTGTAAATATTCATGGCTTAATTTGACAACAAGAGGGAAATTCAAACGGTAAAAAGGCAAGACAAAATGCCAAGAAAATTATTAAAAAAAAATTCGATATATACCTCGACGATATGAAAAGGAAACTTATAGTTCTGACCATAAGAGACCATAACTTTGTAAAATGATTACTTTCGCCTTCAAACTTGTTGCGGTTTGAGCTATCATCTTTCCCTTGTGCTTTGGTCTCTTCACCAATTTTTTGAAAAGGTTTCAAGAAATCTAAAGAGACTTTGCTGGAAACATATTCCAGAGGAGATGACCTGTTCTGCAAAATCATTAGAGACACTTGAGGAGATGAAAGTATAAGAGGCTTAGAAACACTAAACATATAGATAGAATTAATTGAAGTCTATTAAAGAGCCTCAATATCATGTTACCTTTTCAAACAACAAGATAAGATTGTTCCAGGCATCAGGAAAAGGTTCTTTAACAGCTAAACTTCTTACGCAGTGGTACAGAGCAAGGAATTCATCACCAATATATGTTGCCAGTACAGCCAACTGCAAATAAACAAGGTTACCATCATTTGAAAAAAATAAAAATAATATGAATAGAGGATCAGAGTTTCTCTTTTGCAACACTGCTATAGATAAGAATTAAGAAACATTTACCTGATTTTGTGGGTTACCACTGTCTGGCCAAATCCTTGTTGCTTCCAAATAATGTGTGGCAGCAACTGACCAATTATGATTTTGAGTATCAGGGTTTTCACATTGTTGTTTATACCTGGCGAGATCCCCCATACAAACTAAGCAGCGATGGCATAAATATTGACATTTCTGCATGACATCTGGTTCAACATAAGTAGTGATCCAACCCTTTCTATAAAACAAAGCCTCTATTGGGACTCCATAATGTTTTCTGAGTTTTACGATCAGAGTTTGGTAAAACTCGATAGCTTCTGTCAGAAATATCTTAAATAACTTTGAATAATTGTCATTGTCTCTCTGCACAACATGATTTTGTACCGTTCCTGATTTTTTGCTCTTCATATTACCAGAATTTTTCTTTATTATTTTGCGAAATTCATCAATATGCTTATAGTGCAGCTTCCATAAAGAATATTCAACATCCTGAAGTTCTAAAAGCGTGTGATTACTCAAGATGATTCTCTCATAACTAGACCTGACCTTGCGGTACAAGTCTTGAGCATCAGAGTGCAAAAGGCCTTTGGAATGGATCAATGCCAATAACTGCTTTTCAAAGTTCCCAATCTGAACAATAAACATTGCACAAAGTTGAAAGGATATCAATTAAATCACAATTCCCAAACCTAAAGCATAACAAGTAATTCAAGTCCCAGAAGGTCACCTCTGATAGAACTTTTTCTTCTTTATGAATTCTAGAAAAAAGAGATAAATTAGTTGTCATGGTCAAAACTAGAAGGCTTCCTCCAAAGATAATGCATCTGCTTAGCACAAACCAAACCTATTAGTAAGTACAAGGATAGGGATTTTTTTTTTCTTTTCAAAATTACCAACAAAATACGAATATAAAAATCTCAATATTCAATTTCAACATGATCGAAAAAGTGTAGACATAAAATGCCAGAATCACACGTACGAAATTTCCAATAATAAAATTTCAATTTCTAGGTTATGTCCGAATTCCCAAACTCTAGGTGTGTGCATACTGCATAGAGAGCTTTTGATGTTCTATTCAATGTATCCATGGAAGTTTTTATTGGATTCTGCAACTACCATAAAACCAAAAATTTGGATGAACCTTTGTAGATCAGTGACTGTGGTCAATGCAATTATCGATGCAATTGCTCCCCCATGGCCACCACTATATAAAGTATACTTTTGTCATGTGATTATTAACTTCTAATATTAGTGCAGAGAATTTCTCTATATTGTGAGAACAAAGCTCACTTGATTCCAATTTTCAACATCAAGCAAAATTTAAGATCGACATGAGTTTTAACTTTTTAAGAGAAAAGGTCAGTTTTGCGTCCCTTTAAAAATGAGACAGAAAAAATCAAGGATGCGCAATAAGAAAAAATGAAGAAAAAAAAAAGCAAAAAAGAAAAGGAACTAGCCCCTGAATTTTCCACCCCAAATTTTAAGGGCTACTAAACCGACAAAAAGAATAGCCGACACTTAAGTACATGATACCAAGAGGCAAAATATCTTTTACATACAGGGAAAACACGCATCCCAAAATACAATAACTCTAAGGTGTGATCTATCTAGACTACTTCTTAAAGAAACGATAGTGACCTTATTTGAGCAATCAATTAAACATCATCATCATCATCTTTGTGGATAAGCACAGATGAAGTAATCCAGGACACGAGATAACCATGTTTGAGAAAAGAAAATACGGAGAATACAAAATAGCTCAATCTGAATGAGTTTCTGAGAATTAAGTCATCAATTAGACTTCATACCAGTTTTCTACCTCCCCAATATCCATACTACACATTAAGACACAACATGGGAGGGAGGGCAAACAAGTACATTAACAAGAAGGTTTTTGGAAGTTTCAGACTCACATCACAACTGAATTGATAAAATTCGACTGTCACCACAACTAAATAACACCAATAAGAAGAAAAAGAACAGCAAAAAAAAAAAATCAAAGTAAAAAGAAACAGCATAAACATAAAAATAAAAATTAAAAAAATACATTTTGCTATGCTTTTGAAGGTAAATTAAGAGGCTGCAGTCTGAAAATGAAAGAGAGGAATTAAGGAAAGAAAGTTTACCAGATGAAGAAGATAGTATTGAGTTGAGTGAAAAACTGCAACAAATGAAGGAGGGTAAATTATTGAAAGGAAGAGAGAAGAAGAGGGAAGTGGAGAAGGGAAGAAGCAAGAAGAGTTGGAGTTGGACCACTTGCAGGGGTTCAGTTGTGAAACAGACAAAGTGAAAGGTGCCACGGATTATGATCACCTCAATGAATACAAGACAACAATCTTAACCACATTCCGGTTTTTCATATACGGTTACTTTCTATAACACTCCAATATTTTATTTATTAAAATTTAAAATAATTAATTTAATTGATAATAATAAATTTATTTTATTTTTATTTATTTTTTAAACTATTTTTTTTAAATTAATACTCCTCCTTTTTTTAATCAATTAAATTATATGTTCTATATTATTTTTCTCTTCTAAATAATTAAAGTGGAGATTTTTTTAAAATTTTATAATTAATATATTTTATTAAATTAAGAAAAATATTTTAATAAAAATATTTAAGTATAAAAAGTTAATACACGAAACACTATAAATTAGGTTTTATATAAAAAATAATTAATTTAAGTTAGAAAAAAAAAAAGTAAGTTAAAATTTTCTACTTGGGAAGAAAAATGTAAAACGAATAAAATAAAGTGGCTTATCATCATGATCTCTTGCTGTTTTTACTAATTAGGAAGGATCTCTTTGTTGTGTGCCCCAGACACAATGACCTGATGGTGAACATCATCAATTGTGTAAGGTCAATTACGTAAAGAAACACGTTTTACTTCAAATAAAACAGGTAGTTTGACTGGAAACACATCTCACTTCCATAATTGTTTTCTGAAAAATAATAAGAGTTTAATTAAACATACTCAATGTAAATTATTTTTTTAAATTGTTATTAAAGTTACAAAGCTGAAAACTCGTAAAACCTGGTTAATTAAATCAAAACTATTCAATTAAATTAGTTGATAAATATAAAATGACAGATTTAATTATATATATATATACTAGTGACGGATCCAGAAATTTTAGATAGTGGGGGCAATAATTATTTATATATTTATAATGTTAAAAATTTTACATATAACTTTTAAAAGTATAAATATATATCATAATTATTTTTTACAAACTTTTATAATTATGTTTACGATTAAAGATAAAAATAAGTTAAGTCAGACTATGTTATATTATAATTTAGTAGGTTTGAACCTAACTTTTTTTTTTAAATACATGTCCTAAATATGACTTATTTATCTATCATAGACATTTTTTAAATATTTGGTTAGAACTACAATTCTAAAAATATACTTTATAATAATTTAATACTAATAAAAACATAAAAATAAATATTTTAAGTTGTATAAAAATTAAGTTTAATTTATTTATAATATAAACATGTTTTTAATATCTAATATAATATTTTAGATAATAATTTATTTCAAACATATTTTATAATAAAAAATTTAAATAGAATATAAATATTCCAATCCTTTTTATTTTGATTTTTTTAATCAATGTATAGAATCTTACAATCTTTACTATTTTAATTTTTTTAATCAATGTATACATAAATAAAATGCACAAAAAGTAAATCTATATTACAAATTTTATTTTATCAAAAATTAAACATTTTAAAAAAATTAATTCGTTATTAAAAATATTTTTTATCACATATAAGAAGTAATCTCTTTCAAAAATTTGATAAATATCAAATAAATGAACAACTCTTTTAAACTTGTATTTTATAATATGATAATTTAAATATATATATTTCTTTAATTAAAATATAATTTTTATTTTTAAAAATATATTTTTTTTTGATAAAAAAAATATGTGTTGGAAAATGGTAGTGGGGGCACATGCCCCACTCTCTCTAACGTGGATCCGTGCCTGTATTTTTTTTGGTAGAAAGGATCCGTGCCTGTATATATATACACACATATATTTGAAGAGAAATATTCCTAATGAAAAATGAGAATTATAAATATAAGTAATAACATCTATTTTAAATGTTAAAAAAAACAAAAACATAAAAACACATATAACTTTTTAAAATGGTCATGTGATTTTAATAGTGAAAGTATTTTAGATTCAATTTTGTTTGGTTAAAAAAATAATTGTGACCACTAGCGCTACTACTAAATAATTTTTAATATTGATGATCTGGATTATTATCCCTGCATTCATAAAATGAGAATTGCTCTCATTTTTATTATTTGAAGTTATTAATTATTTCTAATAACTTATTATCATAAAAATCAAGATAATAAGTTTTAAATTTTATATTACAAAGAAATGATGAAAATTTGACAATTTTATATTTTAAATGACAATCATACTCTTTTTTGTGATGTGTTTTTTTCTTTCACAAAGAAATATAATTTAATTAAATGACATATTGTTTAAAATAATTTTTAAGATTTAAATATAATAATATTATTTTTAAGCAAGAAAGTTTGTAAAGCAGAAGCATAATGACAACCAATAATGACAATAATAATTAATGAGTTGGTCATAAATGTCATAAAGGATGCACGTTGTTGTTGTTGTGTAAATATGAGAGCAAAATATGTAGAAGTTGGAACTTGACATCATCAATAATGATAAAATAGGCGAGAATTTTTAAATTAAAAATAAAAGTTTCAAACAAATTAGTGTATATAAAAATAATAATAAAAGAAAAAAATGCATATAACTTATAAGCTAGTTGAAATAACATAAATTAAATTAAAAATTAATGGTTTTATTAAATAAATTTATTATAGTTGTAGCAACCTCGGTCGCGACGGGACGGCGAATAATAAATTGAAAAAGAGGAGTCGCCACCAATGTTGTTTTTTATGGAAAAAAACATTGGAAAAACCATAAACTAGAAAATAGTCTACGAAACCAAATTTTTGAGTTCGGGAGTCGATTACGTGTGAGGAAGGTATTAGCACCTCACAACGTTCGTCCTAAGACGATTACCTTTAATTAATTAAACTAATTATTTATAATTTATAAAATATTTATCTCACTAAAATGGTCAAACATATTTTATTTAACTAAACTTTTATTGTATATATATAAAAAATGTTAAAATTATTATTGTTATATAAAAAGGAAAATAATATATTTTTATTTTTTGGCTCGACAAGATTTAAATCTTGCTCCTACGTATCTTCATGTGTAATGAAGAATCAGAGTCACGTAGTTCTTTGTAGAAAATATTTGTGTGTTGATATTTTTTAATTAGATTTACTTTTGTTAAATATAGGATTCTTGAACTGTCTAAGCTCATTCACCCTAAAAATATAAAATTGACCAAGGTGTACACCAAAGTCAATTCAATAAAATTGTAATCATAATTATTGTTATAGATGTTGTGATTAAAAAATTTCTTGGTTGGACATTTTCGTTTTTTGGAGGAAAAATTTAAAGATAAGTTGTCACAACTTCTACTTTAAATTCAAAGGTTAAAAAGATGTCACATCTAGTTAACCATTCCTCCAATAAAATTTTGATACAATAATTCCAGATATTTACATTAAATATTGTGACACTATATTTTGATATTTAATCACATTTTGAATTTAAATAAGAACTACTGACAGATATAAAAATAAATAAAAGAAATGAGTTTAATATACTCACAATTCTTCGCTGCAGAAGTGAGTCTCCTTCTCTGGGTTCCCTCTGGTCCAAGGTGGAGATGTGTGTGGGAAGGGTGTATGTGGGTGTCCTTTGGGAAAGCCAAGGGGGGAGAGATGTGTGTGTGGGAAGGGGAAGGGCGCTATTTATAGACTTTCTGGAGGGACCGGAACGGCCCGTTCCGGGGTGGCAATTTTACTCACAACGGCCATTTTCGGAACGACCCATTCCAGTTTGGGAACGGCCCGTTCCGGGCTAAAATTTTTAGGTATTTTGATAGTTCGGGAACGGCCGTTCTGGCCTAAAAATTATAGGTCTTTTTTAAAAATTGGAACGGCCCGTTCCAGTTTGGGAACGGCCGTTCCAGTTGTGGGAACGGCCCGTTCTGGGTCAAAAATTAGAGGTATTTTGGAAGGTTGGAGCGGCCCGTTTCAGTTTTGGAACGGCTCGTTCCGGGCTAGAAATTTAGCCTTTTTTGGAAGGTTGGAAGACCCGTTCTGAATCCAGAACGTCCCGTTCCGGGCTAGAAACTTTAGGGCTTTTAGGAAATCTGGAACGGCCCGTTCCAGATTGGGAACGACCCGTTCCAGGCCTACAATCTTAGTACCTTTTGGAAAGTTGGAATGGCCCGTTCTGGTTTTGGAACGGCCCGTTCCGGACTTGAAATTTTTGTCCTTTTTTATTCTTTTTTGTATATACCTATTTTTCTATTTTTTAAGAACAAAATTAATATTTCCCGGACGATATTGGGTTACTACAATAGTGAAGTCGACTTATATGTTACTCAAATTAACTTAGAAACATAGTCATAGTTAAAAATTATCAACTTGTATAATTGTTCCAATCATTAGTTAGCATTGGGGGCAGATAACACCCTCGTAATGGCTAACACATTGTTGTGTTATGTGTTGTCCCGATAGTTGTAGGTATTTATTCAGAACTAGGCATCAAGGTAGGGCATCATATTGGTAATGCAATTTCCATGAATATTGCAAATATCATATGAGAAAAAAAAACCATAATCTTCTATACCAATTGATTAAGAGATATGTTTAGATAATTTTTTTATAAGTATTTTAAGTCAAGAAAATAAGAAAAAAAATATTGAAATAAAATTTTCAAAGTAATTTATGTATAAATTAATTTTTTATAAGTAAATATATGAGATAACTTTTACAAATTATTAACTTTAGTTATGAATATTTTTTTCATTTTTTCTCGCTATTTTCTCTTTTATAACTATTTACAAAAAAAAAAAAAGCTTATTCAATCAAATTATAAGAATCTTCTGAGTTGAGTGTAATATTTCATCTCTATTTTTGAATTTAGTATTAGGTTCATATCTAGGAGATACATAATCCGTCGACTACGAGTTCAAAAGAAAAATGGTCCAATAAATTACGGGTTAAAATCTCAAGTTGGCTTAAATTTATATATCTATATATAGAGAGAGTGAGAGAGAGCTTGAGATGGTTTAAATCTAAGAGGGTATAGTAATAATTTTTTTAAAAAAGTATTTAAAATATTTTTTAATTGATTAATAGCAAAAAAAAAAAAAAAAAGTTCACACCAATTCAACTCAACAAAATGTATCTTAAATAATAACCTCAATTTATTATTTATATTTGTTGATTATCAAAATAAATGGTTTGATATTTATATTTTTTAATCAAAGTCTGAGTTCAATTTTTTGTTTGACTCAATTAGAAAAAATTATACCTCTAAAAAAAAAACTCAACATAATCTTGGTTGACACAAACGTTCCACCAAAGCTGAAACCAAGTGACAAAGAACGCTCGAACTATAACATCACAATTCGGATTCATATCCAAAAGCGACAAATACCATCACACGAAAAGGTTAAAAACTACGGTCCATTAAATCTAATTCGTTTAGTTAATATATTTACTTATAATAAATTTCTAAAAGGAATTCCTAAACGCTAACATGAATCTCGAAACTCGATACTAAAATCCAAATTAATAGGAATATTTTACCTATTAATTTTGTTACTAGCTAGTTTAACATAAATATTATTTAAGTACTTTTACACACTCTTCTACAGATTACTCCTATTAAATATGATTTTATATTTTATTATATGATATTTTGAATGATCTAATTTTACGCCACAATGCGACGTACATTATGTGATTAGTACTTTCATTTTCTCGGGGGGATATGATAAAGGTCTACCGCACATGTGTGCATGATCGAGTGGATTTATGTTGAAGGGTTGTTGGGAATTCGGATCCATTCAATTCAATTTCCAAATGCTCTTATCAACACAACAATAATTTACATTAAAGAACCATCTTAATATTGCATTCTTATATTTAGCAAAAAAAGAATCCCAAACTTAGAAATTGAAATAGCGTAATGTGTGTTTTTTTTTATAAATATTTTATTGAAAAAAATGCA